>NC_082661.1:205758207-206063103 GCF_025265405.1 Mesoplodon densirostris
AAAAAAGAAGGCACCTTATAGAATTGCCTAACTGGTACCATCCTGTCTGCGTTTCCATCTTTTGAAATCCTTTCGCTCATAGAGTTGTCTTCGCGCTTTGGAGAATGCAGTGTCCTCGTGTCCTTGAACTCAGGTTACCATCATGTTCTTATGTAATCGCTCATTGCACTCGCGTTACCTTCGTTTCTTGTTTTTTCTTTTGTTTCTAATTCATATTGCCTCAGGAAGTGCTGACAGCATGTGGCATTTAAGAAAGATCCAGTGATTGATGTTTGGCCCTGTTAATGTACTTGATAATTTGTACAATACGCTTTCTGGAGATGGGTAGGAGGCTGAGTTAGTGGTTGACTGAGGAGAGTTTAGAATTTAGAGACGCTTGGTTTAACCTTTTTTGAAAGACACGTTTGGAATCGGAGACCCAGAGGGAATTGAAGACTTGCTCAGGATCTCAGATTTGATTCTGGATCTCAGTCAGATTCCTTTCCAAGTCACCACACTGCTTCACAAGAATTCTACGGTTAGACCAAGGAGGTGGAGACAGATGTTCAGTTTTGATAGTAATATATGAGGATAATCCACATGCCATAGTGTTACAATTCTGCTTGCCTAGAGAGCCAAACACTTGTATAATCTATTATAAGTATATGGTACACACTGCTTTTCAGTAGCCTACATATTTATTTAAAGCAATAATTTTTAGGGGTGAAATACTCAACATTATTAAAAAAAATTGATATTTGGAATTCCAATAATTCTATAAGTTCCATAACATAAACCACAGAAATTAACACAGGGAAACTGTGGCTACAGTGATTCTCAAATTGGAAATAGGGGACAACCTTAAACTATATAGTAGGGGAGTCAGCAAGATATTTAAGTTTTCCAAAAGTGTAGATGAGTGGGGAAAAGTTGAGAAACTTGGCACTTAAAGCCAATATGGAATTCCAGCTGAGCAGTTTTAATTTTCCATTTTGACTGACAATCAACCTCTCGCACCTTTTTTATTTCCTCTTCCTTGTTTTGACAAGGTCTAAGAGGACTAGAAAATTAAATGTTAAGGCATTTCTTCTTCCCTTTGGCCTTGAACAAGGGTAAGAGTGTTCAATAATATAATTCTATCTTGAGAAGAAGTATATTTAATGGAAAAAAAGATAATGGGCTTCTTTGTGAGATGTTTCCAGGTAGCGGAACACGGGTGATGTTATCTGTTCCTCTAGTAGGGCTCTTACTGGGCATTATTTTGTTGTTCCCCACCTGAATTGACTCTCCTTAGAACAGCAGAAACTCCTGGAATTAGTTTGAGCAGAATTGCAGAAGATGTGACAATTCTCAAGTATGTCTTTTGATTCCTTCTCAAGGAATAAAAGAGCACTGTTCTGTGTCTTGGCAGACCTGACATTCAATTGGTAAAGGCATCCTTATACTTCAAGGTTGATTCATTTTTAAAAGTAAGAGCAATATGATTGATCTTGAAAAACAATAAATATTTTCCTTGTCATGTATCTTGTTACAAAGTGTAGACGAGCTAAATAGTTACTTTGAAAATAGTCACTTTCTAACTTCCTCACTCTGAAACCTTTGAGAAAGGTCTACTTAATTAAAATATACATTCGCATTTTTTTCAGGCCATCGAAAATTTATATTATCAAGTTGAATTCTTTTTTGTTTATAATTTCCCCTTTGCAGGTCTACTCAACTCTTCCCAAGATTCTATAGCCTACAGTGAAGCCATCATCCAAATTCATTTTTTGGATTCAATAGCATCACACTAACCTGTTGAGAATTGCTGTCATCTAAAGCACTGTAGACATGCAAAAGTAGGCAGAGTAATTGTGCTTGCTCTTAGGTTATTACTACTATCTTTGTATAACATTGGTGGAGTGTAGTCCAGCCGAAATGGTGACTATGTTAATTACAAATATAAATTATAATTATTAATAATAAAGGGTAGGTAAACACTGGCAGAAAGCATCCTAAGCTTGAAATTCAGGCTTACATAGACTTAAAAAGAGACACTGGGGTATCCTTGCTCAACCAGCTGGGGAGGGTAAATGGCTTAAGGAGACAATTCCATTTAATGTTCCGGGGAAGGAATATGTGTAAACCTAATTGGAGGCGTGAGATCTGTTTTTACCACCCAGGATCCTGAATTAGTGGAGGTTGGGAGAAAGGACTAAAATCTATTCTGAGTGTTGTATGCTGGAGAGATTTAATTTATCATAGTGGTTAAGGATGCTAGATTACAAGCTGTATGATCTTGAGCAAGTTACTTAACCTGTCTGAACTTCCTTATTTGTAAAATAGGGGATAATGAAAGAACCTACTTCCTAAGACTGCTCTGAAGATTGAAAATGATCCTTTTCAAACAAGTGGCTTTTATGATTTTTGACACTGTCGAATGCAATATTGAGTTTGGATGATGGCTGCATTTTATCTTGCGAAGACCTGGGTAGAGCTGAGGAGAAATTATAAACAAATAATTCAAGTTAATGATACACATTTTTGATTGTTTAAAACAGTAGTTGGAATAGCTTAGAATAGTGTCTAGTACAAGGTAAGTGCTCAAATATGTTAGTCATTTTTTATTAAGGGTACACCTATTTCTTACTTAACTGTAACGGTAAAACTCTGAAATCATTATTACCTCTTTTTATAAATGAGACTCAGAGAAGTTTGGTAATTTGCTTCTTTGTAGGAAAGCTGAGATTGAAATCCCGGCTTTCAAATTCTCAAGTCAGGCTACTGTTACCATGCTCTAAAATGCTGTGTATCTGTTCTCCTGAAGGACTAGCAAATACTCATATACATTTATTCCAAAAATTTAGGTAGGAGCTCGCTATAACCCTTAAGATGTTTTATGCTAACTTTTTCTGTTTAACTGGTTTATGGCATCTTTGGTTATTTATGTTGCTATATTATAGCTATTAAACTAACTTACCATAAACCAAAACCATGATTTTTATACCCTGTTTGGAAAATGAAAATTCTGCCCTCACAATGCCGTCTATCATCATAAGATTATCAAGCACAGTGATAATTAGGTGCTTTTGACAGGAAACCCAATTGCACATAATAGGAAGCCAGTGATCCTTCTGGAAGTAAGTGTTCCCTTACTTCTGTTTTTCCCAAACTCATCTGATTACAAGAATTCCTTGACGGGGTGGCTGGGGGAGACAGATTCTGCTTGTGAAAAGTATAGATCCCTAGTTCTCTGGAGTCCGTGATTTAGTGCAGCTGGAGAGGGGCTCAGGCATGTGTATGTATCATTTAAGAAGCTCACTGTGATTGATGATCAGTTAGTTTAGGAACCATTTTTCCCACTTGGCATGTAGCCTGGTTCATTGGCTGTTCACCTTCTTGCGTTGTCCATTCAAGGTGAGGGAAAGACATCTTCATGAGGAACTTCGTGATCTGTAAATGTCGGCGAGCTCTGCAGACTCCGTGAACCATGAGGTTAGGACTGCAGCTCCCCCATTGTCGTCAGGACCTCTGATGGTTGTAGCTGAGTGAGCCTGAATGAAACCAGGATGTAATAGCAAGAAGAATGCTGGCCTGGAGGGTGTACCAGTGCAGGGGTGGTGCCTGAGCACCTGGGAGAGAGACGCATCCCTGTTTCCTTCTGTGATTGCTGATATTCCTTTTATTGCTGAATTATGTGTTTCTTGTATTCTTTACTTTCCAGTTTGGGAATCGCAAGCCGATGACCCTTTAAAGTGGTTTCTAGGGTTTCAGAGTCATGCCTTTGACTTAACTTGACTGTACCTCTTAGTCAAGACGAATGAATGGCTCTTTGGAAGAACAGGTTTTAACAAGACTACCAGTTTTGTTGCACTTGGTGTCTGTAATCTACTTGTGAAAAGGAATTTTTCACCAAGTCCGCTTTTTAGGATGGAGGGGAAACCTAAGAAATAATTTTAATTTCTGTATTGCAGTAGCTTTCCCTGTCCATTCAAATGTCAACTTTTCCATCTGGAATTTTAAAAAGACCCTCCCACGTACGTCTACTGCTAGAGCTGCATTCTCTAAGAAAGGAATCCTTTCTTAGGACAATCCCTTAAGCAGTTGAAGCCATTTCACCCCCTTTTCCCTGTCCTCCTTGTGTCAGTGGCAGTGGGGAGAAGGGTAGGGTAGGGGACCTGGGGTTTGGAGGAGTTGGGGTGTGGAACGAGGCAGGGGCAGCGACAGCAGGGCATAATGAAATTCTGTAGTAAAAATAGCAAAGAGTATGCGTAGTCGTTGCATTTAGAAAGTTGATTCTCCCAAGTGATTGTTCGCCCAGTTTGTTTATCCAGCGTTTCAGAGTTATACTGAAAGTGCGTAATGTTTTCTTCTTAAAAGAGATACGTGTAAAACAGAAAGTCTTTATAATTTTTATTCTTAGGCGTGTCTGTGTTGCAGTTTTGCCAAATGTGGGTAGAGGGAATGTTCCTGTTTATCCTCTGCCCCCTTCACTCCCCACCCAACAAAACTTTCTAGGAGCTGCGATTCCGTGCTCTTTTCTCTCTCATTGTTCTCCTTATCTGGGAAAACATGATTATTTAGATGTAAATACAGACACAGATACAGAGTATATTTGGACAAGAAGCGAAGGGAAGCATGTAACTGTCCTTCGGTTCTCTTTCTTGTGTCCTGAGGCTGCAAGTCTTGAAGACTGTCTAGTGGGGCTTTCCCTGGTGGTCCAGCGGTTAAGACTCCACGCCTCCAAGGCAGGGAGCCCAGATTTGATCCCTGGTCAGGGAACTAGATCCTGCGTGCTGCAGCTAAGACCTGGTGCAGCCAAATAAATAAATATTAAAAAAAAAAAAAAGACTATCTAGTGAACCTCCACTCTTCCATGAGGGCAGTACCTAAACCATCTTTTTTTACCTTTTACCTTTACCTTTTATGTCAATAAAATGACATCTTTACCTTGTCATTTGCTTTTTAAGAAAGCACTTAAAAGGTTGTCAGTGGTATCCAACAGTTTCCTACCTAAATCTCTCTACTTTTAAGTACAGGACACCTGTCGTTTACACAGTTCCTTATTGGACACTTTGTGCAAATGTTCTCTTCTTTGTGGAGAGGGAATGGTAAGTAAGTACTGATGGCAACCCTTGGTGGTTGCAAAAAAAAAAAAAAGCAGAGATTACTGGTCATTCAGGTGAGCATCAAAAGTTATCTTGAAAAGCACACAAAACTTAGTCTTTTCAGTTTGCTCATTTTGTACAATTTTAATCTTACCGAGAAGGATGAAATTTTTCTTAAAAATTTAGTTTTTTATTTTTGGCTGCATTGGGTCTTTGTTGCAGCGAGCGGGGGCTACTCTTGGTTGCGGTGCGCGGGCTTCTCACTGCGGTGGCTTCTCTTGTTGCGGAGCACGGGCTGTAGGTGCAGGGGCTTCAGTAGTTGTGGCGTGTGGGCTCAGTAGTTGTGGCTCGCGGGCTTAGTTGCTCCACGGCATGTGGCATCTTCCCGGACCAGGGCTCGAACCCATGTCCCCTGCATTGGCAGGTGGATTCTTAACCACTGCACCACCAGGAAAGTCTGAGAAGGATGAAATTTTGTTAGCAGTATTTGCTAAATTGGACCTGGGATCTTAAAGGAACCAGAAATTGTCATTGGCCATCTTGCTGGAAGGTTTCAGTCTTATTTGGCACTGTGGAGTCTGTCTAATCCTTTTTTCCCTTAAATTTGAAACAGTGGCAAAAACTGTAAGATAGCCAACGTGTAAGTGCTTTATATAACTTATTTCATCTTCACAGTTGCGCTGTCAAGTAGGTATTATCTTCAGTTTACAGAAACTTCAGCTTAGAGTTGTTGGGTAAGTCTACCAGCGTCTCCCAGGACTGCAGCTGGGTTCTGATGCCAAGGTACTTCCTCTTAATTGTTACCTTCTGCCACCTCTGTCATTTGCAGTGTCTCCTTCAGCCTTTTTCCTTCTGGGTCATGTAGCTGTTTCCATTCTGCACTGTCCTCCTTCTGTTTGACAAACAAGAATTCGTAAATTCAGATTCCACTGTATGGCAGAAGTGGCATGGCGTCATTATTATCTCTTGGGGAAAACGTGTTGCCTGAATCTGTGTGGGGAAAATTCTTTTCTTTTGATTTCAGGACTCGTAATGGGATTTCCAAGGAGATTCTTAAGGAGATTTCCAAGAGAACACACAGTGTTGTTCTTGTTGTCCCAGGGTCTGTTAAAAACGATATTCCGGAATCAAGTTTGACCACTGCAAGATTCTTTATGTATGTGATGTGACAAATTAAATTTGAGGCATTACATGTTCCAGTCTTAGAATTTTTAATTATCTGCTATTTAAAAAGGATTTGTGCATTGGCTGGGCCGTGGTGGAACAACCCATTTATTTATCAACCCTTCACTGCTTTCTGTGGTTTACCTAGCTCTTTCGTTAGGTACTTTCTCATGGCTTAAACAGTTTTGCTCCTTTTTTTTTTTTTTTTTTTTTGTGGTACGCGGGCCTCTCACTGTTGTGGCCTCTCCCGTTGCGGAGCACAGGCTCCGGACGCGCAGGCTCAGCGGCCATGGCTCACGGGCCCAGCTGCTCCGTGGCATGTGGGATCTTCCCGGACCGGGGCACGAACCCGTTTCCCCTGCACCGGCAGGCGGACTGTCAACCACTGTGCCACCAGGGAAGCCCGGTTTTGCTCCTTTTTAAGAAAATTAGCAGAATATAAAAATTCTACAGCTTGAACTCTTCATTAGAAGCATGGGGGTAATTTTAGTTGACAGAGTGAACAATGGTGTTCTGAACTTGTATAGCAGCATCCTAGTCCCGGATGGAAGCAGCTGCATCCTTTTTCTTTTTTTTTTTCCTTTTTCTTAATTTAGGAGG
Organism: Mesoplodon densirostris; assembly: GCF_025265405.1. NCBI lineage: Eukaryota > Metazoa > Chordata > Mammalia > Artiodactyla > Ziphiidae > Mesoplodon > Mesoplodon densirostris. The sequence goes on from NC_082661.1 coordinate 205,765,038, forward strand.
AATGAACCCCATTGTTTTCAGATCCCCAGGTGAATGCTCCTGTGGAAATTGTGAGACAAGGATAACACAGGTAGTATTGATTTCCCTCTGGTCAAACTTTTATCCATCTGCAAGGAAGGAGAATCCCCCCCTCCTTTTTTTTTTACTTTTTATTTTACATTTGAGTAGAGTTGACTAACAATGTTGTCTTAGTCTCAGGTGTACAGCAAAGTGATTCAGTTACACATATGCATGTATCTATTCTTTTTAAAATTCTTTTCCCAATTAGGTTTTTACAGAATATTGAGCAGAGTTCTCTGTGCTATACAGTAGGTCCTTGTTGGTTATCTGTTGTACATATAACAGTGTGTACATGTCAACTCCCAACTCCCTAACTATCCCTTCCCCCCATCCTTCCCCCCTGCCCTGTATCCAAAAGTTCATTCTCTAAGTCTGTGAATCTGTTTCAGTTTTGTAAATAAGTTCATTTGTATCATTTTTTTTAGATTCCACATATAAGTGATATCATACAATATTTTTCTTTCTCTGTCTGATGTACTTCACCCAGTAGGACAATTTCTAGGTCCATCCATGTTGCTGCAAATGGCATTATTTCATTCTTTTTAACGGCTGAATAATATTCCATTGTATATAGGGTGTTTGGACATTATCTTTTTTTTTTTTTTTTTTGCGGTACGTGGGCCTCTCACTGTTGTGGTCTCTCCCGTTGTGGAGCACAGGCTCTGGACGCGCAGGCTCAGCGGCCATGGCTCACGGGCCTAGCCGCTCCGCGGCATGTGGGATCTTCCTGGACCAGGGCACGAAACCGTATCCCCTGCATCAGCAGGCAGATTCTCAACCACTGCGCCACTGGGGAAGCCCTTTCTTTTTTTTTTTTTTAAGGAGAATCCCTTTTAACTCTGATACCTAAGTATGAAATGTGGCTTTGGATTTGTAATAATTATGCACTTACATTATTTTTTAATTTAAAAGGATTTTTCCAGGAAGAAACTGTCAACATTATTTTAGTATTCTAGTTGGGCAGACTTTGAAGAGTCTTTTTGTGTGTGTGTGTCAGGTAAACCATAGATGACACGTCTGTCTATCCTCATTTTAAAATGTTATTTATTTTATGACATGTACCTTTTACTGACTGATTCTTCCTTGTTATTTCACATCAATTTCTGATAGTCATGGCTATGTGAAATGTTCGCAATAGCTAATATTTAGGCAGATTTAATCCTCTTTCAAACCGAATGAAGAACATACCTGTTATCCTTATTTTACAGATGAGGAAAGTTAAGGAATTTACCCAAGGTCACACAGCTAGTAATGGTAGAACCAAGCCTCAAACCCATGTCATTAAAGCCCCATTCATGACACAGGGATATCCCTGTAGTGCTGGGACTATGGCTGGAAGGTGTTCATTGCATTTATTCTAACAGCACATACGTGAAGAAAGTCTGCTTCAATTGACTGCAATGCAGCCCACAGAGCTTAGACTAGAGGCCGGTGCATATCCTTAATATGTGTGTAATTTATCTGTTTCTATAGGTAGCAAGCTGTATGGGTGGACATCTGCTATTTTGTGCTTTAAAGCAGTGAGTCCAAAAGGAAGTGGACTTGGTTTAAGTGAAGTTGGAATGCAGGCTCTATCTACATAATCCTGTAAATCATCTTTTTCTCTTTTACAATGAAACTTTTTGAGTACAAGGCAGGAATTCATATTCAAGTTGGTTTTACTTATCCATATTGAGGTTTAAAAGGTAAAAATAGTGCAACAGTTTCTTCTATAGTTTGTCCTATGCTGTATTTTTAGTCTTCTGCTAATTTCTTGTGATCACGTATTTGGGACTAGTTGGAAATTAAAGTTCTTTAAAGCTATAGGTTTTGAATGCATAAATGCTTTTTTTCCCCCAAAGATAATATATAAATTATGTGGGGAGAAAGGAAATGATAGAGGAAAGAAGGATAGCCATTTGTGTGAGGACATTCTTTTATGTATATGGTTTAAACAAATCTTGGGGGTAAACTTAAAAAATGGATTGTTGTGTAGCACTTTAAACATTTTGAGATAGATTATTTTTTTCAATTGTTTTCAGGGATTGAGTACTTAATATGAATTAAAGGTTCTGTTAGAAAACCTGAATTTTGTAATGAACTTCTTCTGCAATATTGCATTCAGAAAGCAAGTGGTTAGAAGAGATCTTAGCTGTATTGAAGGTAGTTTTCTTTTAACATAGTTAAATTATGTTTTCAGATCATACAGAACTTGTAGTTCCCTGGTAGTTTTTCTTTCTGTGAAAGTGGTCTTTGATGGGAAGAAATAATTTAGGTGTGATGGTAGTTGTGGTAGGTCGTTAATCATAGCCCTGCATAATAGCTTATCTCGTACATATTAAATTTGACCCCTGGTGTGTGGTTAGGTTTGATGAATAAATCAGGATGGTGATCCGTTTCAGGAATCTCATCGTTGCTTAATAGAGGCAGTTAAGACTTGTTTTTTGAGAGCTATGGTAATTCAGATTATCTCCCAGATATGTTCTAAACTTTCCTCATCTTTTTAGAGCAAGTGTTAATAAAATTCTGGAGAGAAAAACCCTCACAACTCAGCATGCAAACAACTGTAAACCTTTCGTTCTGCTCATTTTTATGCTGTCTCAACAAATTTTTAAGTGTTTATGAAAAATCGGGGTCTCTTTCTGTATATTGCAAAAATTCCTCTATGATAACTATCATAATTGTTATTAGAAAATAATTTTCAACCTCCAGGGAGGCATACACCTAAGTCTTTGCCCTTAAAATTTGGGCTGGTTGTATACAGGAATGAACCTGGACCAGCGCCTGCGTAAATCCCGCCCACATGTGTACACTGTGCTCCCAGCCATGGACACAGCACCTAAGGGTTTTGCTGGCACCATCTCATTTAATCCTCACAGAACTCCTATTTGTCCACAGTTAAAATCACGTGTGGGGCAGAGCTGTGGATTGCACTCAGTCTGGCACCAGGGCCGTCTCTCACCCACTGTGCCAGCCTGCAAGGCACTTTCAAGTACACATTCCCGCAGATGCTTCTGTTAGCCTTGTAATATTTTTGTCTCATCACGTGACTCAGGGAGAGAAGAAATTGTTGAAATGTCAGCGTGTAGGCAGTGCACTGGAACTCTCATCTTTTTTGTTCCCTGCTGCCCTCTGACTCCCCAAGACCCCCTCCAATAGGAAGCATTTCTGATGATTTGTGCACCACTCGGGGAGCTGTGTAAAGTAGTTAATTTCTTTTTAATTTAAAACATTTTGTACCATATTATTCCAGAAAAGATGATTAATTACTAGAAGATGTGAGTGCTTGAAGTAAGTGGTTCAGTAATTTTTTATTTACGGTAAAACTGTTTCTTCTACTCAAATAATTTTGTGCGTTATCACTGTACCTATTTTACAGATTTATAAAACTGTAGTGGAATTTCTCTCTCCCTCCCCCAAAACCCCAGTAACACCCTGTTAGTCCCTCATATAATGAGAGTTAATCATGGAGATGTTATTTTATTGTGAAGTGTAAACATTGAATATTGAATAAGCGCTTTATCTTGATGGTTCTTCTTGCTTGTGGATGCTTTATTTGGGGGGGGGATAAAATTGGTTGTTTATATTGATAGAATAATGCAGGTAAAGAAAGATTGTAGAAGTTCAATAAAAATGTGAAAGAGCATTCAAAATATAGGTGGTTTTTTTTTCTAGAATTCACTTTTTTATCTTAAAAAATTTTTTTAAACAAATGGTGGTGATTAACATACACATTGTATGTTAATTGAAATGGTGGTGATTAAATACACATTGTCTGTTAAAAGATTCCCCCCATAAGGTAATTATCATGTCCATCATCTCACATCTGTATCTTTTTTGTTGTTTTTGAGAATATGTAAGTTCTACTCTTAACACATTTCAGTTACGCCATACAGTCGGCCCTCTATATCTGTGGGTTCTGCAAATAAAGGTAGAAAATATTCAGAAAAAAAATTGCAGATCTAAACAGCAACACTTGAGTTTGCCTAGTGGTGGCAACTATTTACATAGCATTTATATCGTATTAGGTATTAAAGTGATCTAGAGATGGCTTAGTCTTAGGTTATACGCAAATACAGTTGACCCTTGAAGGATGAGGGGTTTAGGGGTGCCCACGCTCCATTGGTGCCCCCTGCACCTGTGGCTCCACATACTCGGGTTCAACCAGCCTCAGAGCCTGTGGTCCTGTAGTACGGATCTAGTGAACCAAATCCAAGTGTAAGTGCACCTGTGCAGCTAAAGCGCATGTTGTTCAAGGGTCAACTGGGCTGCACCATGTCATATAAGGGACTTGAGCATCTCTGGATTTAGTACCTGCGGGGGTCCTGGAGCCACTACCACGCCCTGCCAACCCCCCACTGAGCATGACTGTGCAGTGTTGTCAGCCATAGCCACCGTGTTATGACCGTGTTATGGTTGTCAACCATTATCCACCGTGTTGGATCCTCAGACCGTATCCATCTTATAACTGCAAGTTTGGACCTTTACCATCCTCTCCCTATTTTCCCCACCCTGTAGCCCCTGGAGCCACTTTTCCACTTTCTGTTTCTACATGTCAGTGATACTGTGCCGTGCAGTATTTGCCTTTCTCTGTCTGCCTCATTTCAGTTAGCATGTCACCCTCCAGGTTCATCCATCTTGTTGCACAGGACAGGATTTCCTTCTTTCTAAGGCTGAATAATATTCCATTACACACAGATAAATAAAATCTCACGTTATATATATATGTATATATGTATGTGTATGTGCATATGTGAGAGATATATATAGATATAAAATGTGATTATATATACACACCTATATTATCTATTTCACATTTTCTGGATCTGTTCATTCATCCACAGACACTTAGATTGTTTCCATACCTTGGCTATTGTGAATAATGCTGCATAAGTCCATATTTTTTACATTATACGTTGCAGAAAACAGTTTGGTCTTACATGCAAAAATGAAATATCTGATTAAAAAATGACGTTCATTCTTCTTAAAATCCATGCATTGAATCAATCCAGTGGGACTGTCAAAGGCAATCCAAGGAAATTTGGTATTAAAATTAATTTATTTAAATTATTTAGTGGGCATGAAAATGAGAATTACCTTTTTCAGTGCACTGGAAGAAACATTCTGTTCATTGACTCAACACATTTTAATTGAGGACATATTATATGCTAAATGCTGTATAGTTTAAAAAAGATGTAGAAATGGATGCGCTGAACGGTCAGAGAGGATCTGGAAAGAGTGGACAGAGAACCGTGGAGGCCGTTGCAGGTGTCCGGGTGAGTGTGAAGCAGCAGTAGGACACGTAAGATGACCAAAGCTTGAATCTTAGGCCCTGGAGGGTGCCACTTGCTTTGAGTATAATTAATATTACTTTGGTTTGTGTCAAGATATATAGTAGTTTAAAAGTGACAAACATTTTTTAAAAGTGATCTGTTGAGATTGGACTTGTATTTCTCAATACAAAATGCTACAAGCATGCACTTAATTTTAGATTTCTGGAAGGTTATATCATAGTTTGAAACGACACTAGGACTAATGGTAAGTTTTCATTAAAGTACGTATTCCTTTAGTTTTAAGTTTGCTGGTCAGGTAACCATACCATGTGTCACTCCCAGTAATTTTCTTTCTTTCTGTTTTTTTCTTTCTTAAAGGGGAAAGAAAGGGAGAGGGAGTGGGGAGAGAATACGAATGAATCTGGGAATATGATAATGAATTTGAATGAGAGGCGTGAGTATGGGAATATCTGTTTGGGATTTGAAAATTCTGTAGCAGATACATAATCATCTCGCTTATTGTGGAGTTTGTGTGTGTATGTGTGAGGTGGGGTTAGCAGTTTGCACACTGTCTTTGATTTCTTTTCCTTTGGCAATTGTTAGATATAAAGTATCTGCACGCGGGATTGTTACAGAAGTTAGAGATGGTAGATGTAGACCATACAGTACAATGCCTGGCATATAATAGATAGTTGTTATTGTTCATAAGTAATAAGTTACCCTTCATATAACATGGGTGGTACAGTCAAATGATTTAAGTAATGCCTTGAAACAATAGGTTTGAAACCAATATTCTTGGTAATTTTTATTACTAAGCTGTGGAGACATGGCATCTCTACAAAAATAATAGAGCCCAATATCCAAACAGTAAATTGAATGCTACATCATAAAAATACAGATGTCCATTGTGTTTTGTGACATAGTCTGGTTTGCTATTTTTGTATTAGTCTTAAGGAAAACAAGGCTCCAAAGCTCTGAAATATTGCAAACACACAGAATGGTACAAAAAACAGGGGTACCCTGCTGAAAATCTTTAATATTATATACTCCTGCTGAAAACCTTTAATACTAGAATATATTCTGCAAACTTTAAAAAAAATCTTAACACAAAGAGCCTTCTATGTTCCTTGAAGGAATTTGTTTCCCTTTGGGGGGAGGGGAGAAGGTCTGTGGGATAAGTTTATTTAATATGACATCAGTTGAATAAAGCCAGCTGTGAGTAATTATATCTGATATTTGATTTCCAGCTATTTTGTTGAACTATTATTGGCTCTCAGGTATTTGGATATTAATTAAATGATGACTTATTGTGAAGGAGTCTTGTTTAAGGTAATGTTGCCTCAAATAGAACATTTAAAATGGGGCCACCTGGTGCAAAGTTTTAATTCTTTCCGGTGTAGCTGTTATTTTAAAGTCTAGTATATTTTTAACTCAGAGGAACATGTACAGCTCAGATCTGTTTCAGCAGTGGTTTTCTCTATATTATATATGTATACATGAATAGAATTAAATGTATCCGCTCTCTGTCTAAAGTTTTTCAAACTCAGGTTATCATCAGTGAAGCACTCATGTCAGGTTGAGTATAGAAGCAGGTATTTTGTTTCTGTTTTTTTAGCACGTTGGCCATTGTACCGTCGAACTGCATAAGCAGTGGATATTGTGGGAGATTTGAAAAAAAAAAATCACAGGGGATAAGAGAAAGCAGCCACAAACAAAAGAATTGAAGAAAGCGAGGTAAGAAATTGGTAGTAGGAGCTGGACAGTTGTACTGGGTTAGTCCTCCAGGGATGTTGGGAAAAGAGTAGCGGCCTGAACTGGAGGCCTTAGCAGCTCTGGCAGGAGGCACGCGGAGGTGGGTGTGTGCACAGGTCCAGGCTGCCCCCACCGGAGGAGAGACGCGTGCGTCGTGCAGGTAGCAGTGACCAGACGCGCCTTTGCCCCTCCTTCTGCATTGGGACCTCGGTGCGTCGTGCGGGACCTCGGTGCCTCGTGCTGTGAAGTGATCTGAGCCTCAGGACCAGCCTCACCACAGCAGCTGGCTACGGGGCCTTCTGCTGCTTGGGTTCCAGAATCCAGCACTTCTAGACATTTCCTAGGGTCGAAGGCGAGTAGGAGGGAGGTACGAGATAGGGTCCCTCCCTGGGAGCATACGGTCTTACCCAGTATTGCTTGTATTGCCCTGTTCCTGCAGGTATTTCATGTGTATGTTGAAAAATACCAACAGTACAAACGAACGTATATGGTCAGTTGCTTATGACTGAGAAGAGGGGAGAGGAACGTGCAGCAGAGTGGCCTGAAAAGGCCTCCCGGAGGGTGTGAGTGGAGGTGCCCATCAGGATGGGTGGGCAGGAGGCTGGGAGACAGAGCAGCCTCCAGTGGAGGCTGGGGCAGAGGAAGTGGGAGGAGGCTGGGGTGGGACCTCGGGGGCACCGAACCCGCTTGTGTGACAAGATGCAAATCTGCGATCCAGGCAAGTGTTCCCCTGGTGGAGGTGACAGCCTCTAAAGCTGTCCAGGGCCCCTTTTTTTGTTTCTGTTATGCATGATAAAAGGGAAGAAAGCCCCCTGAAACTGCCCATGCCATTGGGAATAGAATGGAAAAAAGAGTGACAGGAAGCGAAGCTTCACGGGATTGAAAAAACTTAAGTAAATGTGTGAAAAAAGAGAAAAGAGCCGCTACAAGGAGCAACGACGAGTTGGAAGATAGCTTCTCAGGTTTTCACTGGAAGAGCTGGGCCCCTCGAACCTGTGGCAGAAGAGAAGAGGAGAGATCGGAAGATGTAGCTAGTCTTTGGGGGTGAATATGATGTGGATTCCAGCTCCTGTTTGAAGTGATGCTCCAGCAGCTTCAAAAGGTAACGGATCAGGGGGTGACGGGTGGTCTGTCAGAGCAGTCAGGGTCGAGGAGTTACTTGTACAGATGGGCTGAGAGCAGACACGGTAGTGAAAGGAGCCTTACACAGAAGAGTGAGGTTAGAGGACCAGCCCAGTCCTGGCGTCGGGGAGACCCGTGCAGCCTGCAGAGCCCCTCGAGGGGCCCGGGAGACCCCGGGGGAGGGGTGGGCAGTGCTGCCCCGCCCCTGACATTTCGTGCTCTCCTCCCTTTGCTGTCTCTCCTTCTGACGGCTCATCGCTATCCAACACTTTGGATACTTTGCCTAGTCAGTCTCTTTGCTCCCACTGGACCCTCATGTCCACAGGTCAGGGGGTTTTGTCTGGTTTGTACACTGGTGAATCCCTATAGCATCTAGAACAGTGCTAGGTACAGGGTGGAACAGGCAATGCTAATTGGTTTGAAAGAGATCCTTGGTGATCTCTGAGAAAGGGATTTCAGTAAACTGAAGGGCAAAGATCACATTCTAAAAGGTTGTGTAATAACTGGGTAGTTGAGAAAAGGGGTAAGAGGGATGAACCTCTCACTCCAGAACCTTGGCAGGGAAACAGAGCTGCTGCCATGAGGACTTCGGAAGGTGGTGAAGGAGGGTCAGTGGGAAACCTCTGCGCTTCTAAGAAGAGAATTGGAGAGGATGGGGAGAGCCCAGTGTGGAGAGCTGAAACATCTGGGGGTGTGGTTGTTGCTTATGTGATTCCGTACGGACGCTTGAATGGCTTACTCATTTCGGAAAAGACACAAAGGGTGCTGAAGGAGAAAAAGTCTTCATTCCGTGTTGTTTTTTTTTTTCCTGTTCTTTTAAAATGTGTAAACATTTCATTTTCACTCAGGATGCTAATACTAACGGCAGAATGGACATGCGTATTTGGGGGTGTGAGGAGGACTTCAGTGCTACCAGACTGTTTTCTGCATTTCAGAGTTTTGCACTGAGTGTTCCACTCACAAGGTAATTGGCCCCCTTGGGCAAGACCTGTATGCGTGGCTGGTGGAATCCCCACCAGCATTATGAAGTAAGGGGTTTCACAGGTTACGTGTGGATCACTTCAGTGACAGATAATTATTACCTTCCCGAATAAAACAATGCCTTGGGTCCAGGAGAATAAGAAATGTAACAGGTAGTCTTTATCTCCCGTATAGTTTAGGGTTAAGGAGGGATAAATGACACACAGGGACAAGTAGTCTAATGTAGTAGATTTAGTTCTATAATTATCTGATGTTTGAGTTACTAACGTTTTCCACTCAAAATGAGGATTAGCTGTAATGAAGTGAAATTTAAAAAAAGGCAGGGATGAATATATCTAAATAATATCCTTCACATTTGTCACATTTCCAAGTGACACAGTTCTTATGAAAACCCAGGGCTGTTGCTCAGAACATTTTTAGACCATATCATGGTGGTGGTATTAGAGTTGCTTAGTGAACCCTACAGGGAAGTTACCTCTTTACTTTTGTATTTTAATTGTATTTTATTTTTGACCCCGCTGGAGCTTACATGACCAACTCATTCCCTAGGCTTAGTTCTGGGTGAATGGTGGATGTTCTCAAAAGCCAAAGCTCCCAGAAATAACTGCTAGTGATAATATGCAAAAAGAATGTGTTTTCAGATATTCTGGTTTTAAAAAATTTTATTGAAGTATAGTTGATTTACAATGTGTTAAATAACTTCTGCTGTCCAGCAGAGTGATTCAGTTATACATATATATATACATTCTTTTGCAAATTGTTTTCCATTATGGTTTATCACACAATATTGAATATAGTTCCCTGTGCTCTGCAGTAGGACCTTGTTGTTTATCCATCCTGTATATAATAGTTTGCATCTGCTAACCCCAAACTCGCAGTCCATCCCTCCCCTTGGCAACCACAAGTCTGCTCTCTATGTCTGTGAGTCTGTTTCTGTTTCGTAGTTAAGTTCATTTGTGTCATATTTTAGATTCCACCTATAAGTGATATCACATGGTATTTGTCTTTGTCTAACTTACTTCACTTAAGTATGATAATCGCTAGGTTCATCCATGTTGCTGCAAATGGCATTATTTTGCTCTTTTTTGTGGCTGAGTAATATTCCAGTGTGTGCGTGCGTGTGTGTGTGTGTGTGTGTGTGTGTGTGTGTGTGTGGCACATCTTCTTTATCCATTCATCTGTCAGTGGACATTTAGGTTGTTTCCATGTCTTGGCTATTGTGAATACTGTTGCTGTGCACATTGGGGTGCATGTATCTTTTTGAACTATAGTTTTGTCAGGGTATATGCTCAGGAGTGGGATTGCTGGATCATATGGCTACTCTATTCTTAGTTTTCTGAGGACCCTCCATACTGTTCTCCATAGTGGCTGCACCAGTTTACATTCCCACCAGCAGTGCAAGAGGGTTCCCTTTTCTCCACACCCTCTCCACCATTTGTTGTTTGTAGACTTTTTGATGATGGCCTTGCTGACCGGTGTGAGGTGATACCTCACTGTAGTTCTGATTTGCATTTCTCTCATGATTAGTGATGTTGAGCATCTTTTCATGCGCCTGTTGGCCACACAGATGTTCTTCAAGCATATGTAGCCTCTGGACGGTCAGCTGCTGGGACTGACTGAGGATGGTGGTGCACGGCCTGTGATCGGAGAGGGAGCGGCTCTGCCCCCGCCTCCCCTTCTCCTCTGCCTGCCTCTGTCCCAGTTCATCCTGTCGTTAGCACTTGGCTCTGACAGTAGACTGGGTGCAGGGCAGTGCGGGGCTCAGGCCCCCCGAGTTCAGCCTAGCCGGTGGTTCTGTCAAGTTGGGTTTCATCCCCAGAGGCATGCAAATGTATTTGACTTTTTGTCAGAGGGCATTGCTGTATAATTTATTAGTGAGCTGTAATAAATTTAAATAACTCAATCAAGATATACTTTGGGAATGACACTGCTTTTTCTAGTGGTCAGAGGACTTGAAGCTAAGTGCAGGGTCTAATCACATTTTCTTGTGCATGGTAGGTACTCAGTGGCAAGTTGTGAAGGGTGAGGTTATAGGTATTTATGATTTCTGGTGTCATTAGTTCACTGTGTGTGTGTGAGGGTCCCGGGCCCCCAGGAGAATGTGTGTGATGTGATGTAGATAAACCTTCTGATGAACAGCTGGCGGTGGTGATGGAGGGTGGAGAGCATTTGTTGAGTCTGGGAGTTAGAAAACTTGTTTTCTAATGCCTGTGGCTTACAAGTGAATTTCTATCTTGCATTGTAGTCATCTGTGAGGGAGTTTATGGGTCCTAACAGACGGAGTGTCTTTCTTCTTTTTCCTTGTTGTTTCTAATTCTTTGTTGATTATCTTTAAAAAAAAATTTTTTTTTGGAGTATAGTTGATTTACAATGTTGTGTTACCTTCAGGTGTATAGCAAAGTGAATCAGTTACACAGATACATGTATCTATTCTTCTTCATATTCTTTTCCATTATGGTTTATCACAATATTGATATACCACAGTATATAGATACTGGTTTATCGCAGTAGAGTTCCCTGTGCTATACACTAGGTCCTGATTATTTATCTGTTTACATATAGTAGTGTGTCTTTGAGGACCAGGATTTGGTTGAACTGTCTCTAGGACGGCGCCCGGTGCGGGTCTGTGTGCACGGCAAGTCTCCGCGCCTGGGATTTCCCTGTGAGCCAGGGGAAGGGTAACGTCTAAACAAACAGATTTTGGGCGTCTTCTCTCCCCACGTTCTCTGTTGAAATTTGGGACTCAATAGCAGTTGTCATTGGTATTAGGAAAAATATGAGCTGTGTTTAGGATTCTTTATTTCCGAGTCCAGCTGTTCGCTACTTCTTGCAGCATTGTGTTTCACTTTAAAACCCCAAATCACCTAAGAAGACACAAAGGAAAAACTTCAGTGCTATTCCGAGTATGTCGCCCAGACATCTCTGCAGCGTGGCCGGAGAATTCCTGATGCCTCCTTTGCCCTGTGGCACCCGACCGCCTTAGATTTCCATCCTTGTTGTTAAAAGCCGTGTGATAAAGATGGTAGCTGGTGCTCAGAAGGTGCCTGCTCTTTGCCAAGGCTCTGTCCTTGGCACTTTGCGAATCTTCCTTTAGATACCATCATCCTCTCCAGTTTTCAGGTGAGCAAACAGGCACAGAGAGGCTGAGTGGCTGCCGGGGGCGCAGAGCCAGGACCGGGGAGCAGAGAGTCCAGGGAGAGGTGCCCGCAAGGTGCATCCCCATCGCCTGCCCTGCCCGGAGCATCTTGCTACATTTTCTGCAAATTTTCCATTCTATTCCAAGGCCCGGCATTCCACCAGAAGACTATAATGTTTAGAGATTTCTTTAATAAAAATGATTGAAAAATCTCTTTTTGAGGGGAGGGTCAAAATACCTAGTGTGCTTTTCTCCGGAAAGTTTTGAGAATGAGAGCTGGAAGTAAGAGGTGAATAATTTGGGGAATTTGCGGTCACCCCTCATCCCCGCGTTAGCGGCAGGCTCACCTAAGTGGGCTCCCCAGGTTCTTAGGTTTCATCCAGTGAGACCCTTGACCCTCCTGACCACCACTCAGAAATTGAGGTGCCAACATAATGTGGGCAGTTACAACAGATTTCTTCTACTAATGATATTCGAACAATGAATTACTGTCACCTAGTATCAATATGGTTTCAAAGGATGACATTATAAAAGCAAAAAGAAGCTTGTGAAAGTGGTGATGATCCCCAAAGGTGAGCTCTTTACGTTGAGCCCCTCTGGCTCATCAAGAACCTCACACAACACCCTTGTTTTTTCACTTTGCCACATGCTAGGGAAGGCCTTCGTATGGACCTACGTTTGGAACCCGTTCACGAGGCTTCTTTGAAATTTGTCCTTTACCAGGAAAAGGAAATTTCACAGCTTCCTTTTCCTTCTTCCGATGTGGATCCTCTGGTTCTGGGATGAAGTAGCTGATCAGCAAATCCACCTCCCCTTTATTGCACTGGCCCTGAAGTGCCAGGTGTTCTGAGTTCTGGAGGTAGTTTAGGAAACGTGGGGCTGGGGGCCACCTTCCCACCTCCCTTCTCATTCCCCTTCCGGCTGTGATGGCTCCCCCACTGTAACCGACTTCACCGAGGGCTCTTTGTCTCCTCCTGATTTCTGGAGGGTCTTGGTAATGATGCTCGAGGTTTCGTGTGTGTGTGTGTGTGTGTGTGTGTGTGTGTGTGTGTGTGTGAGAGAGAGAGAGAGAGAGAGAGAGAGAGCATTGCTGTTTTGATGGCCAAAGGGCTCTTGATTTATGATATTTATTTATGAATGTGATGGAGTCCAGTGTATAGATCAAATATACACACCCACAAATTTAAGCTGTCAGACGTGCGTGGTACATCCTGTATGGTCGCGGGCAGTAGGACAGCTATAAAGTAATGATGTTAGATGTTAGCTTCCAAGGAGAGTTTGAAACATGATTGAAAGGTAGGATGCTTCAGAAACTATGACCTGCTGTGCTTTCTAGTGGAGCACTTGATTAGAATTATTTATATATGGACAGGTCTGAAAGAGATCAATTTTGAACAGCATCTAAAATGTCTTTAGTGTTTAGTTCATTTCTGATGAACATAGTTGGAAGGCTTTAATTGCTTAGGTAGAATATTCTCATGTGTTTCCCCTGTCCGCTTGAGAAATAAAAAAAGTTTGAGAATCAGTAATACTCTTGGTGGTTGACTGCTCGGTAAAACATTCAAGATGGGAAAAACATATGTCAAATTATTTTTGTCTTTTGTCCTGGAAAAATAGCAGCAATGACGTTTTCTATATTTAAAACTTGCTTTCATATGGGAGTGCTTCCTTTCTGCCAAGAGGCTGTGGAGAGCCCGTGTCCTCAGTGACCTGCTCTGCTTTGCTTTTGTTACGCCAGGACTGTGCGAACCCACTCCTGTAGGGATGCTCAGGCTGGCACAGTGAACGGTTCCGAATACGCACCTTTCAAGGAGCCTCTGCAGTCAGGTGGTCTTTGGAACTGGGGGCGACCTGAAGGTAGTTCTGCAGCCCTGGGCCCTTGTTGCCCAGGTTTTCGGTGGGCTATGCCCCCTCTACCCATCCGCACCAGCTCGGTTCCTGCAGGGCTTAACCCAAGCCAGACCATCCCTGGGGAACGAGTGCCGCACTGGGCCCAAGGTTGTAACTGTGTCCTTAGAAGAGAACTGGGTGGAGGGGGCATATTTGGCTTTTTTTTTTTTTTTTTAATTGAAAGGGAAGATGGTCCAGGAATCATTTTATCCTAGTCGGGTGTGTGTGTGTGTGTGGAAGTGTGTGTGTGTGTGTGTGTGTGTGTGTGTGTGTGTGCGCGCGCGTACGTGCGCACGTGTGTCCGTGTGTGTATGTATACAGCTGATTGACCTTTCCGGTTGTACTTAATCACATGTTTAAATGTTAACTTAAAATGTGCTCATTCACTGCCTGCTCACTTATTCACGGAGAACAAAAACCAGACTGGCATTCAGTTCACGGCAAATCATTTTTCTAGTGCGTTCATCTGTGTCTGTGCAATTAAAATTTGGCTACACATTTTGCAGTCTGAGGGCTTAAAATAAAGTAGATACTTCACAATGAAGATCCGTTGTGATGTTTGTTCCCACTGCCAGAGAGATGTGAATTCGGGGGAGGTGTCAGCTTGGTCCTGGGCATTGTTCTGAAGTGGAAATACACATACTGACCCTTGAAAACAGGACTGAAGTGGACTGATTTAGACACTTGATATTTTTCTTATTTGTCCGCAAGATGAGTTTTTAGTTACAGTGAAATTGTTGATTTTTTTTCTAATGAGAAATTTTAACCTTCACAGACCAAACTTACTTGCTGTTTTCCCCTCGGACACGGCGGCGAACGCTGGGGCGTAACGTGTGTCTCAGTTGCTAAACATAACGCTGCCCGTTTAGGAGCATAAGAGCTGCCACCAGACGGCTGTTGTTGCTGAATCATTTAACTCTCACAGTTTCTTCAATGAGGATGAAGATTGAATGCGATACGTCCTCTGCTCCTTAGAATTTAGGAAGTACCCCTCTGCCTTCTTCAGCTCATCTCCCCTCACTGTGAGTCTCCTGGGCTCCCTGCTGCCAGCCAGAAACAGGGGAGGCATGGCAGGCTGTGCTCTGCTTAACCCCGAGGTCCGTTTTGTAATTTTCATGGCTAATTCAAGAGGTACTTACCTTATAATTATCCCTGTCTCAAGTTTAGGAACTGTTCAAAACCTCTTCTTTTTTAAAGATATAGGAACATCTGAAGAAATTTTGGACAAACAGAATAGCTTGAACCTGTATGTTTTACTTCTGGAATTCCTCATCCACGTGTCTTGTAAAGATGCAGCCCTCAAAAGCCTGGGGCTGAAGGAATGTATCCAGGCTGAGTCTAGATGACCAGTAATATAATCACCAGGTTTTCCTGCGTTTTTTTTTTTTTTTAACATTTTTATTTTCCTGCGTTTTGATATGTGCATTTGAATGAAATCAAAGCTCTGGGGGATTGTCTTCCTTTCGGGTATAAATTAGTAAGCTCAGAAACAGCCTTCATATGATTTAGGGTTGAAACTGCTATTTAAGAACAAACTTAAGAGTTCTACTGAATCACTTTGCTGTACAGCAGAAACTAACATAACATTGTAAATCAACTATACGCCCATAAAAACTTACTTAAGAAAAAAACTTTATTTTTAGGACAGTTTTAGCTTTACAGAAAAACTGAGAGGATAGTACAGAGAGTTCTCTTATGTCCTCCACACAGTTTTTCCTATTATTAATATTTTACAAGGATGATACACTTGTCACATTTAATAAACTGATACTGACACATCAAAAAAAAAAAGTTTTACTGAAAGTCATGCACTCCACCATGGATTTTTCCTTATATTTCCCTGAAGTATGTGATGATGTAATTTCCTGGGGTATGAGGCAAGAGGGCCCAAGACACCTCAGCAGTGTAGTGATTGGACATTTTTGTTTTAAACGCTCTGGTTCTTTACCAGGGTGTGTAGGGTTGAGGGCGGTGCCTGGTTTAAAATAAGATTTCTCCCTGCTCGGGATGGTAGAAATGAAGTGACTTTAGTGGGAGTGTTGATGGGCCTGTTTCCTGTCCCCCATCCCCTTTCATTAGGGGCAGAGGAGAAAGGACAGTCGTCGTCTCTGAGCCACCCTCAGGGATGCTGTAAAGATCCAGTCTCGTACTTACATGTGCATGAACAGTGGGCGCGCCTTGTGAGACCCAGGCCTAGAGGGACCGCCGTCCGCTCTGCCGCCTGGTGGCCGTGTGCACGCTTGCCTCAGTCTGTCCGGGTACCGGGGCTGAGAACACCTTTCCCTGCCTTCCCTTTGTCCCGTTACTCCCAGGACTACGGTTCGCCCTAGGGTCTTGCACACCACCAGCCCTTCTCTTTCCTGGCCACGCAGCCAGTTGCTAGATGCAGAGATGAGAAAGAGGTGTAAAAGAAAGCAGTGACTTTGGGGTGTCTGTTCTCTGGCCGAGGAGATAACAGGTGCCCCCCTGGAAGGTAAAACAGCTGCACAGAGCACCTGTGGGGTTCCCCGTGCGGGTGTGCAGTCCAGGAGGCTGTGACGGCTCAGGAGGGGGGTCCCTGCAGGCAGGGGGTTTGAGGGGCTTTGTGTTGGGCTGTACCACGCGCTGCCGGCCGCGTGCATGGAAGGGGTGTGAGGGTCGGTGATGGGGGCTCTCCTGGGAAGCCAGCCTGGGGAGCCCAGGAGGCAGGCGGCGACAGGCTTCAGAAGTGCGAGTAGGTCTGCGCTCTGCGGGCGGCTGGCACCCCTCTCCGGTCCCACTGGATGTAAAAGCTGGATTGATACAGCAAGCCATCCAGGGTCCCTTGACATGTTTCATGAATAATTCACTTGACTTTTTTTTTTTGGATAGAGATACATACGAAAAGGATGCAGTGACTTATACAAAATCTGATGTATATAAATTTCAGGGATATTTAAAATTTTGTAATTCTTGGCATTCCCGTGTGCCTGTCTGCAGATCTCATAGGTAAGGAAATCAGCTACCCCACTTTTCAAGGGTCTGTATGTGCCGTGTGTCGTTATGAAACCATATGTCATTTTGGTGACACAGCCCAGCCAAGTGGGTGGAGTCATGCTGGCGTGCAGACAGAGTCTCAGTAGCACGTGCAGGGCCTCACATCTGGCAGCAGTGGGGCGGAGGACCTGGGCTGTGCTCCATTGGACACCAGCGCTCATGTTCTTTCCACTGTCTTTCCGAGGATGGCCTTTACATGTTTCAGCGTAAAGAAATGTGGCCTCTCCCGGGTAAAGCTTGTCAGCTTACCCCCGTGTCGGTAGACACAGCAAAGTGTGCAGACTTCTCCCCCTCCTGGCCCTCCCCCGTGCGCTGTGGCTTTGAACTTGAGCCTTGGATAGTCTAGCTTTTAACGTCCTTGTTAATATCGTTGAGAACGTAACTCTAATTCCTTGCTCGTGGTCCCCGGCCAGGAAGGCGGCGTTACCTTCCTGTCTTGGTGAGGCACAGCAGTTGGCTCAGTAGCATGCTTCCTGGTCCCGGCAGGGCAGGCAGGGCGCCCAGGCCACTCACCGCGTGGGCCTCCGGAGGCCGCACGTTCCAGCGCGGTCTTGGCCTTACCTTCTTTGATGTGATTGAGATACAGTCTTTCTAAAGGAATCAGCCGTACTTATTTTTTGTTTTAAAAAATTGGTGACTGGAAGGTTGTACCTTTGACCACCTCGCTTCTGATTATAGTTCAAATATGTAGCTTCATAATGTGAAACAAAACTCACTTTAAAGGAAAAGGATATATTCTTTCTCATAGTACAGTGCAAAATATGCGTCTGTGGAGGGTGGGGTGGGAGGTGGAGGATGCGTCTCCTCTTTCAGCGCTTCAAAGATCGTGTTAAAATAGACAGTAAGTTGTTAGCCAATCACCATGCTGCTAAGCAAGGGAAATTAAAACCTGGTTTTCGGTGAATTATAAATCTGCTCTGAAGCCGATTATATCCTGAGTGAGCCTCTAAGGAGGTGCCAGAGAATGTGCCCAAGATGTGGGAGCTCTCCCTGACTTCTTCCCATTGAGCCTGGCTTGTGTTTACACACTCTGAGCAAGATGACCCTTTAGGTTGTGAACAGTCATTCTCCTGAATGACTTAGAGGATGCTTTTGGGTTTCGATACATTGTTTACATTTGGGATTAAAAAAAGAAAGTCTTTTTCATGGAAAACTGCATTCCAGTCGGCTGGTCAGTGTTCTTGTCTGCTGGGCTACAGTGGTTTTATGACTTTTCTCTGCCTTCAAATAACATCTATTTTTAAAAAAGGATGTCCTTTCTAGAAAAGGCCTATTGTTCTGAAAAATGCTGCTTCCTGGTTAAAGCAATTTGTTCCTGTTTGTATCCAGGACTAGAGAATTTGGGGGGGAAATAGCTTATATTTTTTGAGGGCCCTTTAAAATAGTAATAGTCAAATGGGTTTTATTTGTCCTGGGAGGTGCGGCGGGGAGGCTTGCAAGTTGTTTGCAGATGATGGTTTCAGGACAGAAATGACAGAATTTGATGCTTCAGGTGATGTAGTGCTGCAGCATTTTTTTTTTTTTTCCTATAGTCAAGTTTGTTGAAACATAACTTCACTCTGAATGTCTCGTTTGTGTAGAGAAAGAGAGAGAGAAAAAAAAAGAACCCAAGAGTGTAAGTCCCTGAAAGGCACACATTTCCCTGTTCCTCTTACGAGGAAGCTTGCTCTGAGATGCTGCCCATGTGGCAGGTACTGGGTTGGTTTGAGCATCAAGACTCCTCAGCACCCACCCTTGTGCCTTTTTGTTTCCTTGCTGGGTGAAGGCCGTTCCTTACCAACTCCTAGGTTATTTTAACAAAGGCCAACCATGAAGGGGAGATGAGGGTTGAAACCTCCACGTGGAAAGTGGAGGAAGCACGAGGGGTGAGCTCGGAGGAGTCAGGCAGCTCCTGGCAGAGCCTCTGGCCCCGAGTCTCCTTCCTCGCGCCCCCGGTGTATTTTATTTCTGAAATCTCCTACCACCTAGAGACTGTTCCTTTTTGCCTTTCAGTGTCATTCACGTCACCGGCAATCCCTCATCACTGGTAAACCTGCTATTTGGCCACCAGGCTCTGTGTTGCAGGGAAGTGTGGCTACAGGGTCGGCCTTCCTTTAGTTTACAATCTCCCCGGCTCATCTCTGCTCAGTTGTCTTTCATCCCTTGGAGTCTGAGAGCAGAGGTTTCCCGATGCCTTGTTCCTAAGCTTTCCTACTTACCCAAACCTGTGCTGGTCCCAAGTGAAACATTACATGGACTTGTTTGTTGCCTGCCGTCTAGATGTCAGTTTCTTACTGTTCCTTCTGTTAGTTACAAAGAAGAGATCTCAGGTTGAGGTGGAATTTATTTGTAAAGTGTCTAATTCCAGCTAGATGAACCAGCCTTCCACGTGAAGGCTTCGTGTTAGAATAATGATGTCTGCGCCTCGAGTTTCCAAGCTCCTCGTGGCATAGACCAGGTAAAAGTTTCTTTTGAGATGACTTCTTCTAAGAGTAATAGAGAAACCCTGGACATAATTGTTGAGTTCATTGAAGAAGCTCATGGTCTGGCCACACATCTAAAATACGCCACACAGTTACACCAGATTCTTCGGTTCTGTGTTGCTTGACTGAAACATGTTTAAACTTACTCTGCCCCCGAACATGAGGATTATGTGAGGTGCAGGTGTTTTATTTATGCAGCTACACACAGACAGAAGGACAAACTGCATTTTAAATTTGGTCCTGCAGTAATGGTGTAACGCACACGCTCTGTGCATATTACAGGCCCCGAAACAGCTTCCTGACCTGTCACTTACGTCAACGCCTTATTGCTAAGAGCACGCAGTGGTCCTGCACATTTTTATTAACTAATAAACAATTTATTGAATCTGCAGGTTTTAGTTATGCATATTGTCTTAAGATGAGGAAATAATGGTAGTAGTTATTGTTCATAGATAGATTCTGTGTAATCATGCAGGTTATACATTCATTCTCAAAGTTGCCAAGTTTATGGATGCAATGCTGACACTCGTAATGGGCGTGACATCATAACTTATCCAGGAAGGTGCCCTCGTCCAACTAGGAAACCCCATGATGTTAAAGAGCGACAGATGAATAAGGTGCCACAGCATCAAGGAACGTGCTTTTTTACTTGGCTTCTGCTTTGCTGGGTTGAAGGAGAAGACACTCCGTTATTTCCAGGCCTGTTGTCTTTGAAGGGTTAGGGCTGTTCTTTTCCTCCACTCTGATTCGAATCTTCCAAATTCTTGTTCCTTTCAGGTTTTTCTCCCTTCTCCAGCTTTCAAAAAACCCTATTTCTTTCTACTCCTTTCCTAAATAGACATTTTTGATCAGTGTAAATATTATATTTGCCCGATGAAGGTTAATGAACATAAATAGTCTTGTCTGTTTGCTTAGATGGAAGTACTGTGGGCCTTGGGCAGCTTATAAGGGGCTGATTGATATTTCAATGAAAAGAGTGTTAAGACTTTCGTGTTAGATTCAGATTATAAACTCTTCAGAAATGGGAGGGTGGCCTTCTGTGCTATGTAACGACCGCAAGTAGCACATATTTGTAATACCTAAAATAGAATGTGAACCTTAGCATTATTCAGAAGAACTTTCTATTATAAGTATTAAAGAAAACTCATTAATTAGGACATTTTTTATTGGCTTTCCCTACCTGCAAATAGAATATTAAGATTGGGGTATGACTGCTTCTAAAGAAGGGATTTATTACCTTTAGGAATGCACACTCTGTTAACTGGATGGTGGGGAAGGTTTTGTTTTAGCTTTCTTACTTGTATTGCATTTTTAGGTCTAGACTTAGATTTCAATCTATAAATAGCTTTTAAAAGATTTATGGGAAATAACAAAACTACAGATGAATAAAGTTAAAGCCCATCAGTTTATTTGAAAGTTGACCATAGAGGGCGACACTTTAAATTTCTAGTATTAATAAATTTTAAATTGGGACAATTGAGAATTATAAATGAGGTACTTTTTTCCTCTTAACACATCATAATATTGTTTTCAGGTGTACAATAATATATTTTAGGCTGAAAACCTTCTTGGAATCCTCTTAGAAAGGTTTTGAATTCCTTACCTAGTTATTCTGTGAGTCACTGTCCCTTCCCTGTGCCCTTGATATAGGAAATCTAAGGGCACAGATAGTTTGAATTGTTCTCAAAGGTATCCCTAAGGTTGCAGAGATTTTTTCTTAATCAAAACAGAAGATTAAATTTAACCAAAGTAGTGCAAGATTTGTACACTGAGAAGTAGAGAACATAGTTGAAAGAAATTAAGGAGCACCTAATTCAATGGAAAAACATCCCATGTCATAGATTGGGAGACTTAATACTGTTATGATGGCTGTACCACCAGAACTGATCATCAGATTCAGTGCAATCCTTATTAAAACCCCAGCTGGCTTTTCTGCAGAGATGTACAAGCTGATTCTAAAATTCAAATGTGAACACAAGGCACCCAGAAAAGTAGAATAAGGTTGGAACACTCACAGTTTCTGATTTCACACTTGCTCCAAAGCTGCATAAATGAGACAGTGGTCATGGAATGAGGATGGACATACAGACCAATGGAATAGATCTGAGTCCAGAAATGAACACTGACATTTATGGTCAGTTCAGCAAGGGCACCAGTACAATTCACTGGGGAAACAATAGTATTTTTAACAAAGGGTGATGGGATAACTGGATGCAAAAGAATGAACTTGGACCCTTACCTTACTGAATATGGAAGTAATTAAAAATGGATTGTAAACTTAAACGTAAGAGCTAAAGCTGTGGAAGAAGAAGCTCTTAGAAGCAAATATATTAATGAATTGTTGTGACCTTGGATTAGATCATGGTTTCTTAAATGTGACTCTAAAAGCCTACGCAAGAAAAGAAAAAATAGGTAAACTGGACTTCATCAAAATTAAAAACTTTGTGCTTCAAAGGGCACCATCCAAGAAAGTGAAACGATTGGCCACAGAAAGGGAGAAAATATTTACTGATAATGTACCTGATAAGGGTCTTCTATCCAGAATACATAAAGAATTCTTAAAATGCAATAGTAAAGACACATAACCCACTTAAAAAATGAACAGCAACTGACAAAGGATTAATCTCCCAAATATACAAGCATCTCATGCAGCTCAATATCAAAAAAATAAAGAACCCAATCCAAAAGTGGGCAGAAGACCTAAACATACATTTCTCCAAAGAAGATACACAGATGGCCAACAGACACGTGAAAAAATGCTCAACATCACTAATCATTAGAGAAATGCAAATCAAAACTACAGTGAGGTATCACCTCACACCGGTCAGAATGGCCATCATTCAAAAGTCTACAAACAGTAAATGCTGGAGAGGGTGTGGAGAAAAGGGAACCCTCTTGCACTATTGGTGGGAATGTAAATTGGTGCAGCCACTATGGAGAACAGTATAGAGGTTCCTTAAAAAACTAAAAATAGGATTACCATACGACCCAGCAATCCCACTACTGGACGTATACCCTGAGAAAACCGTAATTCAAAAAGGGACATGTACCACAATGTTCATTGCAGCCGTATTTACAATAGCCAGGACATGGAAGCAACATAAATGTCCATCGATGGATGAATGGATAAATAAGATGTGGCACGTATATACAATGGAATATTACTCAGCCATAAGAAGAAATGAAATTGAGTTATTTGTAGTGAGACGGATGGATCCAGAGTTTGTCATACAGAGTGCAGTAAGTCAGAAGGAGAAAAACAAATACCCTATGCTAACACATATATATGGAATCTAAAAATAAAAAGGTTCTGAAGAACCTAGGGGCAGGACAGGAATAAAGATGCAGATGTAGAGAATGGACTTGAGGACACGGGGAGGGGGAAGGGTAAGCTGGGACGAAGTGAGAGAGTGGCATGGACATATATACACTACCAAATGTAAAATAAATAGCTAGTGGGAAGCAGCTGCATAGCACAGGGAGATCAGCTCGGTGCTTTGTGTCCACCTGGAGGGGTGGGATAGGGAGGGTGGAGGGAGATGCAAGAGGGAGGGGATATGGGGACATATATATATGTATAGCTGATTTACTTTGTTATACAGAAGAAACTAACACAACATTGTAAAGCAATTATACTCCAATAAAGATGTTTAAAAAAGAAAGAATAAATAACCCCTGGGGGAAAAGAAAAGTGAACAAATAATTGAATAGGTATTTACCCAAAGATGTACAAATGGCCAATAAGCACATGAAAAATTGTCAGCACCCTTGGTCATTAGTGAAATGCAAATCAACACCTTCAAACACACCTGGGAAGGCTAAAATAAAAAAGACAGACGTTAGTGTTGACAAGGATGTATGTGGAGAAATTAGAGTCCTTAGACCTTGCCGATAGGATTATAAATGCTGTAGCCACTTAGGTAAACAATTTGGCAGTTCCTTGAAAAGCTAAACATAGTTACCATATGAATGAGCAGTTCTACTCGCAGGTATATATATACCCATGAGAACTGAAGACGGGTGTGCAAACAAAAACGTATGCATGAGAATTCACAACAGCATTATTCATACCGGCCATAAAGTAGGAAGAACCCAAATGTCCATCAGTTGATGAGTGGATAAACTGTGGCATCTCTCTGTAATGGAGTACTATTTGGTGATACAAAGGAAAGTATCGTTACCTGCTGCAGCCTAGATGAACCCTGAAGCTGTTAGGCCAAGAGGAAGAAGGCAGTCACAAAAGGTCATGTATTTCCCTCTGAGATTGCGTTTACATGAAATGTCCAGAATAGGCAAATCCATAGACACAAAGCAGATTTACAGTTGCCAGGAGCTGGGGGAAGGGAGGATGGGGAGTGAATGCTAAAGGGTGTGGGGTTGTCTTTTGGGTGGTAAAAATGTTCAGGAATTATGGTGGTGATTGACAAACACAAACCACAGAATTATTCACAAGTGATAAATCTTGAGTTCTAGCGAGTCCGGCAGCCCTGGGCCCACTCACAGCGGCTCATCTCTAGGAGGAGGGGGCAGCCCGGGTGGAGCCAGGGGCCAGGGAGGGTCGTGCCCATCACCTGGATTGGGTCCTGTGCACAGTGCTTCTGTGACCCCCTGCAAGAAAAAAAGAAAAGAGAATGATGTGTGAATTATATCTCAGTAGAGCTATCGTTTTAAAAGACAGAGGGTAATTTTACAAAGTTCTTAAGATACATTTGTTTTACATTTTGGCTAAGATTTGGGGGAGTAGTAAATGTAGATTTGTATTCTTGAGATCAGAAACTGCTAGATATTCACTGGAGTCTTTTTAAGTTTGTTTTTTTAAATATTTGGCTGCATTGGGTCTTCGTTCCAGCTCGCGGGCTTTCTCTAGTCGCGGCGAGCAGGGGCTGCTCTTGGTTGCGGTGCGCGGGCTTCTCATTGCGGTGGCTTCTCTTGTTTCGGAGCACAGGCTCTAAGCGTGTGGGCTTCAGTAGTTGTGGCACGCGGGCTCAGTAGTTGTGGCTCGTGGGCTCTAGAGCGCAGGCTCAGTAGTTTTGGCGCACGGACTTAGTTGCTCTGCGGCATGTGGGATCTTCCCAGATGAGAGCTTGAACCCATGTCCCCTGCATTGGCAGGCGGATTCTTAACTACCGCGCCACCAGGGATGTCCCCTCATTGGAGTCTTAAAATACTAACTTCTGTACACCCAAAACTTATATAATATTGTACATCAACTATACCTCAATTAAAAAAATAACTAATTTCCTGCTGGCTTGTCATATAAATGAATATAAACAGGATTTTGAATTTTTACCTGTTCTAAACGTTCATGAATATCTATGAATCTTTTTTCTATTTATTGTAATATGATCTGGAAAAGCAAGGCACGTCTCTTTTTCTAAAAGAGAATATTTAAATTTAAATATTTCTGCATATAAGAAATGTCATTTGGTAAGAATAGAAAACAATTCATGCTCATTTTTAAGTGTAGGCATGAAATAACATGCATTAATTTTATATTGACTAAGAAAATCATTTAATGATGGAATTGGTAAATATTTATACTTTAAAATCAAAACTTTACATATGATATTTTGATGTAAAAGCTGGGAAATAGGTGGTAACAACTTATGAGGAATTTATTTTGTAAATTTGAGCCAATTTAGTTTCTATTTT
The DNA here is from genome assembly GCF_025265405.1 of Mesoplodon densirostris. Lineage (NCBI taxonomy): Eukaryota > Metazoa > Chordata > Mammalia > Artiodactyla > Ziphiidae > Mesoplodon > Mesoplodon densirostris. Next base: position 205,790,360 of record NC_082661.1, read on the forward strand.
AATGGCCTTTCTATGTATCCCAAAGGCAGTTGGGATGCATGACATTTGTGCAGTCCATCATTTCTCTTAATAATGTGATTTTTGATGTCTAAAAAACTTGTATTTAAAAAAAAGCTATTTTAAATTTGGTCTGTAAATATAATGACTTATTTTCGAAGCCTCTTTCCCCGACAAGTTTAATAATTTCTGTCCTTTTTTTCAAACAGGATCTGGAAATAGTGTATTCCTATTTACATGGTATGGAAGCCTTATCCAACCTGAGGGAGCATCAGCTTAGGTAAGTCATTTTAATATGAATGACAATAGGATGCTTGGATTTTATGTGATTATTTATTATTGTTTAGAAGTAGGATTAAAGATAACTTACTTGTGAAAACTCTGCCTCATCTGGCCTTGGAAGTTTTACATCCATATAATAATTTCTGACATTTCCGCCATAGGGATCACCTCTCTGCTTCCTGTCCCTCTCCCTGCCCTCCCCACCTGAAGTTAATAAACACCACTTGGTGAATACACCAGAGGAGCATTATTTGCCATCCTGGCAAATAAAAATCTACTTCCTAGCACTCAGCTACATAAGAAACCAGAATGTGTTTAACTATTCCAAGAATGATTCAGTTCACAGTTTTAGTATGTTTTAGGTCTTTATATATAACATATTTATTGCATTAAGTTGACTGCCCTTTTCTGGGAAATTCAGTTTATACCATAGTTGTTTTTTATATAGTCCATTCATATAAAAATCTTACCACTTGTCTTGTACAGTGATATAGCAACCTTATTTATGGTTATCTGGGCTTACATTAAAAGATCAGAAACATCTTGTATAATCCAGTGATTAACTGGAATAGAAAATAAAGGACCTTAGGAAGATGGATTACATATAAACGCCAACTAGGACGTTATGGGAAAGTTTTGTTGTCTCCAGCTCCAGCTACTTTTGATACCAGCAGTTTTTAATTATGAAAGGAATACTTGTTCTATGTATTTCCCCTTTACTCTTTAAACACTAGTTAATTTGTGAGCATGTCAATTTCATATTTAGTTGTTAATTGAAAAAAGTGTCAAGAGGATTGAATACTTCTAAAATTAAATTTGTAATGAAAATGATTTAAATTAAAGTTTTATTAGAAAGGGCAAAACCATTGGGAATTTGGAAGATGGCTCAAATTAAAGCAAGGATAATTTCTAAAGTACGTAACTTTCATTTTATGTTTTTTAATGACAGCTATCCTAGGAAAAAATTATAGCGCCAATTGTCTGTTTAATTGAATGCAGTTAACCTGCAAATGCAAATGAATGAATTAAAATGAAAATATAAATGTTACATTGCCATATGCATATGACTACACATGGATAATATTTCAATAATAATCAGATATATCGATTATATAATGTGTGTCTATAGTATATGTAGTTATAAAATTACTTAGGTAATAGTAATTTGGTGCAATAGAAAAAGGAAAATTTTAATACATCTTATGAAAATTTTTAAGATTACAAAAGTAGAGATAATACAATAAAGCCCCATACACCCACTAACCATTTTCTGCTGTTTCAAAAGTAAATTTTGGTTAGAAATAACTGATAACTTCAACAGTATAGTTTAGCATACTTACACCTTAAAAAAGTCTATTTTGGAGACTATTCAGCTTTGTTGGCATGAACTTACAAGGAGTCACCTTTAAGATGTGTATCTTGTTCTGCTTGTGTCAAAAAGTCATTTGTTTCTCATATTTATGCAAGACATCAGCTGCAACTAACTTAAGTCCTTTTTTAGAAGAAGATCAGGATAGCAAAATGAATAATAGCAAGAAAAGAAGTACAAATAAACTCAATGACTTGGATAAACTGCTTTGTAATAACTACCCTTTCTGGGAAAAGTACGTCTTAATTTAGAGAAGTTATTTCCTTTGAATTTTATAAATAAAATTTTACCCCTGGGATTAATAGAGAAGAGTTAAGACTTTCACATAATACAGTTTTCCAATTTTACCAAAAAAAAAAAAAAAAAAAAAGCTCTTAATCAAGGTTTTCCAGGTCTGTGTATTCAGTGCTGGGCAGTGGAACACTGGTCTCCTAGGAAGGAGGGGAGGCTCTCCTCTTTGGGAGCCTCACTTTGTGCACTGTGGAGCTGTCCATACGCAAGCAGTGCATTGATCCTGAGCAGCTGGTGACGTGCAGTTAATTGGCTGTGTTGCTGTAAGATCCCACACTCTATACAATGTAAAGGTTTTCAGGTCCTCACTGACATACTGTACGTCTTTTCCACACAGCATTATTTTTCTAAGGTTTGCTCCCTTCATACAGGTGGATCAGAAGCAGCATATTTGCCAAAGGGGAGGAGGAAGCTCCAGTGGGAGCGGAGGCCAAGAATCTGTAAAAAGCAGAGTAACTGGGGCCATTCAGTGCTGGAAGCAAGAGCCTGCTGAATTATGTGTGTGTGTGTATATACATGTATACACACTACATATATATAGTATACATATATGGTTATGTGTGTGTATACATATATATAGTATAACATATATGGTTATATGTGTGTATATACATATACATACATACTACATATATATATGGTTATGTGTGTGTACATGTATACACACTACATATATATAGTATAACATATGTATGGTTATGTGTGTACACATATATATACACACTACATATATATAGTATAACATATGGTTATATGTGTGTGTATACATATATACACACTATATATATAGTATATATATGGTTGTGTGTGTATACATATATATACACACTACATATATATAGTATAACATATATGGTTATATGTGTGTGAGTGTGATTCATATATATATATACACACTACATATATACAGTATACCATATATATGGTTATATGTATGTGTGTGTATACATGTTTATGTATATGTACACTATCTATATGTAGTATAACATATATATGGTTATATATATGTGAGTTTGTATACATGTATATTCTTTAGCATTATGGATGAGCATAATTATTGTTATACAGGCAGTTTTAGACATTAAGGAACAACTAAAATCTGGCTAGTATATTCTTTAGGAATTCAGGGAAGATCAGTATGCTTTTGATAAAACATTCCTTAACAATGTTTAAAGAAAAAAAAGCATTTTGGTAGTGGTTCCATTTATTTAGAACATTGTCCTATAGACGATTTTATCATGATTTTCTCGTGGCGCTAGGTTAGTTGTTTTATGCAGTCAACAATTATCCACTGCAGTCCTCCTACCTGCTAGACATCCAGGCAGGCCAAGAAGAAGCAGCAGTGAAGTAGACCAAGCCCCTGCCGTTACTAGTGGGGCAGACAGGATTTAGATGTTAGCATGTTGGGCATGGTAAGAATGGATGCTGGGCTGCTTTGACTTTGTGGCTGAAAGGAGGGAACACTTGGGTTGGCTCAGCTGTGCAGAGACCCCTGCAGTGCCGATGGGCCCCCGATGCTCCACAGTGGGAACAGTCAGGGGCCGTGGGAGAGTAACTACAGGATGCTAAGTGTTGTCAGCAGCGCAGGGCTGCGTGTTCAAGGATAGGAGTTTGGATTTTCATGTAAAGGCAGTGGAGATTAAGAGCAGGTGTGAGGTAGAAGCCCGCGCACTGCAAGGAAGAAAGATCCCGCGTGCTGTGACTAAGACCCTATGCAGCCAACATAGATAGATAGATAGATAGATAAATAAATAAAAGAGCAGGTGCGACGTGATGTGACGTCGTGTCTGGAAAATGGACAACAGGTGTGCAGAACAGACACAGAATCTACCTGTGTGGTCCTGGTAGGAGATGTCAGTGGGATGGTGGCTGAGACTGGGTTTTTTTTTTTTGTTTGTTTGTTTTTTTGTGTTTTTTTGCAGTATGTGGGCCTCTCACTGTTGTGGCCTCTCCCATTGCGGAGCACAGGCTCCAGACGCGCAGGCTCAGCGGCCATGGCTCACGGGCCCAGCCGCTCCGTGGCATGTGGGATCTTCCCGGACCGGGGCACGAACCCGCGTCCCCTGCATCAGCAGGCAGACTCTCAACCACTGCGCCACCAGGGAAGCCCCTGAGACTGGGTTTTCACGGGCAGGTGGTGAACGTGGTCTGCCTGGGAGGGTGGGTTTTGGAAACAGGATGTGGCGGAAAGCTGGGATTTGAAGGAGAGGGAGGAGAGTCAAGGATGGCGACTCCAAGGTTTTGGCCTAGACGATTGGGTTCTGACTGGGAGGACAGATCTGGGGAGAAGGAATTTAAGATCTATTGGACGCGTTGAACGTGGAGCGGCTGTTCCACCAAGTAGGCATTTGGATGCATGGTGTCACGGTGAGAGGTTAGGTGAGGGGCATGGCTTTGGAGCATCAGCTTACGGATTACATTAAAAATCGCAGACTGGGGCTTCCCTGGTGGCGCAGTGGTTGAGAGTCCACCTGCCGATGCAGGGGACGCGGGTTCGTGCCCCAGTCCGGGAAGATCCCACATGCCGCGGAGCGGCTGGGCCCGTGAGCCATGGCCGCTGAGCCTGCACGTCCGGAGCCTGTGCTCCTCAACGGGAGAGGCCACAGCAGTGAGAGGCCTGCGTACCGCAAAAAAAAAAAAAAAAAAAAAAAAAAAGACTGGATGAGGTTACATGGTGCAGAGGAGAAGAGGGTGGACAGCCCCTGGAGGCGATGCATTTCGAGTCAGGTAGAGGAGTGAGAGGGGCAGAGAGTCCAAAGGAGACTGAAAAAATGATGAATAACAGGAAAACCAGGAGACTTAGAGCAGAAAATGCTATAAGGGAAAGGGAGTCATCACATGTTGCTGAGAAGTGGCATTAATACAAGGTCAGAAAAGATTTAGATAACACAGAGGAAGCTGACAACTTTAGAGTTGTTTTTGTTTTTTGGCCGCACGGCTTGTGGGAGCTCAGTTCCCCAACCAGGGATTGAACCCGGGCCCTGTCCGTAGAAGCGCAGAGTCCTACCCACTAGGCCGCCAGCAGCCTCCCCCGACCCCCCCTTTTTTGAGTTTCAGGGACCCAGTGATAGAGGAGAGGGAGGCGGGCAAGAGAATGGAGACAGTGTATTCCCGTAGACAACTCTAAAGGGAGAATTTCTGTTGCGGGAAAAGCGGAGTGTGGATAGTAGCTGGAGGCGGATATGGGGCCAAGCATGTCTCCTTCCCACACAGTGGGCGGTCCCCATAAGGTGTGTTTGTGGATTAAGGAAGCGATTTAGGAGAGAGGGAGAAATGGTTGATGGTGTGGGAGGGGTGAGCCTGCAAGAGTACAGGGTCCACCGTAGAAGGACTGGGATCCAGTGAAAAGGGTGTAACAGGAAACAGGGCAGAGCTAGTTACCTAATTTAAAGACCTGGTATTTTTACACCCATTACTTGTGTCTCTCATCCTTTCCTAAGAAGAATTGGTACGATGCAGTCTATTAAAACTGTATTTAATGATGTGTATTCAAAGTTCGATGCTACCTTCTGGAGTTAAGTGAAAGTTTCGGGCAAGGGATTGAGAGGCTGAGGGGGCCTTTGAAGGAGGGTGCTGGTCGTGGGACGATCAAGGCAAAAGAAAACCCAGGAGGGTGGTTTTCAAGTGAAAAATCAAGAGCGTGCAAACAGCAGAAAGATGGATGTGTGTTGATCCCAGTGTTTTCACAGATGGGGACTGGTAGCCTCACTGACCAAAATGGCACTGCTGTTGAAACAGTCACTTTTTTTTTTTTTTTTTTTTTTTTGCGGTACGTGGGCCTCTCACTGCTGCGGCCTCTCCCGTTGTGGAGCACAGGCTCCGGACGCGCAGGCTCAGCGGCCCTGGCTCACGGGCCCAGCTGCTCCGCGGCATGTGGGATCTTCCCGGACCGGGGCACGAACCCGTGTCCCCTGCATCGGCAGGCGGACTCTCAACCACTGTGCCACCAGGGAAGCACGAAACAGTCACTTTTACAGCCAGCCTTTTCTATTTCCTAGTTCCTTCATAAGAAGAAATAGTCCTTTTCTCTTTTGCATTTCTGTAACTTTTGGGAAATTTTACATGGGCTTAATATAATAAGATGCTTTTTGAAGATGCTGCTCGAGGTAATTTTGAATATTTAAACATTTATTCATGTTTTCTATAATTTTCATTGTTTATTTTCCTCTGGGATGAATCATTTGAAGTAAATAAATCTTTAAGTTGTAAAGCATTCATTTAGTCCTTAGTCATAAAAATATGCACTTTAATAAAAGCCTACTTTTGTCTGAAATTCCATACTGTTAAGTAACATTAATGTTAAACTGTGAATTATGTTATCACTTTTTGAGTTAATAGGTTTTCCTTTCTAATTTTCAGCTTCTTTCTCATTTTCTGTTTACCTTGGGAACATTAATTTGTCCACATGTCATTTACAAAGTATAAAACACATACAGTTTTGTTCCCTACGAAATAAACTGGATGAAACTGACATCTAACAAAACGTTTCTTTTCTAGCATCTCTTTACCAGATTTCATTTTATTTTGTTAACCTAGGCACCACAAATATTTATCTTGAGGCCAATAAATGATTGTGACAATTCATAAAAGTAATGTTAATTTTCTACATAATGTCTCATTTACGTTTTTAAACTATTAGTATGTTTTTTCATGACAAACGATGAACTCGTGTCTTTATTTTTTGTTTTACAGGTTAATGTGTGAAACTGTGAGATATGAAAGACATGAAGCCAATGAAGTTTTATACTAGTAGGTGTTTCCTCTGTCTTTGCACAATGTGTAATGCAGTGGCTAGATGATGTCCTTAAAGTATCAAAGAAGTACTAGGGGCACCTTGCCAAGGCAGCACCGCCTTAAATTTTGCATTCACTTTTATTGCATAATTTAGAAATGTGAAGCATTTCAACTATTTCAGTCCTTTGCTGATAAGTTCACATCAGCATCTATATGTTACTCACATGTGGTTGGAGATAGTATTTCACATTACAGAGTATTTTGACTTTTATGAAATGAGAAATAGTGTAGAGTCTTTCCAAAGGAAAGTTTCTTCTTTAAATCATATTGATGTTCCTTTTAAGATTTAAGGTACTCCTTGAAAAAATGGCAACTAATTTTTTAAGCAATGTGATAAACATCCAGTAGATAAATATTGATGTGTTACGGATACGTAAGCTCTGATTTACTAGGCATATTGTTTTGTTAATGTTTGCTGCGAATGACGGTTGTTCTGTTGACTTTCCTTCCTGTTTTTCAAGGCACTTACTAAGTAATTACTACTTTCCATGCATATTATAGGGAATCTTTATTGAAATAAATAAAATACAGCTTCTGCCCTTAGGGAGGCTATAATCTTTTGAGGGAGGTAGAAATAGAAAAAAGGAAAGCAACAACAATGAAAACTAACCCACCAGAATAGCTGAGACTATAGGTTTGTACAGAAGGGGTGCAGGGGAGGGTCTCGGAGAAGGGACCCTTTGCCCTGGGTCTCCTAGCATGTCTGGTGGTCTCGTGGGACTTTGTTGGCAGGAGACACTGTGTGTACAGGGACAGAGGGAGAAGGGCCTGGCGTCACGTGTTGAACAGTGCGGCCAGTTTAGAGCGCATGGCCTGGGGTGTGTGGAGTCAGGAGAAGGGGCAGGCCACAGTCACGCTTGCGTGTGAATGTGTCGTTGAAAAAGTCATCCTCAATTCTTTAGGCGACTGGAAATGAGGCTTTTCCTCCTCAATTACATTTTATTCTGGAAAATTACAGGTGTTCACAGTATTAGCGACAGTAAAACGGGCCCCTGTGGACTCACCGTGCCACGTTGTTGACTGACAAGCGATGATGTTTCATCTCCTACTCCACCTCTGGTGGATTATTTTGAAGTAAATCCAGACATATCAATTCAGCCATCATTGTTTTGATATGTGTTTTTATCTTTAAAAGATAGACTTAAAAAAAACCCACTTAACCACAATATTATCATCAAACCTTAAAAAATAATTTTCATAGCATGTAAATAATCACATTTCTTTGTCTCAAATTTTTTTTGGTACAGGTTGTTTATTGGTTGTGTATCTTTCTTAAGTCTCTTTTGGTCTGTAGGTAGGCGGCCAGTTTTCAAGCAGCAAAATGATGTGACCAGACGCCTCCCAGCCCCACACATCCCCTCAAAGATAATATCTGTGTCTGCCTGAAAACACAGAGGGTGGATTAGGTTGAGTGGACGGGCAGGGAAATCTGTTAGGAGAGAATTGCAGTCATCTGAGGTGACAGAGCTTGAACTTGGGCAGGTGGAAGAATGGGGCTGTCATGGACGGATTTTAGAAGATATGGGTGGATCTGATGCAGGATGGTTCTTGGCTATCAATATCCATCTAGGGCTTCAAAGAACATACATGCAATAGAGAAGAGTAGTAAATAACCCAGACATAAATGGTAATGAGAAAACTCAACACCAGGGGCAAATGCCCTTAACATATTTATCCTTGAAGGAATCATGATGTAAATAACTTAAGACTATTTGTCCTCTTTCAGGAGCAATTAAAAGCTATCCGTTTAATGGGTGTACACCTGTCAGGGTTGGCAATCTCTGATGAGTATCACTGATGTGTATTTTAGCAGCGCAGTGGCAGTCAGCATCAGCTTTCTCTTACTTTGTCCTTTCCCTCTGAAACATGGTTTGGGCCGCGTCGAAGACGAGGCAATAGCAAACGTGTAACAAGCCCTTCGTCCGTGCCACACACTCGAATCCGTGCTCTGTGTGCATTGATTTAATTCCTCCTTGCAGCCGTCTTGCAGGTAGATCTTTCATCACCCCCGTTTTACATATGAGGGTGCTGAGGCTTGTGTCACTGCTCAACTCGGGATCTGGACTTGTGCCCAGACCTGGTGACTCTGCAGCCCTAGCTGCGCCCCCCACAGCAGCATTTCCCAGCCTTCTTCATGCCTCTGTAGAAAATGATGCTGTGTGCATGCAGGCGTGAGGACTGCATCTCTCCCTGGGGTGGCCTCCCCAAGGCGTGATGGCGGCCCCTGAAACCCGCCAGCACTTCTGCCCACATTGTGCCGGCTTCCTGACAATTACTATTTAATTTTTTATTTTTTTTTGCTGTGTTGGGTCTAAGTTTCTGTGCGAGGGCTTTCTCTAGTTGTGGCGAGCAGGGGCCACTCTTCATCGTGGTGCGCGGGCCTCTCACTGTCGCGGCCTCTCTTGTTGCGGAGCACAGGCTCCAGATGCTCAGGCTCAGTAGTTGTGGCTCATGGGCCTAGTCGCTCCGCGGCATGTGGGATCCTCCCAGAGCCAGGGCTCGAACCCGTTGTCCACTGCATTGGCAGGCAGATTCTCAACCACTGCGCCACCAGGGAAGCCCCCGACAATTATTATTTATTACTCATTTAAATGGAAGGTAGATTGCAGTGTTTTAAATATATTTGCTTTTTCTTCTTAAAGTCAGTTTAGGCAGTGAATATGAGCCCTGCTAATCATGCAAAGCCATGACTTGGATAATCCTAAATTGAATGCATTTAGGAGTTTGCAGCAAGAGTTGATTGTAGTAGTTGTTTGTTTTGGACTAATTAGCATGAGGTGGCAGTGTTCCTAAGCAATGAAGAATCTATGGGTATTTGGTAGATCATGATTTCCTATGACCCAAAATTCAGAGACTAAGTGTAGATACCCTCAGTCAGATTCCTAGTATTTGGCCAAGCTTGTGTTGAAGGTTAGTGGGAGGATTTTCCTCCGTGAACCTTGAACAGACTTGTCTCTGCTCTGAGCAGTTGGTGTAAGCGCGGTTTTGAAAATTAAAGAACACTTGTATTTGGGGTGTATATAAATCTGCGATAACTTAATACCACCCCTCTTTTTTGGGACTTGTTGTCATTACCTCTTGGGGGGAATGACTTGTCTGTGCTTGAGCCTGGAGAACAACAGTGCAGTTGGACTATCAAAGACTGTCAGAATTTTGTTTTATGACCAAGAGATGAGTATTCATTTTCCTTATTATGTTTGCATGCTGGTGACTTCCGAGTCTATGATTCTAATAATTTCATCAGGTAAATATAGTACCCTTTTGATCCACTTCTGTGCCTCCTTTTTCTTTTTTTTTTTTTCTTTTTTTTGCAGTACGCAGGCCTCTCACTGTTGTGGCCTCTCCTGTTGAGGAGCACAGGCTCCGGACGCACAGGCTCGGCGGCCATGGCTCACGGGCCTAGCTGCCCCGTGGCATGTGGGATCCTCCCGGACCGGGGCACGAACCCGTGTCCCCTGCATCGGCAGGCAGACTCTCAACCACTGTGCCACCAGGGAAGCCCCAAGTGCCTCCTTTTTCTTACCTGTAAAGTGGGGACAGTGATCACAGGTTTCAGTGTTTCCGGCTGGCGTGAGGCTGAGATGCAGGGCTCTGTGGGCAGGTAGTAAAGCAGGGCGCACGTGGTCGGTGCACGGAAATAGCAGCCGCGGGCAGCGTTCTCACTCCATTCACTGTTTTGGTAATTTACATTTTGTTCCCCCAATGTTTTAGCTGCTTTAAACTTTCTTTAGGAAGGAATTATGACAGCAGTGTTCTAATTCCCCTGTTGTTACTGTTTTAACAGGAACAGTATGACAAACAGTATGCCCTTTAAAATTATATTGTGATTCTGGAGAGAGCTGTGGTTCTGATAAAATGGAATTTTTAAAGTGTAGACTTGCCCATTTAATTAGGTACGATTAGTTGAGCTTTACACAGTGGACAGGAACATCAGGTAATTTCTGCCCCTCTTTCATTTGTTATCTGTTAGATGCTGGGTATTTTGCTAGCTTGGAAATACTAAGTGAGGTAATACTCATTTCAGCTGAGGGACTTATTTTAGAGAATTTAAGAAAGGAGATAAACAAGTGCATCCGTTCTCTTTACTTTTTCTTTAATGGCCAGCCATCCTCACCATTTCAGTTTAATATATAGTTGCATGTAAAGTGCTAAAAACCTTTGGATCAGAAATTCGACCATTCAAATATATATTTTTTTAAGCGTGCACACACAGCCGCTCTCTAAACACGGGTATCGCTGAACTGTGGGCCCGATTGCCACGCACGGGTCGGACTGAATGCTTTGGTTTCCGGAAGAGTTTTCAGAGCACTTTGTTAAGGGGTTTATCTCCCCTTATTGCAGGAGAGGAAATCGTTCCTTTTTCAGAAGAAGCTGCATGGAGGCTAGTGGAGTCTTTTCAGGCATTTGCACTGAAATCTGTAACCTCCAAACCTGAGGCCCAGCTCCCCCTCTGCCTGCGCTTACCGGTCTCTTCACTCCATGGCTAGGTTTCCTGTTTCCACCGCAGCTCACCCTGTCCTCTCCGCGTGCCCCTCCTCCTCCAGTGGCCCATCTGGGCTCAGAGCTGCCTGTGCTCCTGTCCCCTTCCCCTCTTGGAAGGAGAGCTGCCCTCCCTGCAGTGTCTCTCCTCCTACCCCCTGGGTCCTGCCCTGTTTCCCACACAGGGTGAGTTGCCACGTCTCCGTCCTTAGGAAGCTCTCCTGGGTTCTGGCCCATATCCAGTTATTGTACTGCTTTCTCTTTTCGGATGTGGCCAAGCTTTTATTTATTTTTACATCGTAGTCTTTTTATTTTAATTTTTTAAATTTTTAAATTTTTTATTACTTTTAATTAATTTATTTTTGGCTGACTTGGGTCTTTGTTGCTGCGCGTGGGCTTTCTCCGGTTGCAGCAAGTGAGGGCTACTCTTGGTTGCGGTGCGCAGGCTTCTCATTGCGGTGGCTTCTCTTGTTGCGGAGCATGGGCTCTAGGCGCCTGGGCTCAGTAGTTGAGGCACGCGGGCTCAGTAGCTGTGGCTTGCGGGCTCAGTAGTTGTGGCGCACGGGCTTAGTTGCTCCGCAGCGTGTGGGATCTTCCCGGACCAGGACTTGAACCCGTGTCCCCTGCATTGGCAGGCGGATTCTTAACCACTGCGCCACCAGGGATGCCCTACATCGTAGTCTTTTAACAAAATTCTTACAAAAGCACTATCTACTACCTAGGTTGCTTTGCTTTTTTGTTTATTTTCCCTCAGGAGACAAAATACTTCAAATCTGCCTTCCTTTCTTCCCCAGCAATATGTAACCACTATTTGGAGTGTCCACGTTTCCATAAGTTTACTGTGCTTGTGTGTGTGTATAAGGAAAAGGTGAAACCTGAGGTTTTCGTTGACTTGAAGGCATGACACCTCTAAAGACTTAGCCTTTGCACAGACTTGTAGGATAAAGATGCTCAGCCCTGAGCTTGGTGTGTTGTGATGTACACGTGTGCTCTGTGTAAGTATGTCAATTCAAATAGGCACGCGTGGATACACGCATACCCACAAATAGACTTAAGATTGTTTTACGTACATATGGCGATACTTTAAGCTTTCTTGCCAATAATGATATTTTTATATTTACTGTTAGTCTTTGAATGAAAATGTTTTATTTTTGTGGTGAGTCAAGGAGTAGTAAAATAAAAACATTAACAAATGTATTTAGTCTGTAAACTCCATCAGGGCAGGGACTGTGTTTAGTTCAGATTTACATGTGCCATGCCCAGCACAGACATTTGCATCTTGTCTGTTCTCTGTTGTTATTTTTTGCATTTATTTCAAGGGATATATTCCTTTGCTAGATCAGCAGGAAAAGACCTTCTTTATGGCCTAACTTCTGGTAAAACAGCTGACTGCAGGTTAGGTGTTCGGTTCTTTCTATCAATTCTCTGTGAAACTACTTAGTGAATAAAAACCTCTGAACTCCTCAACTATAGGTGTTTGTAGTAACACGTAGCTCTCTCCCTATGCTTTCTGGTCATTGCGGGTCATGGTGCTTGTGAGCTGGTAGTGCCATTCCCATCACCCGGGGCCTTATCAGTGGGTGGGTGGATTTGGTGCGAATTTGGTCAGTTTCTGGATGTCTGAGTTCTCTTTAGCAATTCGGGTGCCAGTTTTCTGTAGAAGAGGGACAGGTTTATCGTGCAAATGAAACTGCAGTGTATAACTGAAAGATGCAGATTTGTGAATTAATTTCGTGACCGATTGGTAGTTTTCAGAAGTGTTCATTTTGGCTGCTCTCTTAAATTTGAGAAATTGTCGAGCCCTTGGGTATAGCCCTCTGCTCTCAGTCTAGCTGACTCTTTGCTTGATGGATTGCTGTTAAGTATGTAATCTGCAGTGACTTTTTTTCTTTCATTCAGAAATAAGTTTATTGAGTAACTTCATAACTCCCAAGACATCACTCCCTCATTTCATTTTTAAAATGGATTTTATAAATTTAAGAATGACTGCACAGTGAGTGCAGTCATTCTTTGGCTTTACTAATTCTTTAGTATTGTTCTTTATATTGTTCCCTCTGCTTGCTAAGTGAATTATCACAGTTAAAAAAATTATGTCCACTTATCCCCCATATTTTCAAAATATTAATTTTTTCAAAACAAAAATATTCTCAAAATACTTTATTTTAATATATTCAAAATAAAATATTTTCAAAATAAAGCTGAAATAGCCTCAGTATTCCCATCAGTTTTCAGAGTTTTTATTGATGTTACTGATTTATCCTGTTTGTTGGTCTAAGCCCCTATAATTTATGGAGAGGAGGCTAAGAATGTTCTGAAAAACTTAATGTTAAAATGATGCTCTTTTCCTTCAGAGTTTTAAGTGATAAACGTGAAGTAATAACTTCCTTACAATTTAGAACTTTCAGGAAATGGAACAAAAAGTTACCCTCCACTTTTAAAATGTGTTGTTTTCATAAGTGTGGGAATTTGTGATTAAATATTATGAAGTACATAATTTTATAGTACAGCATTGCTATTCTGTACGTCAGAAATGTACATTTTAACTCTCCGTAGAGCTCTATCATACGTTCTACACTTTATGCCTGAGTACATCCTCCTGGTGTGTGCACTTCACCTTTCTTTTGACCGTGACCTGGTGTTGTCAGGGCCCACACTTGCCATGTTGCATTAACTTTTCTTGTGAGCTTACTTTGTGCCGTTGGCGATACAGAAATACATAAGACATGTTCTGTCTTTGCGCTTAAAGCTTAGAGCCCCATCAGAGGAGCAAGAAAAAAAATTATTAAACTTTCTGATAAACCCAGTAGCAGAAGTGATGTAATGTATTTGTGAAAAAGAGTACAGTTATTGTGTATCTGAAAAGCCATCTGCATCTTGGAAGGTGGCCATTGTTAGGACTTCTGTTTTAAGCCCTGGAACACTTCGTTCATAGGAAATCCGGCTCAGATCCATTGCAGTAGCCGTTAGGGTGGGAAGAGGGCTGGACAGGCTTCTGTCCCAAGGGGCTCGCCACGGCCTACTGAATCAACTTCTGGATTCCCAGGAGAGGGGTAGAGGGTAATTTATTGTCAGCAGGTAAAATTATTCCTGCTTTGGTTATCGGCATAACTGTACATTTTGAGAGTACAAGTCTGTGCCGGTCAGAGGAGTCTAGTGACAGTGTAGGGGACCAAGAGCGGGGGCCGCGAACTTCAGCAGAGGCTTCCGGGCGGAGCCCACAGGATGGGATGGGGGGTTGTGCAGAGGGAGAAATTTAGGAGGACTTTCTGTTTTCTGGTTTTATGTTTCCGTTGGATGATGTTGCTGGGACAGCAGATACAGAGAAAGAGACGGGTGCTTTCCTAGCCGTGGTCACGGGTGGCTGTCCCTCTGGGTTCCTTGCTAGCGGTCTCCACTTACTTCGTGGAACTTTGGATGGTCCTCGTTTTATTGCCCATCTGGTTTCTTAGCTCAAGATGTGGAGCCAGTAGGCCCGGGTGGTAAGAATCCCGTTCCCATCTCTCCCAGGTGCCCGCCGGCTTTGTTGTTTGGACGTGGCGTGGCATCTGGGTCGTGTATATAATAGAATGCAGCCTCTCTTTCTAAACCGCCCCGAGCCCTGGTGCGTGTTGGCCCGCGCGGCTGCCTGCTCCCACCTCTCCCTGAGTGGGCGTCCTCTCCACCGTTTCTGGGCGTTTCCGCCCGTATTGCCCGCCCTTGTTCCCGCACGGTTGCCGCCATGTGCGTCTCCTGGCCCTGCTGCCGCCGTCGCTGTCGCCCGCACGCAGCGCCGCAGGGTGCCCTCTACCCCAGGCCCTTGTGCCCTGCCAGCGCTGTGCTGTCCCTCGTCTAATCACCGGGAGGAACCCCTTCCCGTACCCGCGACGCCCTCCTTGGGCACTGATTTCTGGTCCCAGACTGTTTGGGTTTTTTTGCATGGGGACCATTCCTTCAGTTTCTTTTGGCTGACTCACCCGCCCCCCTGCAAACATACACGCAGAGACGTGGGTTAGGTGTCGGTTTGTGGCCGGCAGGAGGTGTCAGCTCCGCGTCCACTAGGACACGTGTGTCTTGCCCAGAGCCCCTCCCCTCCCCCTCCCCACCCCCCCGCAGCCTTTTGGCCAACTGGGCTCCACTTAAGTTTTCACATTGTATTAACTGAATAAAGTCGCTTTTTCCCAAGTTGCTTTCTTGCCCTCACATAATCGCCTTTGCTGACTTATTTTGTTTTCTTGTGGTGTATTAGCTTATTATCCTTTCAGCCCGCTTGTCAACTTGGACTTGGTCCCTCGTATTCATTCCTCCCTCGGCTTCGTTAACGGGGACCGCGCAGCTGCACACGCAGCCCTTTCGTGGGGAGACACTGCCACCCTGTGCACCTCTAGGGTATTGCTGAGGACGTTCTTTAAGCCTCGCTTTGTTTCTCCATTCCCTGGTCAATTGAAATTCACATCTTTGACTTTCAGTCATTTTTAACACCATATCTGAGTTGGTGTCTATTCAGCTGTTAACGCATTGGTTAATAAAATGTCTGAGTGCCAGTCGAGCCTTATCTAGCGTGTCTGCTGGGGGTACTGGGGCGCTAGAGGGGTTTCAGAGCTAATGGGAGAAGGCTTCCGAGGTCAATGATGATGTCGCTCTGCTTTGTGTGAGCAAGTCCAGAGTGTCTGGGAACCCAGGAGAGAGGGACTCACTTTATCTGGAAGATACTAAAACGTATCTCAGAGGAAGTGGTCGTTAACCTGGAATTCAGAGGGCGAGTGATGAGTTTACGAGGCAGAAGTTACCCTTTAGGAGTGGGAACAGCAGGTTTGTTCAAAGGCCATGAGGCCAAGGTGGAGGAGAAGGTGGAGGACGGCTGAGCAGGGCGCAGTCTGAAGCCCAGGATCTGCTGGGGTTCAGAGCAGAGAGTAAAGGTGCAGCCTGACCCCTTCAGGGTGGGTTGTGAGGGAGGGAAAGAGAGGAAGAGAAGCAGTGTTTTTATGTCCCTGCTCTGCAAGGTGCTTGATCCATACTGTGTCATTACATCCGAGTGACGTCGTAAACAGGGACTGATATCCCCGCTTTACAGTCGGGGGACCAGAACCCCAGGGGCTGACGTCACCAGGACCACATGGCTGGTGTGAAAGAATGTGTGTTCCCAAACCTCTGCTCTTTGCTCGGCAACAAACTGCTGCTTCCAGGTGCTGGCTAGTGCGGCTGGGCTTCCTCTGGTCCAGGAACTGAGGGTTATAAGCGGAAGTGTGTCTTGGTCTCAGCTCCCTGAGCAGATGCTGCTGAGATCCGCCCCGTTCCCACGAGCTGCAGCCCCCCGTCCTGGCTGCTGGGAGCCTCCGTGCAGGTGGAGGGAGACCCCTAGGTAGCTCAGGGATGAGAAATCGACAGAGAAGAGCACAGAACAGGCTAAATGAGATGGGGATACGCATTTTGGAGTGTGGGAAACAGTAAGTGAGAAGACCTTTTGAGGAAGTGGTGTTGGAGCCGTTCCTTCGGGGTGTGGGGTGACTTAGAAGGTGGGCAGGTGCCTCCCAGGAAGGGGGTTGGGCTGAGGAGTAGAGGCAAGGCAGGCGGGAGAGAGTGGGACCAGGTTACGTTGGCCTCTTCCTTTCGTCCCCAGGCTACACCTGACGTTCTGGTTTAGCCTGGGAGGAGTGGGCAGCAGGGCTGGACAGTCTTGATGGCTTCAGGGTCCTTCTTTCTGATCGCACTGCACGGCGCATCGATCATTTTATGATGGACTTTATATTCTGTTTGCTTGTTTCGTTTCGTTTGGCTTGATTCATTTCCTCCCTGTGGATGTAATCAGAACAGGAGCTTTGCAGAGGGCCGTGTTATACCCCTGGGCTTCATCTTGCCGGCTGTAGCATGGGGAGGTGCTGGAGTCAAATCATTTGTCCGTTGGAGTTCTTAGCTCCGTCTAACACTTGCAGGTCGTCTCTAAGTGTCACTTTGGTGATGGGAGAGATTGGCAAGTCCTATTTTGCTAGATGTACCCTTTTAATCTTTAGGCTTCTCTTCTCTACCTGTTACTGGTGATATAAGACTAAAGTTACTGGGCTTCCCTGGTGGCGCAGTGGTTGAGAGTCCGCCTGCCGATGCAGGGGACACGGGTTCGTGCCCCGGTCCGGGAAGATCCCACATGCCGTGGAGCAGCTGGGCCCGTGAGCCATGGCCGCTGAGCCTGCGCATCCGGAGCCTGTGCTCCGCAGTGGGAGAGGCCACAACAGTGAGAGGCCCGCGTACCGCAAAAAAAAGAAAAAAAAAAGACTAAAGTTACTTGGAAATGGTCAGTTAGAGTCATTCCAAAATTCATCTTTTACCATTTCAACAACCCTTGATGGAACTCCTTAGCTCATAGTTTTAAAACATAAAACAACTATTTGAGAAAAATTAAAATGACGTTAGCGAATGAAACCAGTTGTATCGACAGTTGACAGAGTTGTAGTTTTTTGTTTCTTTTTTTTCCCCCTGCCATTTGTTCCAGTTGGGGCTTGATTTCGAGGCAGTTTTTCTCATGGTTTTTCAACTTGACAAGCCCCCACGCATAAGAATCACCTGGGATGTTTGTTTAGACGGCATCGTGATGGGTCTCCCACCCTCGATCAGGTACTGGGGTGTTGGCGGGATGGGTAGAGCCTGGGAACATGCATTTTTACTTTGCATCCCAGGGGACTCGTGTACGTTAAAGCTTGAGGACCACTAGACAGAATCAAGTCTCAGTATTAGTCCTAGGTAATATGAATAATAATAATTATGATACTAATCAGTCTTCTGTTAGCCAGCTTCATTGCCAGTGTGTCTGCAAGCAAGATCTCGGATTCATTTTGCTTCCCCTCTAAGTGTAGACAAGTTTGATGCTGTTATTGCTAGGTAATTTCTTTTTCATCTTTTCTTTTAAAAAACAAACAGTCATCGCTTGGCACCTGTAGAGCCCCGCGGGTGACAGGTGCCCTGTGAGAAGGGGCGTATTTGCAGACCTTGAAGGGAAGGGTCGTGCCTCATGCTGAAACACTGCCTGCCTGATGCGTAATTATACATGAGAGGGGGACAGGGTAGCACAGTGGTTTCAGATGAGGTCAGGAGACTTTTCTGGCCGATTAAGACTGAGTAAAACAGATTTTACGGTGGCATCTCACAACGAGGAATTTTCAGAACAGAAACCAAACCTGAGTCCTGTGGGGTGTGGGTGTGAAAGGTGAGGGGGTGTGTTTTTCTAGCTTACAGCTGTTTCCAGAGCATCTTTAAAATGAGACTCATTGTTTTTGTATTCTTAGTTCTAATTAGTTTGCTTTTGTAAGACATGAATCTTCAAAAGAGACAACTCACTAATAAAGACATCGTGACTGTCTTATTTGGCATGGCAGGTAGTAAATGCTCACCAGATCCAGTCAGTGTTCGAATGGTCATTCTCTGCAGATGCCTCCACCAGCAAACACAGCTCTTGGGAGTTAAGATTTGAATTTTTTGGAAAAGGGAAAGAAACAGGCAAATGAAATTATAATAAGTGACAGAGATTGGGGACCAGTTTCTTCTCTTCACTTCCTTAAATCTTTTCCAAGGCTTTCCTGATACAAAGAGTCAGCCCTAATTGTAGGGTAATCGGTGGGTATTCAGGGGGCCAGAATGTTTGCTGTCACAAGGGTTTTATCCATTTTGAACATGGGTTGCCTTTTACTTCACGCGTGTTTTATGATCAGCTCCAGGAAAGCTGAGTTTACAAACATTGTGTTAGTTTTGTCCATAGCAATTTTACTTTCAAAAAGGACAGATGTGGAATAACTAAAAAGCCAGGGAATGTTTGTTACGTTCTCTGCGTCACAGTTCATCTGGACCATGGTGACATTTATTGTGCTTCCCATGATAACAACTACAGGATGGTCATTGTTTGTGTTTACTGAGCCTCTGTACAGCTCTGCTCACATGCCTAGTTAGTGGTGATCAACCCTGATTTCCTACTAGATTTCATTTCTCTTGACCAATCTTTTGGTGATAAAGGGAACATGGTAAGTGCAAGAGCAGATTAAAAGTTTACAAGATAATTCCTTTTTTCTTCTTTTTATTTCAGTGTTTTATTACTTGTTAAAAAATTTTAACTATTTTTGCATCTGACAGAACACATTTTTACTTGACAGAAATCAGAATGAATAATAATGCTGTCACCTTATGTTAAGGAAGACAAGTACATTTTCCCCCCTAAGCTAAGTGAATGATTGTTTTAAATTTATTTATTTGTTTATTTATTTATTTATTTTTTGCTGCGTTGGGTCTTTGTTTCTGCACGTGGGCTTCCTCTAGTTGCGGTGAGCAGGGGCTACCCTTCGTTGCGGTGCGCGGGCTTCTCATTGCGGTGGCTTCTCTTGTTGCAGAGCACGGGCTCTAGGCACGCGGGCTTCAGTAGTTGTGGCATGCGGGCTCAGTAGTTGTGGCGCACGGGCTTAGTTGTTCCGCGGCATGTGGGATCTTCCTGGACCAGGGCTTGAACCCGTGTCCCCTGCGTTGGCAGGTGGATTCTTAACCACAGCACCACCAGGGAAGTCCTAGGTGAATGATTGTTGATTGCAAAAGCTCATGACTAAACACTAGAGAGAAAGGGGTATAAATTATTTTTTGAAGTACTTTGCATTTTCATTTGAGAAATCATTTTACTTTGATGGTTTCGTTGGAACTAAAGTCTATTTGACAATATTTTCCTTCATGTTTTCTTGAGGCTTTGCTATTGAGGACTAAGCAGTTGTGAAATTGGTAAAGCCTGGGCTTGGGAGGAAGCAGTGACTTGCTGCTGATTTGCTCTGGAAGCAGATAGCAATGAAAGTGATTAGGTGATATTGATTAGTGTGTTAAATAACTTAATTATTCAGAATTTTAAATAGAACTTGGTGGTCTTTGGAAACTTCTGGAATCCATGTGCCAAAAGGAAAAAAAGAGTAGAAAGGTTTGGCAAAGGTTGCGGAAGACTGCCTTACAACCCACATGTGGTTTGCTGGGCTGCAGCTTCCAGGCTCTCCTAGTAGAAGAGATGGGGTAGGCTGTGTGCCTCCTGCTAGTGGTTAGAATGTGGACAGGTGTGGGTTAGGAGCTGCCCCTTAGAGTCTGAGATGGAGGCCACGGGCCGGGGTGAGTGAGCCACACAGGGAGAGAGCCTGGGTTCCCGACACCAGGCTGTCACTACACGTGTGAGAGAAATGGGCTCCTCCATTGTTCGGCCACCGCTGTGTCGGGCTTTCTGCTTTGTTTTCATAGTAGCTGAGCCTGTATCCTGACTAATAAATTTGATAAACTTGCCTCTATAAAATAAAACAACTTAAGACATGGCAAAATCATGATAAAGTTCAAACAGAAGCAGTGAACTGGGGAAAATGTTGTCACAGCTCATGGCTTCAAAATGCTAATTTGTATAAAGTGCTTCTAGATAAGAAAAAGTCTCATGATTTATAGAAAATTGGCTAAAAGTTGTGAACTGATTTCACAGAAAAAAAAAGAGGTAGGCCTCATGAACATGAGAAAAAAGGTGCTTTTACAATAAAGAAGAAAAATAAAAGTACACTAAGAGGGCTTCCCTGGTGGCGCAGTGGTTAAGAATCCACCTGCCAATGCAGGGGACATGGGTTCGAGCCCTGGTCTGGGGAGATCCCACATGCCGTGGAGCAACTAGGCCCGTGAGCCACAGCTACTGAGCCCGCGAGCCACAACTACTGAGCCCGCATGCCACAACTACTGAGCCCACGAGCCACAACTACTGAAGCCCTCACACCTAGACCCCGTGCTCTGCGACAAGAGAAGCCACTGCGATGAGAAGCCCGCACACCGCAGCTAGCGAAAGCCCAGGCGCAGCAAAGAAGACCCAACGCAGCCAAAAACAGTACACTAAAAAGCAGTTTTCATCGAGCAGATTGGCAAAAACCCCAAAATGTGATAGACAGCTTCAGGGAAGGAACACCCCTCAGCCCTCGCTTCAGCTGCACCGCTGGCCACCCTGCCTAGCTGCCTGGCCTGTGGCCTCCGCACGCATCTCCCTTCCCTTGGCCGAGAATCCTCGTCCCTCGGGAGCCATTGTCTGCTCACTTCCTTTGTTCAGATCTGCTCTTTTCAACGAGACTTGTCCACCATATGTTTAAAATTATAACACCCCACCCCTATTTTCCTTACCCTATGGTAACTTATTCCCAGAGCATGGATTTGTAATTTACTAATCTATTATATTTATTGTTTATTATGTGTACTGTCCCACCAGAATACAAGTTCCATGAGGGTGGGGATCTTTGTTGTTGTTTCCTGAAGTATCCTAAGCACCTAGAACAGACTTCATCCTGAAATTGTTAAACATTTGTTAAATAAATAGACAGACTCTACTTGCAAGGCTGTGGGAAGGTGGTAAGCACATAAGTTACTAACTAACCACCGCGACCGTATTTATCAGAGTCACAGTGTCTGTGCCCTTTGACTCAGCAGCTACAGGTCTAGTTTTCTAGTCAAGGTTACTCCTGTAGATACAAGATTACTCATCACAGTTTTCATTTTCTTTTAAAATAACTGCATACACGAGAAACCACTGAAATGAGCAGCAGTGTAGGGGCTTGCGTGAGTCAAATAAGGCACATCTAACAAGACAGCTGTCTCCTGACGGAAAGATCTCTGCGTTAGCACAGAGGAAAGAGCTCTGTAGTGTGTGCCATCTTCTCTGTAAAAAGAGGAGGGTGGAGGGGTAACAATGTATGTCCATCCTTGTGTGTGCATGAGGAAGTTCTGAAAGATGCCAGCGAGTGTGGTGGAGAAATGTCGGGGCTTGGGAGACGGGGGAAAGGGTGGGAAAACTCAGGTCCGCTGTTTACCTCTTTGTATTTTTGTTTTATGAAGCAAGGGAAAGTATTTTCAGCTCAAAAAAATGAAACTAAAAACCAAAACTTGGAATGGTAGGTGCTGTATAGGTCTAATGAACATTTAGAACATTTAAGTATGCTGATAAATATCTTTAGCTTATTTAGGTGTGCAAAATAATTTTTAATTCCAGTAGTTGAAGAATGGTATTTTAGGTGTGTGTTTTGTGACATTTCATTGTTCTTCAGGATTCTACGAGTAACATGAATACTGTGTGCTTTGTATGTTATTATTTTTATTTTTTTTGTTGGAGATAATCATCTGATTTTATTATCTTTTCTTTTCAGTCCTGATGATATTGGGACCTGCTGGTACATCCTTCTCTCTGGTTCCGTGTTCATCAAGGAATCCATGTTTCTGCCACGAAGCAGGTATTGGATAGACGTTCTGGAGTAGCGTTTCCATGGAGCTTGAAATCCTTTTGCAGAATGAGTTCTCTTCGCGAATTCCTCTCTCGTTGGATTTCCTGTTCTACTGACACAAAGCAAGGCGGCACCTTGGGGTGTTGGTATATAAATCTTAAGAAAGGACTCTTCTATGTTGTAAACACTGATTCAACCTCTTTAACAAAGGGCAAGGACAAAGGATGTGCTGGTGACGTGTTACGTGGACGTACCCAGCTAGTTGAGGACTCGTGTGTTCAGAGGGAATGAAAACTGCCTCCGTAACAGGGGGTCTCATACACGTCTAAAGAGAGGCCGAGAGGGTTCCCTGGGCCCACGTGGGACTAGAAACAGAAACCAGGGGCTAGGTCACCCCTGGGGACGTTCTCCCTGGGACTTTGGCTCCTGGATGCTGACTGTTGGTTTATGGTCTGTGTCCCTAAAGCTTGCACCATTTGACGGCCGTGCCCATGTCTTTTCTTCGGATCTTCAGGCCACAGTCTGGGGGGCTGGGCCGGGGCAGCGGTTACCTAGTTCCAAGCAGCTGTGGCCAGAGAGGGTCAGGGCTCCCCTGCCACCAACGCGCTGCCCCCGTGCGGGTTCCTGAGGGTCCCTGGAACCACTGAGTTTCGGGAGTGATTTTTTTCCCCCCATTGTGTGTGTTTCACAATTAAGTATGTTTATTTTGAGTAAAGATTTAAACTGATTAAGTATCTTTATTTTAAATTACTGAGTAAATAAATTGACTAAATTTATTACAGCATAGCAATCTACGCCCCTCCACTCCCCACCTTCTATAACCTAACTCTCTCATAAAAATATTAAGATGCATTCTTGATAAATCATTCAGAACGGGTCAGGGACATGTGAAGAATGTGGTTTAGAAATTTTTGTAAAAAGAGTAAGCGAGATGGGGAGAGGTCATTTGTATCGGTCTGCCGAGGTGCAGGAGGTGCTGGGATGGGCCCGGGTGGCAGGAAGGAGGCCCGAGGTGCCGTCTCCGATGGGAGAAGCCTCCGGCATGGTTCCCAGGCCTCCCCACTCTCCTGCTCCTCCCAGATCAGCTCGGCAGGCGTTATTCTGCTTGGAGAATGGCCCCGTGAGGGAGGGAAGAGCCATTGCCTGTTCGTTTGTTGCTCTTGCAGTAACACTAGTTACGGGATGGTAGTAGCCCTGGTCGTAGTCGTCAACAGAAGTCGTAGGTGTAGTGGTACTAAAATGATGAGGGAACAGTAACTAAGGCTTTGGTAGGTAGTGCTTTCTGTCTGCCAGGCATCATTTGGAAAACTTTATTTATATATAAATCATTTAATTTCCTGACGGTCGTTTGAGGTAGGTATGGTCGTTACCTGCATTTCTTTTTTAAACTTTTAATTTTGAACTAATTTTAGACCTACAGAAAAATTGCAAAAAAAAACAGTAGAGTTCCCATATACCCCCTCATCCAGCTTCTCAGAAAAGTATAACGTCTTGTGTGACCATAATACAATGAATAAAACCAGGAAATTCACTTTGGTGCTGTACTGTTAACTAATCTACAGATCTTTGAATTTCACCGACTTTCCACTAGGCATTCTTTTCTGTTCCAAGATCCTCTATAGGATCCCGCCTTGCATTTATTTTTTTATTGCTCCGTAGTCCCCTCCAGTCACTGGCAGTTCTTCAGTTTTTCCTTATCTTTCAGGACTTTGATATTTTCAAAGAGCCAGGTGTTTTGTATGATGTTCCTCAATTTGGTTTTGTCTGATGTACTCACACGATTAGAATGAGGTTTTGCATTTTTGGCAAGATGTTACCTGCATTTTTTTATAACCAAGGAAGCTCTGGCAGTGTAGGCTGGTGGGTGGTTGTCCGTCCTCGAATTCTGCCTGGGAGACTTGGTGTGTGACCCCGTGAATGAGTCCGGTCATTCAGGGATTCTGTTTCCCAGAGGAGTTGAATAGAACACTCTTCCTTCAAACACAGGACCTACTATTTGCTCTATTTCTGGGGGCTCTGACTCTATTTCCAAACTTGGAGGTGGGTAGAGGCAAGTAATATTTAAGCAGAGGCATGTTTTAAAAATTACATATAATTTTAATGTAAAAAGTAATGATAATTACTATATAAATGCTCAAAGGTCAAGGTAAGGGAAAATATCCTCTGAAGTCTGTCATCCAAGATAATCATCCTTTAATAGTCTAGTCTTTTCCCATCTAGCCTTACATGTATGTGTTCTACATACTTAAGAACATACTTTATAAACAATTTATTAATGTCTTGCTCATTTCAATTAAAGAGTATGTATTCGCTTGACTCATTAGTGTCAAAAACTCTTTGTAAAGGCTTACTCGTTATGTATTAGGATGTCTGTTTAATGTTCAGTTATTTGAACTTGCCACAGTTTGATTAATCATTGTAAAGAGTAAGTTTTTGATCCTTTTTACTATAAATAATGGTATAAGGAATGTGATTTGAAGTTTATGCATCTTGGAGAGAACCTAGGTTAGCGACGTCGTGATACAAGGTCTGTTGTACAAATGAAATCTATAGACCAGGTCCCCAGAACAGCACAGGAGCCTGTGGCCATCTTTCCTGACTACCAGCCATCATCAGCTTCAAGTGACAGCTTGTCCTAACTTGTGGAACGGGAACCCAGTGTTCAGAAGACTGCTGTTCTACAAGAAAGAGGACTTGCAGTTCAGGCCTGTTTAATGAATACATTGGCTTCCACGTCTAATTATTTTCAAAGATGACACGCATTACTCTTTCTCTGGCTGTCTGTCAAATGCCAGCGAGTCAGGGCTGTAATGGGGTGAAGAAGAGATGGTGTTTGTGACTGAATGACAAGCCAGTGCTATTTATAGGTTATTTCTTCACTTTGCGCCTGGTGACCTTTGCTGCGTCCGAGTTATTTGTTTCCTTTGGAGATGTTGCCTTAGGGACAGTCCTGAGATTGTTTTCGTAAGAAGGGCCCTCTGCTGGTCCTACCTTAAAGGTTAACATTAGTGATTCATACGTATTTTCCTCCAGGAAACACTGAGATTTGATTAAAGCGTCATGTGGATGAGGTGTTAGTAGCAGTCTGGTTTTATAAAACAACTAGTTCACAGATGACTCTCTCCATTTACCATGTTTTCCTCATGTTAGCCTGGAAATTGGTTATCCGTATATATAATAAGTAACCTGACCATTCTCTTGAAAGTTTCAACTCATTTTGACGGGTAATTCACCCCGAACGGTTAGTTTTGGATCAAAGCACTTTGGACAACATTTTCACATTTTTTGACTAATTCTCATGAAATTGCCTTGACATGTGATATCATCCAGTAGAAAGGGTGGTGTACACTGCAGAAAATCTGCCCTTTGGCTTCCAGATTTCATGAGCTTTATTGAATTCCTCAGTTGACATTTAGGCCAGCATTTTATGTTTTTGTTTTTATTTTTAGACAGATAAAGGTTGTTCTGTATTTTGGTTATTCAAGCATGACTGTTATTCCTTGATGAGATTTTTAACATTTGTGGAGCTTACGAATCCCTTTGTGACCATCAGTGACAACCTACTCACTGCCTCAGTCCACGCCATGTCAGTGATAAGATGATGTCTTATGAGTTTTACTGTAAACCTATTAGAAATTTACCGAGTTGTGAAACATGGATATTTGCACAGGTGGCTGTCACGTCACTTACAATGTTGCGTATAATGCCGTTGTTACAAGTCAGTGTCTTTGTATGAGCAGAAGGCAGGTGAGCAAAGGCGAGGTAGCAGTGCAGCAGAGGTTATTCTCATTCTCATTTAGGAAAAGGCCAGAGTGGACACTTGCCATAGATGAACATAGAAATGGTAGAAACGGTATGTGTTTTCCCAAGCCTGTAAGCAAAGCAGTTAGCAGTTGTGGTCCAGGCTGTGCCCTGCTGTTGATGTCCACAGTCGTGGTATGTAGATTGGTGTCTTAAGACAGTGATGGGCAGAGGGTAGCGAAGTGTCTTGAAGAAGGTGTTTTTCCCCCAAAGTTTTTCAAAGGCATCATTTGCAGCAGCATTGGGACTGGGAATTGATAGAGGAAAATTATTTTAGCTGAAGGTGCAGGTTTAGAAATCATTTTTAAAAGAACATTTGGTTTTCTGTGCACAATGGGCAGGAAAATATTAATAATGTTTATTGCCCTAATGTGCTCTAAATCAGTGTATTTAAGGAACTGTAATAGAAATTATTATATGCTTAAATCTTCTCACTTTCAAAAGTGCCCCACTCTACAGTGCTGAAGCCTATTTATAGCAAAGTCACAGAATAGTAACTTGGATTAATGTTATTTTTTGGCTGCTGACTTCTTTGAAAGGCTGATAATTCTATGCAATAATTTAGGTAGTAAAGATAGGCCCAGACTGTGTTTCTAAACTTTCAACTTGCTGTTTGGGTTGTTTATTAGAGAAGGAAATAGCTTCTCTAAGTGTTTTTTTTTTTTTTTTTTTTTTTTTTTTTGGCTGTACCACACAGCTTGCGGGCTCTTAGCTCCCTGACCAGGGATTGAACCCAGGCCCTCAGCAGTGAAAGCGCAGGGTCTTAACCACTGGACCGCCAGGGAATTCCCTTACCTAGGTGCATATTAACTCATAGAATTGGAATCTTTTTCTACCAATATAGCAATCAGTTTTATACTTATTTGCAAAAAAACCGGTACACTAGATGTTTTAGATGTGAAGCATTATTGTTAGACAGATTCTTCTTGAATTTATGTTAGTCACAATCTTGAAAGAAAAAAAAACACTCCTACTAAAACATTGAATCTGATTTTCTCAGTAGAACCAATTTTATCATAGAGGCCTCCAAGGAAGTCCTTTTAATAGAAATGATCGTGCACACCATATTTAATCATAAATAGATAATATTTTTATTGCTCTGACAGTCAAAAACTGTCTCTATTTTTCACATTCAGAGCAATCATTACGCAGTCTCTTCCCCTTCATATCAATGCAGTACCAGGGTAGGGCCTGTAAGGCTGAAGGAAAAGATAAGCCCAGACTAGCCGTAAGCCTCGGAACCTGGAAGATGCCAAGAGAAGGTTCATAATTAAAGCCAGGAGCCAGAGGGAATGGGGACAAAGGCCTCTACAGAGGGGCGAAGCTTCCAATGCATGGGCCT
Organism: Mesoplodon densirostris; assembly: GCF_025265405.1. Lineage (NCBI taxonomy): Eukaryota > Metazoa > Chordata > Mammalia > Artiodactyla > Ziphiidae > Mesoplodon > Mesoplodon densirostris. Next base: position 205,817,931 of record NC_082661.1, read on the forward strand.
TAGGGTCTAGGTACCCGGTTTTGTCAGGCAGCAGACCTAGTAGGCAAAGCAGTCTGAACGCTACACGTGGCGTGAGAGATCAGTTCTGTAACTGGCAAAGTGCTGTCCGTGGGAATGGCTGAACATTGAAATGCCATCAAAATTTAGGGTTGTTTCACGGGCTCTTTTCGTGTTTATGGGTTATTCTATCTCATTCTGAAGTAGTTTGGTAGAGTTCCAATTTTGAGGCATATTTCCATGTTATTTCCAACTTTGGTTGAAACTTGCAGGAAGCCCTGCTCTTTGGTCTCTGAGTTCTGGTGTCTGCATGGAAGCAAGGTGGTCTCCTCCCTGCGGGCAGGTAATTTAGTACCTACCTGGCTGGGGAGACGAGGCCGTCGTATGTGCAACATGAAAAAGTTGCCCAGGGGTCATTAAACGGTACATTGTGAATCGGTGTAGCAAAGGCCACAGCGAAGGCAAAATCCCCTCAAAGACAGGGGTATTTTAATGTTTGTGGATGGTAGTCGAGGGTGGCTCTTGAGGAAGTGAATTTTGAGCTGGGTTGATGGTTTAGACCATGGGGCAGTGGTTGGAAAGGAAATCTGAACATAGTAAAGAACATGAGTGACAGCACGGAAATAGGAGTCAAGGACGCCAGTGCAGAGATGAGTAGGAGCTCAGGTAGGGCCACGAGAGGAGGATCATTTGTCTGGAATAGGCGTGCGCTTCGGGCGTGGAGTAGTTGCCAAGCATCAGTGATGGTGCCGTTCATGAGAGTCCAGTTTACAAACCTGCATCACGTGGCTGGAAAGCCCAGGGCCGCTGGTCCCTTAGGTCTCTGATAACATGGGCACAAGTCGTAGAAGGGCGTGCAGCATTGATTTGCACCACGGTAGCCGTGTCCACCTACGGTGAGTGCTTCTCCGCCGCCGATACCAAATACACCCACAATTTAAAAATTAAAATTATGCCATGGTACTCTGGATAATCACATTTTAAATTAGAGCTGGCAGCTATGATGAGGGTACGTGGGGAAACAAGACATTTAACTAATCAGTTCTGAGAGGCTGAAATACCATTCTCATTTTGACTCACATGACAAACAATGAGCTACTTGAGATGAAAAATCGCAGGCCTCCTTTCTGCTTGCCCGTGCTACATGGTAGGTTAATTGATTGCTCTGAGAACTTGCTAGTTGTTTTCAGTAGTGAAAGAAGGTGAAACAGTGGGAGAATGATTCTGTGTCTCTGTGGTAGGGACTGCAGGCACAATTAAATATTCTTTATTCCGCATAAAGGGCTGTATAGGATAAGAATATCATATTCTTGGAAAGGGCACAAGTTTGTTTTGTCATGTGATGCCTTATTGGAGATGGACGGTGGCATTTTAAAAACAACTCGCGTGTCATGGAAGGGCGCCCTTACTGGGCATGTGTCCGAAAGGTGTGAAGAGAAGCGGGGATCAGGGTTCTGGAAATTGTCCATTACAGGTGAGGTTTACCTCCAGGTGTTGGCAAAATCCCAACAATGGCGGCACAGATTAAGCTCAGAGGGAAAGCGTGGTTATGGAAGACGGGATGGGAAAAATAGAAAGACAAAAGAAAAACTGAATCATCTGAAAACTGCCTCATTGAGGTTTTTTTCGGGTTTTTTTTGGTTTTTTTTTTTGCGTTATGTGGGCCTCTCCCGTTGCGGAGCACAGGCTCCAGACGCGCAGGCTCAGCGGCCATGGCTCACGGGCCCAGCCGCTCCACGGCATGTGGGATCTTCCCAGACCGGGGCACGAACCCGTGTCCCCTGCATTGGCAGGCAGACTCTTAACCATTGCGCCACCAGGGAAGCCCCCTCATTGAGTTTTAATGAGGAGATAAAAAAGATAAAAGATACCTTCTCACCTGGGGAGATATCAGTAACTTATAACAGGATTAAATGAGGTGATAATAAGCTTTTGTAGTTTTCTTTATACTTCTTTTCTGTTAGAAGTTTCTCGTATTTCTTGAAAACATCCTCCCTCCCTCCTTCCCTCCCTTACTTCCAAGAGAAGCCATAAGACTTTGTTTAATAGTTATTTGGAGTGACCTAAAGTGAGTGAATTAATAGCAGAGTAAGGGCTAATAGGAACTACTTATCTCAGCTGTTGTTTTGTATAGTCCATTATCACATTGTTTTGGAGAAGCAGGTGATTGGACCTGTCATTGGCCAGTTAATGAAATGGTTGGTTAGGCATGGAGTCATAGAAGTGTACTTCTATTTTAACTTTTAACTTAAAAATGTTCAATTTGATCTGCACATGGAAACATATGTATAGCTGAATGTATAATTGGATTAAAATATACACCTGCATGCATAAAGGGGTGTGTGTGAGTGTGTGTGTGTGTGTGTGTGTGTGTGTGTGTGTGTGTGAGAGAGAGAGAGAGAATGTGACAGCTGGTCCTCTGGGACTTGACTCTTTTCCCTCAAGCTTCTCCAGTTATTTCCTCCGCATCCAGCCCAGCAGCAGTTAAGCTGACATACCTGTATCAGATCACCAAAGCATTCTGCTTCATAGGTTAAGTAATTAAGTTAAACAGAGAGTTACCGAGAGTAAATGGGGACTGTGTTGTTCTTTTAAATATTAATCTGTTATACCTAATCCCAAGGAGGGAGAGTGTCCGAACACCTTCATATCTTAGGAGAATGTTTGCCTAAAGGGTGATGAACCGTGATGAGCACAATGACTGGAACTGACGTCCAGCATCAAACCTCACCCTCGGCTACTGGTTGTGTCTCTTTGAGGGAGCTTGATGCTTAGTTCGTACGAATGAGCCCTTCTGTCCTGACCTCTGTCCCGAGTGGCTCCCCTGCTGGTGTTTATATGCGTCTCCTTCTGTGTTACTCGGCCACCCTACAGATGTACTCGAGCCTCCACGTGCCTGCCTGGACCGTGGTACTGACACACGGAGACGCTGCTGCGTGTCCCCAGACTGGAGACGTGACCTCGGGTTTAACAAGCTGCAGGTCACAGGTGGCCCGAGTGAGCCCGTCTCAGTCACGTGGTGGAGCTCGCTGTGGACATGAGCACTGGAGAAAGAGAAGTTGCATCATTTCCAGAAATTTCCCTGTGAAGAGGAGTGGGGAAGCGGGGTGGTGGCTGGAGGTCCAGGGGGACTTGTCTCTTCAGAAGAGGCCAGAGCGTGTTTGTGGGTGGATGGGAGGGACCCAGCAGAGAGGGCTTCGTACAGGAAGGAGGGGGCTTGCTGCTCAAGTGGGTGAAGCCCGCGACGGGGCAGGTGTTGGCTTTGGAAAGGGTGCGAGCGCTGCACCCTTTTACGTGCTCTCGATCAGAGCTGCAGACCCATGGGTGGGTGTGGGAGCCCAGTGGTGGGCGCTGAGGGGTTTTGACAGAGAGGGAGGTGGTGAAGCAAAGGGAGTGTTGAGTGCCCACTTAATACCAGTGGCCATTGACATGTGGTTATTTATGTTCCGCCCACTGCCCGGCAGGTGTTTGGGGGCAGGTGTGGAGCAGGTGGGTGTGGGCACTGCTGGCTTTGTGGTTTGCCAGGGATGCAGTAACAGGGCCAGGGGAGCAGGGCTGATGGGTGCGCCCAGGCCCTGGGACTGAGGATGCGTGTCTGGAATGCTGCTTCTGTCTCTGATGGCTTCATAAACAGCTTGTCACGCACTCTAGAAATTTCTTTGAGTCTCAGTTCTGACCTCTCTTTTCTCTCCTGACAATTGCTTTTTGTTTTTTTGTTTTCTGTCAAGTCACCTGCTTCGGTCACCACCGCCAGGGCCTTTGTTAAGTTGTCACCTGCTCTGTCAGAGCACCTCCCCACCTGCCCTCAGGACTGCTTCCGTATGAAGCCGTATCAGCGTTTAAAAGCTCAGGCTTTGCTTGTTGATCCCTTGTCTAAGGAGCTTAAGTGACATTCAGCCACCAAACAGATAAAACCCAGCCTCTGCAGCGAGGTGTGCAGGGCAGCTCAGGACATCTTCAGGCCCACCTTGCCGGGCTGCTCCCTCTGCTGGGACGGCCACTTCACCCCTCTTCACCTGTGAAAACCACATGCTTTCTCAGCTGTGAGAGTCTTTAAAGGCCTGGGCTGTACTGTGCATCTCTGCTTCCCCGGTGCCTAGCACAGAGCAGGCATTCAGTAAATATTCGTTGAATCGTACTGGTTCAGGATTATATTTTTAACGTGACCTTTGAAAAATCACTTTAAAAAGGAGCTTAGCAATACTATGCTAAGCTAATTAATCCCTTTTAGAAATCACTTGTAATAAGCTATGATTTATTGGAAGTCAGGTTAGTATAGAGGAGAAGAGTTGGGAGGGGACGGGGCTGCAGTGTGTCGGAAGAACAGGTCCAGGGAGCCTGGGGTGGAGGCACCACGTCATCCGTGCAGGGCGTGGGAGAGGGGAAAGGGCAGACGGCATCTTACTGGGTATCGTTCGTTCGCCGTCTGTATTAATTACAGTGAAATTATTAATACTGGTTGCATAAAACAATTGCATAAGCATAGCAGGAGCTACTTTTTCTCTCCCGTAAGAGAACCCTGAAGGTCCACTGCCAGGACAGCCCTAGGTCCCCATCCTTCTTTTCGGCTCATAGCTTCCACTCAGCGTCCACTCAGAGCACAGGCTGGCTGCCAAGCTCCAGCCATCATGTCTGCAGTGGGAGCTAAAAGCAGGGGAAAGGCAGACGAGCAAAAATGTTAACTTCCATCCTTGAAACAACATTTCTCTTCACATCACATTGTCCAGGTGTGGTCATATGGCTGCTTCTGGCCGCCCAGGAGCCTGAGGCATGTAGTCTTTTATTCTGAGATGAATTATGCCCCTGAAAATAATAACATAAAAATATCCTTCTAAGGCGAAAGAGGAGAAGGGATATTGGAACAGACAGCCAGCAGCCTCTTTAGTTTCTCTCACCCTCTCTTAGTTTGTCAGTTACCTTTCTTTACTAGACCCGTCTATTCCTCAGCCCTGTGCCTTGCTTCTTCAGCTGTTACATCATCTATAACTTCCACTTGTTTTACCTGAGGTTGACTCAAGTCCAAGTATTCCCAGGACACACACACACACATAAGGTAAACATATATATTAAAGATTTTAAGGAAGCGCTGGGAAGGAGCTCCAAATAAGGCAAATACATCTTGAAACAAATGTGAGCTTGGTTTGACTAGAGTTGATGCTATCGAAGGGAGAGTTTAGTGGCACTTGATGTAAATATATGCTGTGTTAAATTTGCAATAGGGTAGACATATAAATTAAAGGAATAGGGTAAAATATGTTAAAAGATACAGCGGGATATACCAAAACATTCCCCCTTTGGGTATCAGCTGTACTTTCTGCCCCAGTACACAGCATCTTCATTTTGGAAAGCTAACATGATTTTAGCATCATTTAGACCATACTCTGATGTGATACCCAATCCTCAGAGCAGTACTGTTCTCTAGAGAGGGAGCTCGGTGGCTGGGTCCAGTTGGGAATTTGGTTGTTATAACTACAGCTTCGCAGGTGAGCGGTACATGTAAGTCAGGCTTCCATGGTCCTTGGACTCCTGGCATTGGTGGTGTCCTAACAAAGTAAGTAGCCTTCAAAGGAAGATCTCTGATGTGTTTGTGTGTAGAGATGATGTGGTATCACAGGTCACCTCATGCTTGAAGTCTTCAGTCGGGGAGTTTAGTCATCTATGGTCCTCGTATAACTGAGTGTGTGATTTCATCCTAGAAGTCCGTATTTGCAGTGATGTTTGGATTTCTCTTGCAAAAGTAAATATTATATTTCATAAAGGTTTTCAAGTCTGACATGCTTGCATCAATGAAATACAGTCTTGTTTTTCTCTGTAAAATGTTGGAATTGTTTGTCTGCTGCTAAGCGTAAAGGAACTCCCAACCCTTGTGTGTGCACACTTATTTTGGGGAAGGGTTGGTTTGGAGGGGTGTGTGAATTACTGTTTCACCTATATGAATTCAAAGTGTGTCTTAAAATACATAGCAACTAAATTGGGTTTTGTTTAAAGAAATATACTTTCAGCACTGGGGACACTGACAGAAAATGAGAGTAAGGCTGTCGCTAAGAGAGAGATTCATAGAAGAAGCAAATTATACTTGGTAAAACTGGAATGTGTATTAAAATAAAATTTCCAATTAACCGTAGTTCAGGGATCTTCTATTTTATTTTACATTGACTATAAAATTACTATGACTATAAAATTACATATATAATATATAGGTACATGTTATTTATAATAGACAACACCAGTCATATATTTGAATGTTAAAGAAAATGAATTCTGTACTATGAACCCCACTTTATTTTTTAGATGTACTAAAAATTCTTTAAAAGTACTTCAAGAATTAAGAAATAGTTTAAATAAAGTGAAATAATAGCTTAGACATGTATATCACTGCCTCTTTTATGTTAGAATTTAATTAAATATAATGTGGGTTTAAAAGCTGCCAGCTTAATATTTATTACTGATTAGAATATTGAACTGTAAGTTCAAAATATTAAAAAAATTTATTTCCTTACATATTTCTTACTTTTGCCACACATTTATGGCTTTATAGGTGTTGGATATTTTTGCAGTTAAATATAAAATATAATTTCTGGTATTGAATGTTCATGTGTTATATAGATCTACATAAACATCAAATAACTGGATTCTTTTAGTTCTGCTTTTAAAAGTTTTTTTTTGAGTCAGACATTTAAAGATAAAAATTATCTTTACATTGTCTTTTACTGATGACTCACTTTACATTTTTTTTTTTTTTTTTTTTTTTTTTTTTTTTTGCGGTATGCGGGCCTCTCACTGTTGTGGCCTCCCCCATCGCGGAGCACAGGCTCCGGACGCGCAGGCTCCGGACGCGCAGGCTCAGCGGCCATGGCTCACGGGCCCAGCCGCTCCGCGGCATATGGGATCCTCCCAGACCGGGGCACGAACCCGCATCCCCTGCATCGGCAGGCGGACTCTCAACCACTTGCGCCACCAGGGAGGCCCTCACTTTACATTTTATAGCTGTAAACTGCTTAGTGTGTCGGTTTCATTAAGATAACTTTGTTATTTCTTAAGCATTTTCAGATAATTTTTAAAATTAGGGCAATGGCCAAAATCTGTCCAGCACTTTCCTGTATTTTATTTTTATTACTATTTTTTGGTTAATTAGGGTGCAGTTAGAAAACCACCATTAAGCATTCATACTTAATTCAGTTTTACAAATAGGAAAACTATTTTCTTTCATCAGTCTAAATCATATCCAGAATGTATATAAGTATGTATGTATGTATATCAGGGGTTTTCTGCTGCCATGGTAGTTTATATAGTCTATAATAATAATAATTAATTCTTATTCAGAATTTTGAGACCATTTCAATTTACCACTTTGTCACCTCATCTTGGATTTTAACTAATACATAATTTTGGAAAAATTATGCATTTTAACTAATACATAATTTTGGAATTAATTTGGAAAATTTTTTGGAAAAAAGAGTAAATAGGGTCTTCAAGGTTTTATAATCATTATCCTATTTAAGTGAACTTTAAAAAGAATTGAGGTAATATTGACATATATTAAGTAAACTTTTGTATGTTAATTTTGTATATAGTTAATTTATATAGTTATATGTAGTTTATAGTATATATAGTTATATTTTATATATAAATATATATATATATATAGTTAATTTTGTGTATGGAAGCATCATTGTGGCTAAAGCAGAGATTTTCTTTTGGTTATTTATGTCAGAGTACAGAGTAATTATTGTCCTTCAAATAAATGGAGAAGAGCTGCCTGATAACCTCTCAAGCCTGAGAAGTATGTTTTAACTTTTCTAAGAATGTGCTTGTGGAACAAAAAGTAGAAAAAAGCTTGTTTAGAGTCCTTGTATTTGGCAATAAAGATGGTTAGGAGATAACATGAAAGGTTTGACCGAACTGGGCTTCTCTTGTTGTGGAGCATGGGCTCTAGGCGCACGGGCTCAGTAGTTGTGGCATGCAGGCTCAGTAGTTGTGGCTCGTGGGCTCTAGAGTGCAGGCTCAGTAGTTGTGGCGCACGGGCTTGGTTGCTCCGCGGCATGTGAGATCTTCCCAGACCAGGGCTTGAACCCGTGTCCCCTACATTGGCAGGTGGATTCTTAACCACTGCGCCACCAGGGAAGTCCAAAAATCAGGTTATTTTAAATTAAGACCTCAGAGCTGAGCTTCCTTGCCTCTTCAGCTCATCCACGGTGTGCTTTGCACAATGAAACGGGGAAGATTTAACAAAGGCATTTTGGATAAGGCATGTGTCCAGAAGCTGATGGGAAAGCTGTTATGGACCATAACTTTTATACAAACTGATCAGCTGCCATCTGTGTACAAAGCACTGTGATCAGCAGAGACCTGTTTGTGCCACTGAGTAGACTGATAGCAGCACATCAGTTTAGCTGAGCTGTTCTCCAGCAGTTGGTCACGAGGACATAGACACCACCAAAGTGTAGTCATCATCACAGTACTGTCCTTTGCTGCTTAGATTGTGGCAAGAGACAAAAACTGCTTGCTCCCTTCACCCCCGTACAGCTGAGGTAAGAGCCACCTTTTTTCTCTAGAAGGGAAAAATAAGAGCAAAAGGAGCCTCTTTCAACTTTTCCCATGTTGTTTTGATATAAATTTATGCTCGTCTTTTCCATGGTAATCATTCCAGCCAGGTGCACAGTTCAGCATCCCTCTGGTGGTGGAGAGCCGTGTGTGTAGTAGAGCTCGGGTAAATTTTAATAACAAAATTGCATTGCCGAGCCCACCTAGGCGTTTGACCTTGAAGGCTCAGAGGAGAGCAGACATGGCAGATTTCCCTACGTGCCCTTGACTTAGGAGAGTGGATAATGAATAGAAATTGATAAAGAGTGTCTGTCAGGCTGCCGCTGAGGTCATGAGGCTGGTATGCGGAAACAGTGCCCGCACGACATGCGTAACTCAGAGCTGCAGCCCGGAGGGTGGGTGGGTCACCGAAGCAGGAAATTGGCCATCAGGAGGAATGCAGGCTTCCGAGCACAGGCTGCAGCCGCGTGGACTCAGCCGGAGAAAACACAGGGGCCATGGGGCGGGCTCGAGGCTGCAGACACCCAACTCCTCTACAGCGAAGCAGCACTGTTGCCGCTGCTTCAAAGATATCGAAGCCAGTGCAGGTTAGATTTGTTTTAAGGGATTGAAATGTTAACAGCATAAGTATCAGATGGCTAGTACTTCTGTAGTTACTTAGATCACAGGCTACTGAGGAATGAACAGAGTTGGGGGAAACATAGCTCTAAGGCTTCGCTTGTCATTTTTTTTTTCTGTGCTCTGTTTTTATAAGCGAAGGTTAAAATGTGGAGATTCGCTGTGTAGAGGAGCCAACCTCTGTTCGTCTGTGCAGGGTGATGACTGTTAGAAGACTTCTAAATGAGGCTTGAAAGAAACTGTCTGTTTAGTTCTCCCAAATAGTTCTGAAATAGCCTGTTCACACACACACAGCTTCTGTGTGTACTTGGTGTGTGTATGTTTTTGTTTTAAATAGCTGTTACTTTTTTTTTTGCTTGTTAAACTAATGAGTGAGGACAAAGTATTTTTAAAAGATTAAATGCATTTTTATGATGTCTTTAAAGTCACTGTCCTCTTCTGTTAAATGTATTCCTGTAGAGTCTACTGATTTTTGAGAATGGAATTGATTGCATCAGCAGTTACTTGTTAGATTTTTTTTTTTCTTAATGTGTATTGCTATTCTGCTATCTGAAGACAGTGTCCTGTGAGTATTTTCTATAAGTCCTAAATAAATGAATTGGTTTTGGTTTAGGAGCATCAGGCCAGACATTTTTTAGGTTTTAGTAACTGCTTATCATTTCCTAGAAATGAAGATATGAAAAATTGATATCTCGGAGAATCACGTTTTCAATCATTTTGTAAATTACGATTGCCTACCAGTGTAGTCACGGTTTGATTGCTGTGTATTCCCTCTCTGGATGTAGCCTGACATGAAAAAGTTTACATTCCAATACTGAGGAGTTGCATTCCACTGGGCAGTTCTGACGTACCACAGGAATGCGGAGGCCCATACAAAGGGCAAGCTTAGGGCCACTGACGGAAGAGGCTTCCGTGCTCAGCGACTGCCTTTCGTGGAAACTCACACTCACAGCAAGTGCTCATGACTCAACTTGGATGGGGAAAATGTGGTCCCAGGAACGCAGGACAGGATGGCCTTCCCTCAGAAGGAGCCTGCAAAACCCTGTCCGGTGAATCACAGCCTGTGGGTATTTATGAAAACTAGGTAAGATTTTATATTTGCAGGCATTGGTGCTTTCTTGTTGTGAGCCTTGAACTTGAAAGAAAGTTTATCAGGCTGTTAACGTTTTTCTCTATTTTACATTATGTAGAAGACTAATTACTTTCAGTAAATTTTTTGTCTGCATATTTTGGGTACTATCAAGTCATTCCATTTTGCACCTGTAAAAATATTAAACTTAGTTTATTTCACTTTTAGGAACAATTTGTAATTCTTAATTTGTTCCGTTAAAATAACTTAATGGGAGTGAAAATCTGGATTGTTAAACTGTCTTTGGAGCAACCATTCCTCAATTAGTTTTACTGAGGGAATATGAGCATTTAGTAATACTCTGCTTGTTAACGCTGCAGGGGGTCTTTTCATTAATCGTTTGCTGTGAGTTTAACCTTTTTTTTTTTTTTAATAGCGCAGAGAACCAATAGGTTGATGCAAAGTGAGTCTGCATCACTTTTAGTTGTCACCTTTGGTTGTTTAGTGTAAGATTATCAGGACATTGTGAAATTACATTGAGGTTACTAGTTGAAAGCCAAGCTATACACCATACTTTTACAAAACAATTTAGAAGGATTTAGAGACTATAGTCATTACATGTTCACACCTTGTAGAATCCGAAGCCTATCAGCATTCTCAAAACACACATACCATACTTCTCCATTTCTCCCTATCTCTTTCTAACTTTCTGGCCTTTTGTGAAAGGCTGGCATCAAGTAGAGAAAGGGCTAACAGGTTTTTAAGTATTCAGACCTAGTCTCATTGATAACTGTTACCTACATCTTTTTTTGAAAGACAGTTATTAGATATATATTTTCATATTTGTATCTTATATGTAAATGCCCGTGTACATAGAAAGACTGAAATTACCAGAAGACAGGGATAATTTTTTTTTTAGGTTTAAATTCAAAGTTAAAAAAAGCGGTGTCACTTTAAACATTGAGTTTAAATTTTAGAAATATCTTTGTTGATCTTGGTACATCGTATTATGAGTGCCATTGCAAAGGAGCAGATGTGCTAGTGGTTGAATTTCTGGCAGCAGCTGCCTGAAGAGGTTTGGTTTTTATAGATTTGACATTTAAATCTTTGAGTCTCCCAGGGTAACCCTCAAGCTCTTGATGGTCATTTGTAATTTTGCTGAATTCGAGTTGCCTTCTGAATGACAACAGCTGACTTGTCTTTTTCACTCAGCTAGCCAATGAGTAAGCAAGCCTCTGAGAATCCACCTTTCCACAAAGCTCTGTTCCCCACTTGTCACTGGGTTTATGGTTTACTGGTATAAGAGATGCACTCTAGCGATATTCCTGAGGAGGTCTGGGAATTATTCCTTGTACATGGCAAGCTTACCAAAGACCAGAGTTCTTATATTATTGAGTGTGGAAAAGGGCTATAGCAGAAAGTCAGAGGAAGGGTCAGGTCAGTGTGGGATCCCAGAACCCTGGGTGATGGAGTCTGATGGTAATTTGGGGCATCTCTTTCAACCTCCTCTTAGGTAGGTTGGCTTAGTTTCTCCACTCACGCAATGAAAATTGAACTGGAGGGACAGTTCTCATGGGAAGAGGAGGATGGTGGGTCATACATATTATAAGCACTTGGGGGCCTTTTCCTAAACAGAAATATTTGAGGACCTTTGATGGAGCACATTGGACTCTGACATACTTTCAGGTGTGAAGCTGGAGAAAAAAAATGCCAAGAGACCCTGTACTATATGATCTTCAAGTTTTTTCTCAGCTCTGACATTCAAGAAGTGCATTTTGTTTTTGAGATGCATTGTAGGCAGCAAAGATGACATTCTTTTTTATTAAACTCATGGCACTTGCTGTTCTGCCCGTTATCACAACTTTCTGTGTAGTCATCTTCCATGGAATACAAACTATTTAAGAATAGGGGCTATATTTAGTGAGTTTCTTGTAAGCTCTGTATTGATTACATAGTTCATGTTGATTCTGGAGTACGTGTCCAGTGAGTATTTGGAAGAGGAATAGGAAGCAAAATTGTATGTGTGTGTGCATCTCTCTCTCTTTCTCCCTCTCTCTCCATATGTATGTGGATGCGGGGCAGGGAGACTCCCTAATTTATGACCAGGGATAAAATAAAAAATGGGATAATGCTGGGTGAGAGGAAAATGTAGGCATAATTGACTCTTCAAAACTGATTTCAGGTTACCAGGGGGGAAGGGTGGGTGGGAGGGATAGACTGGGAGTTTGGGATTGACACATTCACACTGCTATATATAAAATGGATAACCAACAAGGACCTACTGTATAGCACAGGGAACTCTGGTCAATATTCTGTAATAACCTAAATGGGAAAAGAGTTTGAAAAAGAATAGGTACATGTATATGTATGACTGAATCATTTGGCTGTACACCTGGAACTAACACAACATTGTAAATCAACTATACTCCAATATAAAATAAAAATTAAAAAAAACTGATTTCAGATATTTCATTAACATTTGTTTACCATCTCTTTGTATCTTCCTAGTTCTTTCACCCATGACCTCTATCACTTCATTGCTAAATTAGTGTAGAAAAAGATTGGTTTCAAGTTAATCAGTGGTATAGCTCAGTCATCAAACTTAACTCTTCCTTTGCCCCTAAGGTTGGTTCTTGTTTGGTCAAAGTGGAGTTGCTACTTTTTCTTATTCAAGTCCTGAATTTTGCCAAAATACTCAAAACCACTAAAACAAACAAACACACAAATCTTCTTGTTAAGTTTCTCTTATATACTTAAAAAAATGTGGATATGCGCATGTGTGTGTATAACGTAAAATATGCCATTTTAACCATTTAAAGTGTAGGATTCAGTGGCATTAATTGCAATCACACTGTTGTGCAACCATCATCACTACCTGTTTCCACAACTTACGTTTCATAGCTCCAAACAGAAACTTTGTAACTTTGCATTTCCCTAAGCCCTGGAAACCTCAGGTCTACTTTCTGTCTTTATGAATTTACCTATTCTAGATATTTCATATAAGTGGAATCTTACAATATTTGTCATTTTGAGACTGATTATTGCACTTAGCATAATGCTTTGAAGGCTTATCCATGTTATAACATATATGAGAACTTCAGTCCTTTTTATTGCTGGATAATATTCCATCGTATATATCACATTTTGTTTATCCACTCATCAGTTGACATTTGTGTTATTTTCACCTTTTGGCTGTTGCAAATAATGCTGCAGTGAAATATCTGTTTGGGTCCATGTTTTTGATACTTTTGGGTATTTATCTAGGAGTAGAATTGCTGGGTCTTATATTAATTCTGTGTTTAACTTTTTGAGGACGTGCCAAATTCTTTTCCACAGTGACGGCACCATCGTACATTCCCAACAGCAAAATTCAAGAGTTCCAGCTTCTCTAGATCCTCTTCAACATTTTTTGCATTCTTTGCATTTTTTAAAAAATTATAGCCATCCTAATATCTCATTCACATCTAGTATCAGGTGTGATATCGTATCTGGTTGTGTTTTTTGTTGTCTTTTTGTTTGTTTTGTTTTTTGTTTTTATTTTGAGAAAGCACAGCAGGGATTTATTAAGCACCCTTGGGGGGAGAGTGGGCAACTTGGGTGAGTAGCTTCGTTGTGGTTTTGATTTACTTTTCCCTAATAACTAAGGATGTTGATACATATATCTTCTTTGGAGAAAGGTCTATTCAAGTCCTTTGCCTATTTGTTAATTGGGTTGTCTTTTTGTTGTTGAGCTGTAGGAGTTCTTCATGTATTCTGGATATTAAACCCTTCTCAGATATATGATTTGCAAATATTTTCTCCTGTTCTGTAGATTATCTTTTCAGTTTCTTGATAATGTCCTTCAGTGCACCAAAGTTTTCAGTTTTGATGAAGTTCAGTTTATTTATTTTTCCTTTTGCTGCTGGTGCTTTTGGTGTCATTTCTGGGTCCATTGTCAAATCCAAGGTAATGGTGATTTATCCCTTCCCCCCCCCCCAAGAGTTTTATGGTTTTTGGCTCTTTTATTTAGTCAGTGATCTGTTTTCAGTTAATTTGTGTATGTCATGAGAGGTAGGGGTCCAACTTCATTCTTTTTCATGTGGAAATACAGTTGTCTCAGCACATTTGTTAAAGAGACTGTTCTTCCCCCACTGAATGAACTTGACCTTTGTCAAAATTAACCATAGATATGGATTTATTTCTGGGTTCTCAGTTTTATTTCATTGGTCCATATGTGTCTGTCCTTATGCCAGTACCACACTGGTTTGATTACTGCAGCTTTGTAGTAAGTTTTGAAATTAAAAGTGTGAGTTCAGTAACTTTGTTGTTTTTCAAGATTGTTTTGGCTAATTAGGGCCCCTTGCAATTTCATATGAATGTGAAGATTGGTTTTTCCATTTCTGCAAAAAATATTTTTGGGGGGATTTTGATGGGAATTGCATCAAATTTGTAGATCACTTTGTGTAGTCTCTTATAAGACTTAATAATAAAAAAGAATGCATTTGATAGGACTAACTTCATTTCTGACAGTGGCACCAAGGAACATTTGGAGGAGAATTTAGGCAAATGGCTTTGGAACAATCTTTATCTATTTCTGACTTTTCTTAAAACCCTCAAGGATTGTAGGTGTACTTTTTAAGTTAACCAAGTTCTTATTTAATCTGTATCATTTCTACAATTCCTTAAGTCATGATTTTAGAAATTTAAATGATACCAACTTTCAGCTGCTATTAATAAGACTGAATGAAGTGTTCTTTTAATTTGTGCCTCTGGTTTTACAGAAAGCCCTTTGGATACCCTTAATTTTTTTGTTGGAAACTTTTTAGCTCTGTGTTTTTCCCCTTAGAAACTTTTCTAGGGCAGTGCTCTATTGTAGATTTATGTGGTTTTCTGTAAGGGTATGTATAGTAATTTTCATTTTTTTTTTTTTTTTTTTTCTTTTTGCGGTACGCGGGCCTCTCACTGTTGTGGCCTCTCCCGTTGCGGAGCACAGGCTCCGGATGCGCAGGCCCAGTGGCCATGGCTCACGGGCCCAGCCGCTCCGCGGCATATGGGATCCTCCCAGACCGGGGCACGAACCCGTATCCCCTGCATCGGCAGGCGGACTCTCAACCACTGCGCCACCAGGGAGGCCCTAATTTTCATTTTTAATTTCTCCTAGTGTGTCCATCCTTTTGAGATGTATCTCTGTTTATTATTTGTTATTTATTATGTTAGCAGTTTACTGTGCTAATGCCTTGAAAGACTTCTAGTTTTCATTTGACTTTTAATTGAAACATGAGAACTCTTTGCTGTTTAACCTTATCTTAATACTTTGTGCATTTGATCACTTTTCACATAGAATATTTCCTTGTGCAGGTTGGGTCCTTACTGCTTTTTTTACGCACATAAAACTTTATAAAAATGGCTTGTACTTTATTCCTACTGGCTTTGTTTTGTGCTTTACTATCTAAACGTCTCTGTGTCATTTGTAAACCTGAGGATTTCTCTCCATTTCTTCCTACTAAATCATCTAAAATATTTTTAAAATTTGGACTTAATATCATCTGTGGGAGATCTTACCTGCTGTATGTCTCTATCCGGTTACCTTTTTTATCTCTAAAGTTTTCCAGGACTGTATTTAAAAAATTTTTTTATGTATTTATTTTTTCTTTTTCTTGGAGTATAGTTGCTGTACAGTGTTGTGTTAGTTTCTACTGTACAGCAAAGTGAATCAGCTATACGTATACATATAGCCCCTCTTTTTTGGATTTCCTTCCCATTTAGGTCACCACAGAGCATTGAGTCCAGGACTGTATTTTTTTTTTTTTTTTTTTTTTTTTTTTTTTTTTTTTTTGCTGTACGCGGGCCTCTCACTGCTGTGGCCTCTCCCGTTGCGGAGCACAGGCTCCGGACACACAGGCCCCGCGGCCATGGCTCGCGGGCCCAGCCGCTCCGCGGCATGTGGGATCCTCCGGGATCGGGGCACGAACCCGTGTCCCCTGCATCGGCAGGCGGACTCTCAACCACTGCGCCACCAGGGAGGCCCCAGGACTGTATTTTTAAAACAGTTTATTTATATAGAACTTGGTCAGAGATTTTTTTAAAACTTAGTAAATAATGGTGTTTACTTACTTTTGTTTCTATATTTATTGTTTCAAAGAATCAGAGAGTAGAAGCAGAAGTATTTTGTGGGCTGAATGGGTTTCTAGGTGACGTTTTTCATTCCTCCCTGACCATTTATTTCTACCTTACAGCTTCTGTTTTGTAAGCTAAGAGTAACTCCTCTCTGCCATAGAGCCAAGGGACCTTGTCATTAGGCCCCAGCGAGTGCATTCATGACTTGCTCTTTAGCTCTTTTGAGGCCACTCCTTCCTTCTGGGTTCTTGGCTGTGTTCGAAACAATGGATTTTTGGATAAATGAAATAACTTATTCTCCCTTGCTGGAGTGGGTTCTCTGTGCATTTGCCTTTTCCCCCTCAGTGTATTCAAAGAATTAACCTGACAAGAGTCTATTATTTCTCCTGTGGTTCACATCTTTGTGATGGTCAGTAGAACCTGAGTCTTTTGGGGCTTCAAAGAGAGTTTTGTTAGATTTTAGTGCAGCTCACTTTGCAAAAGGCATAGAGATATTTTTTTGTAGCACATCTTAGGGGATGCACACTTTTCATCCCTAAAGTAATAGTGTTAGTGCAACTAAATACGTGAATATCTTCTCAGCCATCAAGTTCTGTTGAACTAATGGCTGACTGGTATGGGGTTTTACAGCCTTAATTCTGGAGTAGGGAGTGGTTGGTACTAGAATTAGGCATAAAATAAATAAATACCACAGTTTATTCGTGTTGATGTCACTACTTTTGTTGCTAAAATTTGTGAGCAACTCAATTCTAGCAGTTTTTATTTTTTATTAAGTTGTTATCTGAACATTGTATGCATTATAGACGTTTGATTTTTTTTTTTTTTACTACATGAAATTTTTAAAAAGGAAAACCACTCGATCATTATGATTATGAAGCTTGTCTGGTTCTGTAATTTAATAAAATACGAAAAAACTTAGAGTCACATGATTTTCTTTAGATTTTAATGCTATTTTATTTAGTGATAAAACTTAAACATACAATATATGTTTTTACCTAGTCCTATAACAGGATTCAATGGGCAATGATGGCATGAAACCTGCTACATATTTTACTAACACACTGAGATGATTTCTTAGTTTGTAGTGCATCATTAAATTATAAGCTTCATTGTAAAAACTTAAATTGCAAATAGGTAGTTTCAAAAACCAGAAGCAAATTTTTGTGTGTGTTGAGAATTTTCTGCAACTTTAGTGGTCTTTAATTGTAAACTAAGAGGAGAATATGTAAAAATTTAGGTCATTTTAATTGCATGTGAAATAACATGACAAAGAAGATAAGATTATTATATTTTTCTTGTCAGATTTTTTTCCACTTAAAAAAAGCACTTCAGTATGTATGGTTGTGAGAATATGTATATATGAATGTTTTTTGAAGGATTTTTCAGATATGCTAAGTATGGTTCTTTTTGATTTTCATAGAAACAATTTTGGAGCAGGAAATGACTTCAGTGATGGCCTGGGCTCACCCGATAACCTTAAAAATGAGTACAGTTTAGACTATGAGGACCATCAAGTTGGTTTGCTAGAGGTCACAAGCTGATAGAGTGAGAACGTTGACTTTCTTGTTCTCTTCATCTTACATGACTTTTTTTTTCCTAATCTAAGTTGGGTTCTAATACGTGAAACATTGTGTACTACCATGACATAAAGAGAGTTATAAAAGGAATGAGAATGTCCATAGGAGCCGCTCAGATGTCTACTTGATTTGGGAAAAAAAAAGCTCGATAAAGTAGCTCTTTGGAAGCGTTTTTTCCTCATATTTTTCTCAAAAGTAGGTTATTAAAAATGGTTACTGGGACTTCCCTGGCAGTCCAGTGGTTAAGACTCTGTACCTCCGCGTTTCCACTGCAGGGGTTGCGGGTTTGATCCCTGGTTGGGAAATTAAGATTCCCCATGCTGCACGGTGTGGCCAGAAAAAAAATGGGTACTAAGATGTCGACTGGAGGGAAGGGAGGCCTTTTGGAGTAGTGAATGAGCAGCGGTAGGTGGTACATTAGCAGAACAAGTCATGACTACTTAGAACTCTTCGTGGCTCTAGTTGGCATATAGCTATGCCAGAGAAAATAAATCTGCTCTAGTGTTAGGTGGGTATTTCCACAGATGGGGCAGAGGTGCCGAGTCTGAAGTCGGCAGTTCAGTTTTCACGCGGAAAGGGGCTTTGGGAATGCATGTCCACTTACGTCACTGTGTAGCTGAAAGCCCTGAGTTGAATACCTTTTCCTTAAACTGATTTTGAATAAGTTGATTTGAAAATTTAGGAAAATAACTACATTGTTAAATGAAAGAAATGTTTAACCTAAGCAAGTTAAGTTATAGAAGAGGATTATATGCATTTTATACTTTGGATATTTTTATAGTTTGCCATTGATCCAATTCCCACCCCTGTTAGAATATTCTAAATCTTTACCTAACTGGGAGTGGTTTCTAACAGCCTAACCCAAAACACATTCATAATGATTCTTCATTACTTACATTATGAATTCAAAAACATTATATTGGAATTTTCCAGAAAAATATATCTGAGATTTAAAAATTTGAATGGTTCCTTGTCATTCTGTGTAAATAATGGTTTGAGATAGTTCTCTTTCTTCAGTGTATATTTTTTATAGTTGTTTTCTTCCTTGTTTTTATTCATCTGAAGGGTTAGCTTAAATTCATAATTTGTATTTCTTAAATCTTTTTTTTCTTTCTAGTTTTGGCAAGCGTTCTGCAGGAAGCTTTAGGCGTGGCTGTGAATGCATTGTGTTAGAGCCTTCTGAAATGATTGTGGTAAGAATACTTCTGTGAAGACTTTTTTCCCTTAAAAAAAGTTATGAAATAAAAGTATTTTCACAAACTACTTATAATGTATTATATATTTCATAACTTTAGGTATATTTATTTCATAACTTTTTGAGTTTTAGTTCATAATCATTATAATTATTTATGGGATTGAAATAATGAAAAAGAAAGTTTAAAAGGGTCATGTACCTAAATGTTTGGTGTTTAAACTTTATAAATCAGTCTATGAAAATGCCACTTAATTTAAACTTGGGGAGAATCTTGGAATTGCAGGATTTTAGCTCTCCAAATATTGGTTGGAATGAATGAGATACTTTAAATGAGACACAGTGATATGTATTCAGGCAACAATTGACATAAGGAAATCAGTTCACTTCCTTTATCTAATTGAAAGAAATGTGGAGGACTTTTATGCTGGTTAAATACTCTGTTGAGATTTTTATCTCTTTTTAATTGAACAGTGTGATTTAAAAAATATATTGAGGTAAGACATATGCAAAAAAATAACGTTAGAAAAGATATTAGCAACATAATTATTTTTAGTGATGCTTCAAGTAAAGCCTGTCACATTCTTCCTTACTATATAAAAATGATTTTAAGATGGGACACTATGTACCCCTTAAAAAAATCAGCAACAAAAATAAGATAAGATTGGAGGGGGTGCCCAGTAGAGACATTCAGTTGGCTGATGTGCATAATATTTCCCATCCAGCATCTATCTGGGCAGAGAAACTTTTTGAATAAATGATGGCCTAAAATAGATGATGGTGGAGGCTTTTTATCCATATTTAATAAAATATTTGGTAGATGCCTATACATCTGTTTTCAGAGGAGATGTAGGTTTTTTCCCTATGATGGAGGAGAGGAATTTGTCAGAAATGGGAACTTCCTCATCAAAGCTAGTGAAAACTTTTGGTAAAATTTCCCAAAATTTACTGTTAAGTGAGAAAGTGGCATGGTGGTGAGTAAAGATTTAGGAGTGGAAAAATGTAGGCAGATACGTCGGGCTTTCCAGCCACAGGTCTTGAAAAGCATTTTAGATATTTCCTCGAGATTTTGGTCTCTGTTACTGCTATTTTGTATTGATCTGAAGGATTTTTGATCTTCAAAATTCCTTGAGGATTTTGTCCTTGTCCATATGATGTTAATTACTAGGTTTGTCAGTGTGAGAACCATCTTAGGATCTAAATATGCTTTTGTGAGCAATACATTATGTAAGTGTGATGAGGATTAACCGAATGTAACTTTTCTTGTTAGTCCATTCATCACTTTCTAAATGTTTAAAATGAGGAAATTAGTTTTTGAGAACAATGCTATTTATAATAAAAGAAACTGAATCCGTAGAATGAAAGTAGGAAGAGAAGCCCTTAAGTAATCTACCAAAGTCATTCTGCCAGTAGCCGTGTCTGAGTCATATGGGGAATTTGGGTTGTGTTTTTTTTTTTTTTTTTTTTTTAAACAGATTTACTTCATGAGAGTTTTTGTGCTTTAGTTAAGACAATGGGGCAGTTGCTTTCATAATGCATGGTGATATATCCTGTGAGATCTTTCATTAATAAATCAGGACAAAGACTACTGAACATATCCTTCCCTTTGAGACTGCAGGAAATTCAGGAGTTACCCATATTGTCCTAAGTGGAACTGAAAATGCTTCTTTTCTTTTATAAAAAAAAGTTACTCAGAACCAGTTAGTTCCAGAGAAGTTCAAAAACATTTGAAGTCTGTCGAGATAGTTTGTCTACAAATGTCTTTGCACAATGAATGAATGTGGACTATCCGTAAGTTTTATTCTGCATCTAATCTTAATATGGAACATGGTGTTTGAAGAAATGAAATCTTGGGGGATTTTATTTCAGGTAGACTATATGGATGAAAATGAAGAATATTTTCAGCGTCAAGCTTCTCATCGACAGTCTCGAAGGAGATTTAGAAAAATCAACCAGAAAGGGGAAAGACAAACCATTATTGATACTGTGGATCCTTATCCTGTGGGCAAACCACCTTTGCCTAGAGGCTATCATACGGTAAGTTGTACAAGTATAATAATTATATTTATCTTTATAGCTTTTTGTTGGGAGTTTTGTGAAAAGACATACATTTTCTGTTTTTTGATGAATAATTCCTTTCTGGGGTATACTTATTCAAAGTGCAGATTTTTCTGGAAACACACATAATATGAATAGTTTAAGGAGCATTGAAGTAAGATATCAAAAGGCATTGTTTAGCCTTTTTATTTCTTAACATGGTCTCTGAGGATCAGCTTTGTGATCAGCATGTACAGTTGTAACTGGGATATTTTTAGGTTCTTATCTTAATCTAAAATTTTGCCCTTTCCCTCACCGTCCCCAGTGATGGGTATCATACCTGTTTTTTATTCAAAAGTTAGATATTTTAAAATTACCTATTATTTTCATACCATTGTGAGAATATTATCTGAGAATTTTTTGTTTTTAATATGATGAAGTGAGAACATAATTTGAAATGATGCTTCTGTAAATCCCAGTGTAAAGATGGTCTGAAGCATTTCTAATAGGTTCAGAGGTCCTCTTTAATGCTTTCACCACTTGATGGTCACTTATTTCATAAATATTAGGTGAAGAAACTACTTTTTATGTTTGAGGAAGCCGAGGCACAGATAATGAGTGATTTGTACAAGACCCCAGCATAGTCAGTTTGGGAGCCTTATTTTTCTCACTCATCTCTCTCTGCTCAGCTGCGCTGTGTCCATGTCCCCTGGTGGCCCACCCAGAATGGTGGCAAATATATTTGAGGATTTCTGTTTTCAAGAAGAAAGTAACTTGAATTCTTCCATATGTCATAATAAGGTCACATATGGTTTATCTATACTTATAGTACCATTAAATGAGCACTCATTTGTGAAATTAATTTTAAAATAAAAATATGAAAAAATAAAAATAGGTAAAAGACAACTATTTTACATTTCTTATTTGTTTGTCTTCCGTATCCTCGTCTTTCTTTTTGCAAATAAGTATAAATGCAAACTGCATGGGAAAATGTATATAGACTTAAAACTATGTACTTAGTTTTCTGGTAACTTGAAGGGATGCATTTTATACCCGCACTTCATGTGTTCTATTTCTGAGAGCCCTTTGTATTTGAATATTTAAGCAGTTTTGACCACCAGCTCTCTGCCCACTCCTCTCACGGCCCATGCACAATTTTAATTTAACATGAATTTCATAGTTGAATCATTTTATTGAGCTCATTTGGAAAGGGTTGCTTTTTGCTCATCATAAAGTCAGCTTTGTTTGCCTGCTGGAGAGCCTTGGTATTTTCTTGAAAAAACCTATGAAAGGTTTTTTGTTACCATTGTCTATAAAAGAAGGTAGTATTTTTAGTGTTGATGTAGCCTCATGGAAGAAGGAAATATGGATTAAAAATAGTTGTACACATTAATGGTACAATCTACTAATATTGTTAATATTCTTTCTGCTTTGGAATTATTTTTCCAAATCAGATTCTATACCAGGATATTTAGCGGCAGTGTGGGTTACTAAAAATTCAGTGTTAAAGCTGATTGGTTTGATTTTATAGTTATATTTGTCCCATTTAAGTTGGGGGGTGTCATTTTATAATTATTTCTCTCTCCTATCCCCATGTTTTCCCCCTTTATGGAATACTTCACCCACCTCCCCTACATGACTCCCCCTTTTTAATCTGATTTTTTTTTAATGTGTAGTTTTTTTAAATTATTCAAGATTACTTTTTTTTTAGTGGTTTTAAAAAATGTCTTACCTGGTCAACAGGTACTTTTATGAGGGAAAATTCAATACTAGGGTGAAACATTTAACTTGCTTACTGATGGATCAGGTACCAGTTTGCTAATATGTGACATGGTGGTATTACTTTTTCTAAGTAAGTTCAGATGGGCAACAAGTATCATAATTCTAAATATTGAATCCTGTCTTTTCATGCAAGTTGTGTTTTAATTTTATTTATGTAATTATTATTTTGCCTAAGTACATGATTTTAACATATGAAAACAACAAAATTAGCCCTAAGTCACATTTACTTATTCTGAGCAGAAATACTCCTTTTGAAAGAACCCTAGTAAGGTGGGAGCCAGGGTGAAAAGTTTGTTGAAAAGGTGCATGGTCCTACTTCACAGGCGACCTAAATGGTTGCAGGTGCATTTCAGGTGCATGGCTAAGGAACATAAAGGACATCATACATGTAGCCAGTGCTGTATGGTCATTCTTAACCTAATTTAACATGATCTTCATTTTGGCAGATGTACTGTAGCATGTCTGATAATGTCATCTTTTCCTTTCCTCCTCTATGGCACTCATTTCATTTTGGCTCAAAGGAATGCACTAAATCTCAGGTATTGTAATTTGTGTGTGGTCTCCTAATACTAACCTCAGTTCATTTGTGAATTTGCATTGTAACTAATGAGTTTATAATATTGATGTGTTTTGCTTGGTCTTGTTCTTTTGTATTTTGCCCTGATTTAGTAAAATCCCTTACAACTTGGAAACTATCAGTGGTTTGGTTGATGTCACAGGCTGCTTTATTTGTGCAGACCTAGGGATAAATTGCTCACTTTCTTTGAAGAATGAATAAAAGTGCAGACTATGTATTTTTAAGAATGAGTGGAGCACAGTTCTTAACTAACCTGCTTTGCTTATAAAGAAATGAAGAGAGAAAGACAGGCAGATAGACATCATGGATGTTTAAGTGCTTTTTGTGTGAAAGTTCTATGGGAAATCCATTAGACATTTACATTTTAAAGGCTATAGGTGTGAAAGCTTTAAATTTCAGGAATCCCAGTGTGAGAACATTTTGGGAGACCACTGGTAAAATTTTAGTCAGAATAGAGGCTTTGTCAAAAAGGAAATAAAAGAATTTACAATTCGCTTGCATTTTCTTATTTGCGCTTGATTTTTAACCAGATTTCATGCTTTTATTTCATTCTATATTTTAATTGAGGCCTATAATAATATCTTTGCTCATTTGTTTCATACCAATATATGACTAATTTACGGTTTCAGCATTACTCGTTTGAAATTTTGGGTCAAATTTGGGGTTATCCGGGAATTTGGAGTCAGGGAAGAAAAACTCATTTATCTCTGGAAACTGCTTGGTTAAGTAACTAGTGAAATGTTATGGTTGTGTTTTCTTATTGCCCAGGAAAAAGATCATCAATAATTTAATTCACATTAGAGGAAGGCTACTGTCAATGTAATATCTTTGGCTATTACAGTAACCTCGCCTGAAAACACGAAATATTTGTATAAGTTTTCAAATTAAAATAAGGCCATTACTTTACGTTCTATACAATATAATGCATATTAAAATGTCACAGGTGACATAATTGCTGTATTTTATTTTAGAGGCGCCGCTAATTTTTCAGTGATGTGGTAAATCTAAAAAATGTTGATAGTTTTTAAATTTGATAAGATTCTGATAAAATTGTATAAAAAATTTTAAAATTGCACCAGTGTTTTGAGCTTTTATCTAGTACATGTATACTTAAAACGTATATAACTTTAATATTTTAAAAGGTACACCAGTATGTAATTAGTCCTCCTCTTTTTCAGTATGAGAAATTACAGGTTAGTCTAATTCCCATTTAGAAGTAGGAATTGAATTTAAAATGTGCACTGGGTTATGATGTATACCTTATGTACACTTTTAAAAATTAGACGTGTTGCAGCAGTTTAAGACAGATGATAATAATTTTCTTCAGAAACACGAATACTCACATAGTCCATGTAGAGTGTTTGCAGGTCACTCTTTCAAGGCAAGTGTGTGAGGTTTGCAGAGAATAAGCATTTTAAAATGCAGTGAGAAGGCAAGATTGGAGATGGCTTTCATTAGCATTTTCTTACATTTTGATGAGTTGGGTTGAGGCTGTGTTTAAGACTGCCAGAAAACAGGATGCGGCACGAATTTTCAGTCTTTGAGTGGGGAGAGGCAGGTGGCAGAGTCAGGTCGTGGATAATGTTCCCGGCAGAGGCTGGGAAATTTGGGGTCATTTCTAGACTGACTTGGGACTTTGGACAGGTTTACCTTGTCGACAGGCTCAGAATAGGGTGGGGCGGGGGGAAACCTGTTTATTTTACCCCTAATTACAGGCCCCCTCTGCATTGATGGGTAATTTATTCTAGAAGTTTGGGTGGGGAGGGAAATGTGAGTTCCATAATAAGAATGGAGAGGAGAGGGAGGGGACTTAAAAGGGAAGAAGGGCCTTCTTACTTTCACCTGGATGCAGGGATGGGGAAGCTGGCACATACCTGCACATAGCTGTTCTGTCATCTTTTTATTCCTTTTTTTTTTTTTTTAATGGGAAAAAGAACAAAACAGCTCTCCTCTCTTCCTCATTTAGAAAGTGTGAAAATTGTACAGCGATATTAGACTGAAGACTAAGGAAAACTTGTCCCGTCTAAACTGTGGAGGTGATGTGTACTGACTGACTTTCCTACCTTTGCAGCCTTCCAGGGCTGGTTGCATAATTAAAATGCTCTCCACTCTTTGAGGTTCTGATTGGCTTTGCACCTCCACTCCTACTTAGCTCCCGAAGTGTGGCTTTACTTTATACAAATTTAAATTAGGAGGATTCAAACACAATATAACATAAAACTTATTTATAAAGTTTCAATCAATGCAAACTTTTGGAAAAAGGAGAGCCCATCGGTCATAGAAAAAGGTATTTCCCACACATTCTGTTAGTAATCCTTTTCTACAATGGGAATATACACTTCAGGGCACCGTTTAATAATTATGTATTGAATTTTTCAGTAGGTCATGCTTAGTTTAAAGTTCTTGGTGCAGGTATACAAAAGAAATAAAAATAGTGCATAAAAGTAAGTTAATATAATCTAAGTTGAATACAATGTAATATTACAAAAACATCATGGAATTAATTTTTTTATTAGAGTCAGCAATAATACAATATCTCTAACGTAGCACCAATGTAATAAGATTGATTCTTATATGAGGCGTATGAAAATGAGTCCTATTTTTAATAAGGTTATTCTTCATAAGACAAGTACTGTTTCTTCTAATGGTTATATAATCATTCCTACGTTATATATATCTTATATATCTCTGAATATAATCTGTCACTTTTTTTTAAGTGATGGATTTGATTTAAGTTGGTTTCATCTTCAGTTAAGGACTTCTTAGTAGGTTAATTTTTAAAAAAAATTTAAGTATTGAAACATGAAAAAATTACAGTGTTTGTGTGATTATGCACATTTGTTTGACATTAGACTTTTTGACATGAGCTGTTGTTCTTGCATTAGAAGTAGGCAATAGTGGGCTTCCCTGGTGACGCAGTGGTTGGGAGTCTGCCTGCCGATGCGGGGCACGCGGGTTCGTGCCCCGGTCTGGGAGGATCCCGCATGCTGCAGAGCGGCTGGGCCCTTGAGCCATGGCCGCTGAGCCTGTGTGTCCGGAGCCTGTGCTCCGCAACGGGAGAGGCCACAGCAGTGAGAGGCCCGTGTACCGTAAAAAAAAAAAAAAAGAAAAGAAATAGGCAATATTTTCCCTCATGTTACGGCTTTGCTTTGTCACTTATTCTTTACTTTTTTACTGAGGTCTTCCTACTTTAATCCAATATATGCTACTTAACAGTAAGAGCATGTGTTGTGTATCAGTGACTTGTGTGTCTACTAAATTTCCTAGAATATTAAGGTCTTAAGATTTTAACTTATAACAGTCAGTTCATATCCCACTTGACTAATTTATTCAATGATGATATTTAATATCTGTTTATATGCATATACAGAAAATTTTCAAGTATGGGGAAATTTCTTAATTATTTGAATATTTTTATTCTTCATCTTTCATCAGGCGTTTGCTTAATTAAATCTAAAGCCTTTGTCTTCAGTATGGTCATCAGTCTCTCTCTGTGAATTATAATAGGATGGAGTTTCAGAAAATTTGTGTATTCTGTTTCTTGTATCATGGAGAGGAAAGCTCAGTATTTTCATTTATATGTTTTTTATTATTTTAATGAATATTATTGAGCGCCCACCTTGTTTCAGGGCTGTGCCAGACTCCATGGCTGTAAAGGTCTACAGGACAGACAGAATCTGCCCTCATTGACTTTATGGCCTCACACAAAATACAGATAAATCGACGGCAGTTAAGATAGAGGGAAATCCAGGTACTGTGGAGACTCAAAAACCAGGCATCTTGAGGAATCAGGCATGGCTTCCTGAAAGGCCTTACTGTCTTTGCTCAAAGGAAAATCTTCTTTAATCCAAGAAAGCCCAATAGAAATGTGAAAAAGAAATGAATTGGGAAGTAAAGAATGGAAAGAGGGGATGTGGATAGACTGTTGGTAGGAGTGATAGATACAAACCTGCCCTCCCCACATTTTGGTATATACTGTTGTATGCAAGCCCCAAAGTTTTTATATTTGCATCACAGAGTCTTTTAAAGAGAAATGTCAAAAGTATCCTTTGCTTTTCATGCCTATTCTCAGCAGGCTTACTAGCCCCTCCTCACCTAGACCATGTTGCATTTTAAAATCCTGCATAAAGCATCCTGTGGAAAGGTCTTTGAACAATAGGTGGACATAACAG
The DNA here is from genome assembly GCF_025265405.1 of Mesoplodon densirostris. Taxonomy (NCBI): domain Eukaryota; kingdom Metazoa; phylum Chordata; class Mammalia; order Artiodactyla; family Ziphiidae; genus Mesoplodon; species Mesoplodon densirostris. The sequence goes on from NC_082661.1 coordinate 205,845,592, forward strand.
CGTTGCATTCCTGGCAAAGTGCAGCCTGTTAAAGCTGCTGCAGTGGTCTCTGTCTCCTTGCTTTGGGGGGACCGTTTCTCTTTCTTGCAGTTATAATCAGGTATTTATGTTGATTTAATTTATACAGATTGAGAAATTACACCATAGAGTCTGTTTAGAAATTGAAATGTAAATCAGGAAATAGTGTAAAATATGAAATGATTAATCTCGTGCTATTAACAGCATGCATTGCAAATTCATGCAAGGCAGTTGAGAATAGTGTGCAGTGTGCTGTTTACACAAGTTTCAGCTTCTGTTAGAGGATGTCTATTTTTATATATGACATCATCGCTGCTGCAGAACTCCCGTGGCCACTGGGATTTACTGTTCTTTCATTCCATTCTGAAAGAAAGCTTGTATTGATGTCATAATTGGACCCATCTTTTGGTTGCACTTGGAAATTGAAAGTAATCAGGGTGTTGTGTAGCATGTCATGTAATATTTCAAGCAATTTATTTGTCAGAAAGATCAGTGCCACTTTGTCCTGCCTCTGATTATGAACACTGGTGGCTCTCTCTGTGCCTGTTCATGTTTTAAATATATTTGGCTAAAATTTAACTTTTAGTCTCAATAGCAACAATCCTTTCATCTTCAGCCATTTCATTTCTTATGTGATTTTTCCTTTTCTTTTCTTTTTTTTTTTTGCCACGAGATTTTGCAGTGCTACACGCTGATTTGAAAAATGTCTCTTTTCTTTGGAAAAATCTACTTTGATATTCAGACCTGTTTCCTACCAGTGCTGAACTGACCTTTTTTACAATTAACTGATCCATTCTAAGTTGTCTGTGTTCACTATTTGAAACATTGGGTGACTAGAAATGTTCTCTTTTGATTTTGAATCCTGTGTTTAAAACATTATTAACTTTGAAATACCTTTCTATTAGCTAGAAGATATTGTTGACCAACCTCTGGAAGAAACTCCAGCATGTGATTCGATGTATGGGTGTTAGGTTGACGTCACTCATGAAAGGAAAATTTTAATGATTCATATTAAAATAATTTTTAACTGTCTACTGGATTTTGTACATATTTTTGTGTATAAATTTTCCTCCTTATCCTCTCAAAAAATTAATCATTATCCATATCTCAGTAGGAAAGTTTTTTCCCCCTTGTTTTACAGAAACTAATTAAGAACAAACTACAGATTAAAAAAAATAACAGGTTTATTGAGTTAGAACTCACATGCCATACAGTTCACCTATTTAAAGTGCATAATTCAACTCTTTTTCTTTTCTTTTATAAAAAACATATAACACTGAGACTTCCCTGGTGGCGCAGTGGTTAAGAATCCGCCTGCCAATGCAGAGGACACGGGTTTGAGCCCTGGTCCGGGAAGATCCCACATGCCGCGGAGCAACTAAGCCCGTGCGCCACAACTACTGAGCCTGCGCTCTAGAGCCCACGAGCCACAACTACTGAAGCCTGCGCCTAGAGCCCATGCTCCGCAACAAGAGAAGCCACCACAATGAGAAGCCCACGCACCGCAACGAAGAGTAGCCCCCTCTCGCCGCAACTAGAGAAAGCCATCGCGGAGCAATGAAGACCCAATGCAGCCAATAATAATAATAATAATAAATAAATAAATTTATTTTAAAAAAATATGTAACACTAAATGTACCATCTTAACCATTTTTAAGTATAGAATTCAGTAGTATTAAGAATATCAGGGCCTCCCTGGTGGCGCAGTGGTTGAGAGTCCGCCTGCCGATGCAGGGGATACGGGTTCGTGCCCCGGTCTGGGAGGATCCCATATGCCGCGGAGCGGCTGGGCCCGTGAGCCATGGCCGCTGGGCCTGCGCATCCGGAGCCTGTGCTCCGCAACGGGAGAGGCCACGACAGTGAGAGGCCCGCATACCGCAAAAAAGAAGAAAAAAAAAAAAAAAAGAATATCAGTAGTAATGACTGACTTGAACATACCCAGTTCACAGGTGTACCTCACAGCCTTTGTGATAGTTTAAATTACACATAGGCTGAAAAATAACTTTAAGATATTTAGGAAAAAAATAATTATAGAATCTATTGAAAAAAAATAAAAGGCTTACTGAACAGTTGTATTAGAGCAATTTCTTATGAGCTTAGTATGGGGTCAGTAGCCTTTTATTTTTTCCTATGTCTTCCTTTCTCACTTTCAAGTGGAATATTGGTGGTGGTTGGATGTGATGCAGAGTTTAGAACTGCTAGCCTAGAGGAGAAATGATGTGACCACAGAGTGGGCCGGATCTGAGAAATGAATCGCTAATTGGAATAAATGGCGGAGGAATTCTGAAGGGAAAGGTTTGAAGATGAAAAAGAAAGTATTCAGGCTGTCTTGACTTTTACTCAGATGTCTGTGAGGATAACAGTGATAATTGGTCACCTGTGGCTTTGGTACAATCCGGAAGGCATTTAGGAGTGTTAGAAAATAAGGTTAAAATCTCAAAGTAAGTTGTAGCGTTTCCCTCTCACTAATTATTCGTGTATGTCTACTTTCCATCCACTTCTTTAGCCAAAATTTTAAACCGAACCTTCAAAAGCCTGTTCGAATCATCAGGGATTTTGGAATACTCAGGAACGTTTTCAAGAGAAAGATCATTTTGCCATTTGTTACTTTATGAAATATGCACATCCCAACCAAGTGTGATGAAGAGAATATTTGGGCCTAGGCAATAGTCTTGATCCCCTCAATGCCCTTGATGGTAATGGGCATTCTTAACAAGCACTGCGGTCTTTTTATTCCTCCTCAGCCCGAAAGTTTGCCTAACTTTTGGTACTAACTTTAGTTAGATGAGGAGGGTATGAGCAGCTAGCCTTCCTGCAAGTGGATGTGGTGTTAGAAGGTTCAGCTGAGGTCGGATCTTACAGGGTTTTATCTTAAAGGAATCTAAGGACAGCCGACAACTGGGTTTTCACAAAGAGCCAAGAGGCTGATCATTTTCTGGTTCATCTCAGAGCAGCAGCTGTCAAACTTGTCCATCTCAGGACTTCTTTACACTCTTAAAACTTTTTGAGACGGACTTCCCTGGTGGCTAAGTGGTTAAGAATCCGCCTGCCAGTGCTGGGGACACTGATTTGATCCCTGGTCCAGGAGGATCCCACATGCTGTGGAGCAACTAAGCCTGTGTGCCAGAACTACTGAGCCTGCGCTCCAGAGACCGTGCTCCATAACAAGAGAAGCCACCGCAATGAGAAGCATGTGCACCGCAACGAAGAGTAGCCCTCGCTCGCTGCAACTAGAGAAAGCCTGCACGCTGCAACGAAGACCCAGTGCAGCTAAAAATAAATAAATAAATACACTTACTAAGGAAAAAAAACATTTTGAGGGCTCCAACAGCTTTTGTTTATATGAATTATCTACATCATTACTTGGCATATTAAAAATTGCAACTGAGAAACTTAAAAATATGTATTCATTGGTTAATTAAACATAATAAACCCATTATACATTAACATAAGGGTTTTTTTTAGTGAGAGGTAACTATATTTTCAAAACAGAAAAGATGAGAAGAAGGGGTGTTGTGGTTTATAGTTCTACAAATATGTTTAATGTTTGGCCTAGTAGAAGGCAGCTGGATTCTTATATCTGCTTCTGTATTCAGTCTTTTGTGATGTGCTTTTCTGGCTGAAGTATATAAAGTATGGCCTCACACAGATAGGTAGTTGGAAAAGGGAGGAAAGTTTTAACAGCTTCTTCAAATAATCTTCCTGATACACTACACCAAAATTTGACGGACTGTAGTTCCTTAAACTTGCTGTTGCAATGAGGAACATAACACTCTGTCAGTTAGCTTCTACAAATTTTCTTTTATTAAAACCCATTCGTCTTACTTACACACTGAATGGGTCTTTCTATTCATGTATGATTTTATAACATCATGCATTCGTCATTGAATTTAGGTCTTCCAAATTTTGGCATGTTACACAATATTAAAAAAAACACATTTGTTAGTATCACTACCAGTCTCATGTCAAAAGACCTTAATTATTGGGAAGCTGTCAAGCTTATGGGATTGGACATGTTTTCTTAATGTCTAATTTTTACTTGAAAGCTAAAATTTTATCCTTGGGAAAGTGCTATCAGCTGTTTTCCTTGAAGTGACAAGCTCAGTTTGTCCATTTTCAAGAAAATATCGGCCAAGTACCCTAGTTTTAGTAACCACAATTTGTCCATTTTTTGTTCTTTCCCACAGAAATAGCTTTCCATGAAAAAACCAAGGGCGGGACCCTTCTGAGAGCAGGGCCTGTAGACGGCTGAGCTTGCACGCCTATGAGGCTGCCCCTACCTTGTTTCCTGTGTGATTCTTCCCCTTACTTCCTTTTCCTTTTTGGTGCTTAATCTCCTCATAGATACAAGGAGAAAATGGAAAGCCCTCAAGCTAACTTGGGATGGAATCAGAAGAATTTAAAAATGCTTTATATTAAATAATGGTTTTAAATATATTAATTAATTGGCTTGGATGGTCACCAGCAGTCCTTTGTGTAGTTACTGTAGTAATCTTTAAAGGTACATATTTTTACTTAATTTATTTAGCATTTCTCATCTAGAGAGTGTTTCTCTTTAGGAATTTTATCTTTGGAGCCCCTTTTCCCCCCAGAAAGTTCTCTGCCTCCTCTTTCCTATTCAGATAATTATGAGCCATTATGCGGAATTATAAAATATTTAAATTTTTTACACAAACATTTGTGTGGTATGAAAGTATGACCTAATCATAACTGTAAAGAGTGTGTTAGACACCTTTTTTTGGGGGGAGGGGGGCAGTATGCGGGCCTCTCACTGTTGCGGCCTCTCCTGTTGCGGAGCACAGGCTCCGGACGCACAGGCTCAGCGGCCATGGCTCACGTGCCCGGCCGCTGCGTGGCATGTGGGATCCTCCCGGACCGGGGCACGAACCCGTGTCCCCTGCCTCGGCAGGCAGACTCTCAACCACTGCGCCACCAGGGAAGCCCTAGACAACCTTTAAAACTGAGTTTTGGGTCTTACACTAATACCGATAAGACTAGTTTTTGGTGTCCTCACCCACTCCCATACCCTCAAAAAAAAAGATACTCACCAGGAGTAATTTCAACAGCCTCCTGTGTGTGATTAGTACTTTAGATTCAGGGTAATGTAATGTATTACAAATGGTTTCAGTTTGATAGTGTGAAATAAATAAACAATACCTAGCAACATATTTAAAACTTCTCTAACCTTACCATTTTTCTCGAATTATATCATTGTTATCCTCTAGTTTGAGTATCTTTTCTTCTTTTTTTACTGGCTCCCTTTTTCCTTTTTGGTCTAAATAAATATGCTGCCTTCACTCTTTCCACTTGTCCTGCTTATGTTAAGACACCAGTGGTTGGTTTCCTTTGTCATCACAACGGTGTGGTTTACTTCTTATAATGGTGCTCTGAGATTCGGTGTGCTTCAGTAATCAGCTACTGCAGCAGAATATCTGAAAGGGTTAGCGCTGCCTTGGGGAAGGGACTGGAGGTTTTCCTGCTCCCAACTTTGAGATGGTAAGTTTGCCCTGGTAAGAGCTGAAATGTCCACTTATACCTTCTATGAGGTCAGTGGTCACTATAGGTTCCTTCATCCCTTCTCGCTTAGAGAAATTCCCCCTTTAGGTGATTGTCTCACTTTCTTCCCTACTGCGTTTTTATCTTTATTGTAAATACCATGCTTTCTAGTAGTGTGTATGATATTTTTTTAAATTTATTTTTTATTGAATTATAGTTGAATTACAATGTTGTATTAATTACTGCTATACAGCAAAGTGATTCAGTTACACGTATGTATATATATTCTCTTTCATATTCTTTTCCATCATGGTTTATCACAGGATACTGAATATAGTTCCCTGTGCTATGCGGTAGGACTTTGGCGTTACCTATTCTATATATATTAGTTTGCACCTGCTAACTCCAAACTCCTAATCCATCCCTCCCCCACCCCCTCCCCCATGGCAACCACCATTCTGTTCTCTGTGTCCCTGATTCTGTTTCTGTTTCGTAGATAGGTTCATTTGTGGCATATTTTAGATTCCACATATAAGAGATATCATATGGTATTTGTCTTTCTCTTTCTGACTTAATTCACTTAGTATGATAATCTCTGGTTGCATCCATGTTGCTGCAAATGGCATTATTTCGTTCTTTTTTTTTTTTTTTTTCTTTTTTTCTTTTTGCGGTATGTGGGCCTCTCACTGTTGTGGCCTCTCCCGTTGCGGAGCACAGGCTCCGGATGCGCAGGCCCAGCGGCCATGGCTCACGGGCCCAGCCGCTCCGCGGCATATGGGATCCTCCCAGACCGGGGCACGAACCCGTATCCCCTGCATCGGCAGGCGGACTCTTAACCACTGCGCCACCAGGGAGGCCCTATTTCGTTCTTTTTTATGGCTGAGTGTATAATGCTAATTTCTTTATTAGTTTTGTTTTTTGTTTTTAAAAAGTCCACTGAATTGAATGGTTTGTTGTAAAATTTTGGCCCAACAGATTTTTTTTTTTTTTTTTGGCTTCACCTCCTTGAAAAAGCATTACCTATAAAATACAGGCCATCAAGAAAAATAGGTTTTGTTATACATTAGCTCCAAGGCAGTCTTTTAGTAACCATTTCATATGATGCACAGTACATTGTGCTTATGTCCACCACACTATTGAATTAACCAGGATGATTTCTGAAGGTCATACCTGATTTCTTGTATTCCTGTCCTGTCTCACTTTGTCTTGGGGGTTAAGTGTAGAATGAATGAGTGAATGCTACTTATTCTGTTGCGTGTTTCATTATAGATTTATGGTTATGTGTTAATACAGTGAACTGCTACTTTATGGCACAATCAGGAGGCATAATCTTCCATGAATGTGATTCATCTGGCCAGTTGTGAGCAATTCTAACAATTACAGTTGTCTGATACATACAGTTAAATATTCTGGTCTTGTCCTTTAAAAATACCAGCATGGTAGTAATTGAAAATTTCAAAGCACAACTAAAATATGAATAGGGTAAAATACTCTGTTTGCCTTTTTAGAGCTTTTAAGGAGAGGGAGAAATTAGATGGGTGGTTTGGGCTTTGTTTGTTTATTCATTGATTTCTGAGAAGGAAGATTGAATATTGTCATCTTAAACTCATGTGGTCATGGTGGGAGGCTGGCTTCTTTTTCAAGGGAACATTTAAAAAATTTCTGTGACATCTGAAATATTTTCTATATTGAGACAGTCTCTTCTATATTTAATTATTTTCCAGGCAAATTTACTTGGAAGCATTTCCTGTCTGGAGTATATTTAATTACATCAGATGGGCTGTCACAATTCTATTCCTGGTCATGAAGTCCACTGATGAATGCTGCTGCTTATAAATACTGTTATTTTCATTCAGAGTGAAGATTATCGAACCATTATGAAAATTTATACATATTGATATTTATTTGAAAACCTCAGATTTAAAAAATGAAAATATGTTTGTTAAAATTAAATTCCTGAAGCGTCAGGAGAGTCTTTGGAAGCAGACAGTATTTCGTATGCCTTTGTATACCTTTTGCACAGTGTGTATGCTGTTACGGTAGGTCCTCAGCAGTGTCCTGGTTCCATGCTGGTGTCGATCAAACTCCCAGAATTAGCATGAGTTAACATTTCTAGGAGAGGCATCATAGATCCACCTGCATTAACACATCTATACAGCATTAATTAATGGGTTGCCCAAACCTTGAGTGCAGCTGAATTTTTAGAATATCTTGGAAGGAATAAAATCAACCCTTATTGAATGCTTATGACATATACCAGTCGTCAGGGTGCTTTTTCATGTATTTCGTCAATCACACTTTGCTGCAGCATTAAATGTTTGGTGATGGCATCTCCACTGTTAGGAGATAAGCCTCCTAAGGTCAAAGGTGTCAAGTAATGTGTTCGATGTTCATGGTCACAGAATCAAATAAAGACACAGGTCTTCTCTGTCGTTGATACAGAACATTATTTATTTTTGAAAATGAATTTAACATATATTGCTTTTATGTTACTTAAACTTTAAATTTGATCTAAAAGAAATATAATATATATCATATAATTCAACCACTTTAAATGCCTACCATTTAAGTACCTTTAAAGGAAAGAGGCTAGAGCACAGAATGTCCACTCTGGTAGGCTTTGGTTGATTCATCAGTCTTTTTTGTTGCAGTTGGGTGTTTTCCCCTCTTGAACCATGCATCTCTCATCAATAAAGCACAGCATTCCCCCCCCCATTTAAATAACCTTTCTAGCTTCATTCCAATACAGAAATGGGTTTTCACTGGCAATTAGTACTGTTTCATAACAGAGCATAACTATGTAATTAATTAGTGTATTTTAAAAGTTAGGTCCACTAAGTAACAAGCCAAATGTTGCTAAAAGAACTTTTGTAAGTATGACTTTTTTGTGGTACGCGGGCCTCTCACTGTTGTGGCCTCTCCCGTTGTGGAGCACAGGCTCCGGATGCGCAGGCTCAGGGGCCATGGCTCACGGGCCCAGCCGCTCCGTGGCACGTGGGATCTTCCCGGACTGGGGCACGAACCCGTGTCCCCTGCATCGGCAGGCGGACTCTCAACCACTGCGCCCCCAGGGAAGCCCTGTAAGTATGACTTTTTAACGAACTAAAACAACTTACAGTTGTCTAAATGTAGTCATCATTTTTAGAGATAAAAACACACCGCCACAAAATTACTAACTTCTGCACCAGAAAATATTGGAAGTGTTCTGGTAGTATTTAAGAATATTGAAAATGTATATCAAATAGTTTCAGGGAGTTTAAAAACCTTCTATAAAACTGATGATGTAGTTATGTACGACTTTTAATAATTCAAATTATTGCTACCATTAAGAAAAACACCTTTTACTTACCTTTTTCTAAGTTTGACAGCATTTAATTTGCAGTGTAAGGGATGTTAAAAAGAAAACCTCTAAACTATTGTCCAGTTATCACTATAATTTTTAAAAAGTAAGGGCATTTTAATATTCCCTCTCTGGCTGCCAAAGTAGGAAGACAAAGATCTCAGAATAAAGGATAGTTACCACCAGGAAATCTTATCCCAAGATAGACCATCTGAATGGAAATATTACCCCTCTACCCCCATCTTGCTACTAGCTAACGTTTGGGACCAGCCATATAGATAAGATAACTTTTAAGAACGTAAAAGGATTTTAGGAATCTGCCAGTCAAACCACTTAACAAAATTTATCTTTTTCTATGTAATCACTGACATTCATCCTCTGCTTTAAGATTTTTAGTTACACTTAGCACTGATATTTGTGAGATAGTCCATATGTAATGTCTGTCAAAATTGGACCCTACTGCCTGGTACAAGGAAAGGGTTTTGTAAATCGTAGCAGTTATTGTTGCTTGTAGGAAAGGCCTAATTATTAAGAAACTTTCCTTATGTTTAGTGAAATCTGCCTCTCTGTATCTTAGTTTGTGGTTCTAGATATCTCTTAAAGCAGCACAAATGAGTATTCATGTTCCATTTCCATGTAACTGTGCTTCAGATATTTAATGAGACCCTGCTCTGTTCAGCCTCTTCTCTAGGTTAAACATTCCTAACTTCTTATAACCTTTCTGAACACCATATCATCTTGATTTTCTGCTGTTTGAACATTACAGTTACTCATTATCTGTCCTAAGTCATGATGTCTAGAATGGGTTGCTGTAAACCACATGCAGGCTATAGCAGAGCTTCCTGTCTCCCTCCCTCTGGGCCTTATGAGTTTGATAATGTAACCTGAGATTTTATTAGGGTTTTCAGTCACCTTGGAGCTTTTGGCCAGCTCCCTTTTACAGATAGCCCCTCCCACTCCCCCCCGCACCACGAATTGTTCCTCCAGCCTGATCTTCCCTCTCCTGTACTTGTAAGAGTGACACTTTGATGGTACACGGTTAAATTTAGATTTGCTGGTTTTCATCTACTCTTTTCACCTGTCAAGTTATTTAAAACACCTAATTTTGTCAGTAAGCAAATTGGACATCTTTCATGGTTGCACAACTATCCTATGTCTGTTTCCTCATCTTAAAGCTGGTGTAATACTACTTCACAGGTTACTTTTGAAAATGTATAAGTGGAATTACTTATGCATTTATTCTTTGAGCAATTACTGTGTGTTAAGTACTAGAGATAAAACACTTTATCATTGACAATATCAGATAAAATCTTGTATGGTCCCTGCCTTCAGCTAGTTTACATTCCAGTTTGTGGTCAATATTTCTCTTTTTGTTAAATAAAAATAAGAGTGATAATTAACTACTGTGTTCGTGCAAACATATTAGTCATAAGGGAATAGGTTACATGCCAAATTAGTAATAAAGATAGTAATTGCTATTTATATTTGGAGTGGTGCTCTATGAAATACTGAAGTCAGGAGCCCACTTTCAGGCCTCATCCTTAGACAAAGGAGTGAATGATTTGCAACCAGTGTACAAGGACTTCCCCTCTGAGGTTGAGCATTTTGAGGTGAAGTCTGGTCTTCTTAAAACAGGTTCTTGGGAATGAGGTAAGCTTTGTGAAATCAGCTGTTAAAGTCTGTGCATTTTGAAAAGCCCCGTTCTGTATGTTGGAATTTCTTACTCGCTTATAGCCTTCTTTATTTTTATTTGTTTTTCTGCATGTCTCCATTTCATGCCATCTTTTTTTGGAGGGGGTGGGTGTGACCAAGGATTGAACCTGGGCCACGACGGTGAAAGCACTAAGTCCTAACCGCTGGGCCGCCAGGGAACTCCCCATTTCATGCCATCTTTTAATCGTTCTCTTCTAACGTGGCCCATGTAAATAGTGAGCATATTTATTATAGACAGGTTACATTAGTTCTCCAGTTATGAGTCAGGTGCAACATAAGCAGTTTGTTGTCAGACAGTTTTTTTAAATTAAAGACATAGCCTAAAGATTTCTTTGAATATATCTTTAGAGTATATCTGGGTGATCTTTTTTGGACTCACAGTTTGATCTTTCTAAGTGCCAGTTCAAGGAATGGTTCGTAGTATTTCTAAAGCCTTCGTTTAAATTAAACTCAGATGTGTATTCAATAGTTATTATGTATCAGGCATAGTGTTGGTGTCTCTCTTTTTATTTCATAATTAAATTATTTTAAATAAAGAACCTGAAGTACCTTTTTATTGGTCAAAGTAGAAAAAATAAAAATTCTAGCCCCGATTTCCTCTGTGAGGAGGGTGTGGGGGGGACCTGTCTGAAGTTCACCCGAGGATGAAACCGATTATGTGAAATGTAGGGGTGAATTACGGTGTGAAGAATTTGTCAGATAATCAACTGTTTGTTTGTTTGTTTGTTTGTTTAGAAAGAAATCGTAATACTAATGGGATGTTTGGGGTTTAGGAAAAGAGAAGTGAAACTTCTGACCATACCTTGCACAGTTTTGCATTGGCTTGGTGCTCAATGGGTTTGGTGTGGTTGTGTAGAAAATAGCACTTTAACATGTCATTTCTTTGATGCACAGTAAAACATTAGGGTTCAAATTTGTAAAACTTAATGTTTCCAGATATTGAAGAATAAATTCTTCCTGCCTCTCCAAGAGATTTCCTCCAACCTCTGTAATTTTTCCTCTGGGGAGGGGAGAAAAGGGAAAAAAATCAACATACGTATAGTGGATAAAGTAAATTATATTAGGAACCTGGAGTTCTATTTTGTGTTCTTCCAAACTACTAATTCTATAATCGCATACACTTTATTTTTCTGGGAAAGGACGAATACATTATTTTATTGCTTCCTTGGGTTTTGACCAAGCTTAATTAAACGTTTGTAAAGCACTTGGAGATCTATGGCTAAACACTATAGATGCTATACATAAATAAACACATATTAATCCTAAATGTGGTTGATAACTACTGAGAAGAACCATTTTTCTCAATTTCATAGTAATTAAAAAGGGCATACTTTAGGTGGAAAAAAGTATAAATGAATATGATGGGTTTAAATTTAGCATGGAAAGGCTTAAGTAATTTCTTGAATTGTGTTATGTAATCTCTATCTTTTGGTTCATTGTTGCTGACAATTTAGAAGTCATTAGAAGTTCTTAGGCAGAAAGCTGTTACGTGGTCCTTTTTCTAGCTGGATCTATTTAATGCTATTTGCTAAATCTAGGTGGTTAAGGAATAGGGTAAATAGAACCAAAATCAGCCTAAGGGTGATTTTTTTCTTATTTGTGTAAACTCTGTAATATGGGGTTCCCTTAAATCTTCAGTTCGTATTTTATGTTTGGCATATTATAACCTGGTATAATTCTATTTCATTGTACAAGGTAGTAGGGATAGTAAAATTTCAGTACTGCAATCATGAGTCCTGAAATGTGTAGGTTGTAGGCGTGGAGCCAGGTTGGGAGAGAAGTCTCACCAGTCTCAGCACAGAAAAGCATCAGTGCCTGAGGATGTGTGACTCTGACTTCATCTCTCAGGGTCCCCGATGAAGTTAGTTTCCTCTTCCAGAGAGGTGACAGGTTTTTTCTGCAAAGACAAGCAACGCGAAATCTTCCCCTAAAAGGTCAGCCGCCATCAGCATGGAGGTGATTTGACTTCACCTTGGAGACAGGTTTCTGTCACGTGGGCCTGTGGGGCATGGGCTGGATGGGTGAAAGCTGTGCAGCTTGATCATTTAGTTCTTGAGTTGCCATTGGCTTTATTTGCGTGTGTAGTAAAATACACATAACATTTAAATTTATCATTTTAACCGTTTTTAAGTGTCCAGTTCAGTGACATTAAGTACATTCACGTCATTTTGCAGCCATCACCACCATCCATCTCCAGAACATTTTCATCTTCCCAGAAGAAACTCCATACCCATTAAACATGACTCCTCATTTCTCCCAGCCCCTGGCCACCACCATTCTCCTTTCTGTCTGTGAGGTTGATTATTCTAGGTACTTCATACAAGTGTTTGTCTTTCTGTGACTGAATCATTTCACTTTAGCACAGTGTCTTCAAGGCGTGTCCTTGTTATAGCTCATTAGAGAATCTTGTTCCTTTTTAAGACCGAATATCCCATTGTATTGATATGTATATACCACATTTTGTTTATGCATTCATTCATAGATGGACGCTTGGGTTGCTTCTAGCTTTTACCTTTTTTTTTTTTTTCAAGGTTTTATTTTTTAAAGCAGTTTTAGGTTTACAGCAGAATTGAGAAAAAGGTACAGAGATTTCCCATATATCTCTGCCCCCATGGATGCATAGCCTCACTCACCAGGATAGTACTTTTTTTTTTTTTTTTTTTTTTAACCAAGGATGACCCTACATTGACACATCACATTCGTGCAAACTCCATAGTTTACCTTAGGGTTCACTCTTGGTATAGTACAAATGGGTTTGGACAAATGTATAATTACATGTATCCATCATTATAACATCATACAGAGTATTTTCTCTGCTCTAAAAATCCTCTGTGCTCTGCCTGTTCATTCCCAGTGCACCTCCCCTCCCTCCACAACCACTGACCTTTTACTGTCTCTATAGTTTTGTATTTTCCAGAATGTCGTGTAGTTGGAATCATACAGTATGTAGCCTTTGGAGATTGGCTTCATTCACTTAGTAATATGCACTTAAGGTTTCTCTATGTCTTTTCATGGCTTGATAGCTGGTTGCTTTTTTAGCGCTGAATCATATTTCACTGTCTTGACATACCACAGTTTATTTATACATTCACCCACTAAAGGACCTCTTGGTGTGGTTTCCAAGTTTTGGCAGTTATGAATAAAATAGCTATACATATTCATGTGCAGGTTTTTGTTTGGACATAAGTTTTCAGTTGCTTTGGGTATATATCAAGGAGTGGGATTGCTGGATCATCAGGTAGAAGTATGTTTAACTTTGTAGGAAACCACCACACTGCCTTCCAAAGTGGCTGCACCATTTTGCATTCCCATCACCAATGAGTGAGAACTCCTGTTGCTCCACATCCTCACCAGCATTTGGTGTTGTCAGTGTCTGAGGGTTTGACCATCCCAATAGGTGAACAGTGGCACCTCGTTACTGTTTTGATTTGCATTGCCCTGATGACGTATGGTGTGGAGCATCTTTTCGTGTCCTTATTTGCCACGTGTGTATCTTCTTTAGTGAGGTTTCTATTAAGGTCTTTGGCCCATTTTTAACTCAAGTTTTGTCTTACTGTTGAGTTTTAAGAGTTCTTTGTATATGTTGGATAAGAGTCCTTTATCAGATGTCTTTTGCAAATATTTTTTCCCAGTCTGTGGCTTGTCTTCTAGTTCCCTTAATATTGTCTTTTACAGAGCAGAAGTTTTTAATTTGAGTGAATCCAGCTTATCCATTATTTCTTTCATGCATCATGTTTGGTGTTGTATCTAAAAAGGCATCACCATACTCAAGGTTGTCTACGTTTCCTCTTATTATCTTGTAGGAGTTCTATAGTTTTGCGTTTTACATTTAGGTCTGTGATCCATTTTGAGTTAATTTTTGTGGATGGTGTAAGGCCTGTTTCTAGATGATGATGATGATTTTTGCATGTGGATGTCCATTTGTTCCAGCACCATTTGTTGAAGAGTCTCTCTTTGCTCTATTATATTGCCTTTTCCCTTTGTCAAAGAACAGCACTGTTTACTTTTAAATAATTCATTTGTCTGTTATAGAAAAATATCTGGGCCTTTTTTTGTTAGGGACTGGTTTACAAGATCAAATATGGTCTTGCTAATGTCCATTCCCAGTCACTGGGGGTTTCATTCATTCAAAAAGTGTTGATTGTATACAACACGTAGCGTGCTATGCACTGCAAGTCCAGTGGCACGCAGGCAAGCATGGTGCCAGCCATCAAGGAGAGGGGTGTGTAGCAGGGGAAAAGCAAACACTAACTGCACATAATTTCGTGGTTAAGCATGAACTCACGGCATGACAGGAGAGTGATACACAACATGATGGTAGTTTTGAGGGCATTTCACCAGTGCATTTTGAGGGGTGGAGTAGGAGTCGATCAGGAAAGGGAGGGTGAGGGTGAGTTCAAGGCAGAGGAAATAACACGTGAAAAGGTCCTCTTGCCCCTTCAAGGAAGCAAGAGCAGCTGAGGTGACCTGAGGGTCTGAGTGTGGGGTGAGTCTTGAGAAGACGTGCAGGTCTTGCAGATACCACAAGAGTTGTAGTCTGTGCGCTGAGAGCAGTGGGAAGCCATGCGTGTGTCTGGGTTTGAAAAGGGGGCTCAGTGGATTCAGATGAAATGACCAGATTTTAGTTTTTCAGAGATCTCAGAGGCAGTCTGTCAAATGGGTTGAGTGGACGAGGTTAGAACTGAATCCAGACAGCTCAGTAAGGAAACTTTTGCAGTTTTCGCGGCAAAAAATAATGATTGGAGTGGGATGGTAGCAGCGGAGATGGAGGGAAATCTGAATTGTAGGGAAGGTAGAGACGTAATTAGTGGGATACTGTGACGGATCGGATGTGGACAAGGGTGTTAAGGGTGACTGGTCGATGTCTCAGGCATTATAACAGGACCGTGGTGGTCCTTCATTTGAGAGGGCGGTGCGGTGAGGGAGTGATGCAACCAAAGTAGGTGATTCCTCAGAGGTTTGGGTGTGAAGTGGGGAAGAGGTCAGACAGTAGCCATGGGAGAATGTAGGATCTCGGCAAGGTTTCTGGTTTTGGTTTTGTTTCTGAGACGGGAGAGACCTGAACATATTAAAAAGTGGAGAACCTCCAGCTGCAGGCGAGAGGTTGAGTGGATGATATAAGAAGTCTATGGAAGGAGCATGCTGGGGGGAGAAGGATGCCAAATAGAGAAGTGGAGGGCCTGGCTGCCTTCAGGTGTGAGGGGAGAGGAAAGAGAATAAGTGGTGTGGGAGCCAGCTTAGGGAGCAGCGGGCACGGGCAGCTCCAAAGTCAGTTCCTCAGTGGCTAGATTTTCCATAGCTGTTTTCAATTGTGGATACCACTTATAGATAGATAGGACCATGAGAAACGGACCAGGGCTTCCAAGCTAAAATGTCAACAGTAATGCTATCTTTTCAAATAACCTAGTAACCCAGGTGGAATTCAGTGTCTGTGGTAGAATTACACAACCTTATTAAATTTCAACTTTCTACCTCTAAAAGAAGTTTGATTTGTTTTTTTTTTTTTTTTTTTTTTTTTTTTTTTTTTTGCTGTACGCGGGCCTCTCACTGCTGTGGCCTCTCCCGTTGCGGAGCACAGGCTCCGGACACACAGGCTCCGCGGCCATGGCTCGCGGGCCCAGCCGCTCCGCGGCATGTGGGATCCTCCGGGATCGGGGCACGAACCCGTGTCCCCTGCATCGGCAGGCGGACTCTCACCCACTGCGCCACCAGGGAAGCCCTGATTTGTTTTTTTAAAAAAAGCCTGAGTGGGTTTATTTTGATATTATTTGCAAGGTGCTGTGTGTGTGTGTGCCCGAGTGTGTGTATGGGTGTTTGTGAAAAATCACATCTTCTAAATTTATACAAAGCTTGCATTTTGTGAATTTTGGGTGGGTACTTGTTTCCTATATAGCAGGGTGATATTCGAGGGTGGGGAAGAGGTCACAGCCATTCTTGTTTCTTCCCCTTGGTGAAAAATCATATTTTAGTTCAAAGCTGTTCAAGTGAGTCCTTGCTCTGCTTTCCCACCCTGTCTTCAGAGATATAATTTGGAGTCAGCAATCAATGGATTCCATCCCTCTGAGACTTGCTTAACCTACAGCCGCTGATAAAATACAGGCAAGAGCTCGTTACTTTATCTGAATTGTCCATTGCTACCTTAATGAGTGAAATGGTTAAGTAGAGGAGGGGGCGAGCCTTAAGGAATGTGTGTACCGTTTGAGCTGAATATTTCAGTGTATATAGGGAGAGGGAGGGCGAGAGAGAAATCCACTTACATCACTAGAACTGCATTGACTGTGAGCCTTGCAGGTTAAGAGACAGACTCCAGTGTCTTGCTTTCTGCAGGAAGCAGCAATGCCGCCTGTTTCCTAAGAGGAATTTTTTATTTAGAAAAGGAAGCTTTCTCTCTACCCAGGAAATGGCTTTCCTTGTGCGTTGCTATGCCAACTGCCTGCAGCCATGGTCCTCCAAAGTAAGCACAATAATGTAATTATATTGGTGTATTGCATTCAGACTCATGCTTCTCAAGATTGTGTGTGTGCATGTGCCGTGTTTCTGTTAGTGACTCTTTTGCTGGCAGTCATGCTTGTGTTGAGTGTAAGGGACAGACATCATTAGATCAAATGTCCATCAGTGTCATGCCGCTGAGATTAATTGTGCAAACTTGGTTAGTGGAGTCGGACGGAGATCACTGGTCACCGCTCCGTCAGCATCACGGGCAGCCAGGGAGGAGGTCCCGATTCACACGCTCTGCCCTGCTTCTTTCTTTCTTTCTCTTTCTCCTTTCTTCCTTGGTCGAAGGGGTCCGTATGTGTGATTGCAAATGAGACAAGAGTATTAACAATGCTTGGCTGAATGCTGAAGACTGGTTCCTCCACCACCCTGACTAAGATCGTTCTGTAGGAAGCCTTTTGGAGGGGAGTCTGTGTGCAGTCAGCCATTTTAGCTTTTTTTTTTTCCCCCCCTTTTCTTTTGCCTCTCGTTCTTCAGTCTCAGAAATGATCTTGTTCTCTGGGAGGACTGAGAGCTGGATAAGGTTTCCTCGGTCTCGTTGTGGCCGGAGATGGCTAGAGTTTCAGTGTTATAAAAATGGAGACCGGCAGGGTCGTGCGGATCCCTTTTCTGGTCCACAAGTATGAGGGCTTTCAGCTCACCGGTAGTGAGACTTGAAGCTGCAGCTGCCTCTCCTCCTCCTCTTTTTTTCTTTCTTTCTCTCTTTTTCGTTTTTCTTTTAATTCAGTGCTGTCAAGGGTGACTGGGCATCCATGAGAGACTGGTACATGATGTGTAAATTCAGTCCAGCATATGTTTCTTCATTATGAAACCACTAGCAGTCCCAGCTAACCATGGAGTTATGGGCCAGCAGGAGAAACATTCAGTAAGTACCTCAAATGCTGCTGTGCTTCCACCTCGCGTCATAGAGAACGGCTTTAAAATGGGGATGATCGCTGTGTCTCTTCAGGGGAGGCATGTTTTTTAGAGGGTCTGAGAGTCTGCTTGGAGGAGGGAGGGTAAGTTACAGCTGGCTTGTTCTTCCAATTTTGTTGTGATTTAACAATTTTTTTTCAACAAGACCAGCAGTCCATTGAAAGCAAGATCACAAACGTTGTGAAACACTGGACGGCTGGTTTTTATAATCAGAAATTAAAACTTGGCAATTCAGCATTAACTTAGCACTTGAATAGTTTCTTAAAAATATTTGTCTCGTTGAATTTAATGAGAGATCATGAAAAGGTTATTGGGAACAGGCGTCTGTAGTACGGAATTCACATGTAGGCTTGAAGGAGGGAGGAGAGCTTTGGTTATTGATTTGGTAATAAAACCATCATTGGGACTCATCTGACTTCTTAACATGAATTAACAGGTGATGAGAACACAGAATTCTTTTTTTTAATGCCACAAGTATTGCTTCTTTATAATTGATCCCATGAGTCAGCTCTGCATTTGTCATGCTGAAATCCCATAGGCAGCTACTGCTGTTTGTGAGAAACACTTTTCTATGGTTAATACCAAGTCCGAGCCTCCTGTTCCAGGAATGTGAGTTCTCACTTTGCTGCCTTTATACCACCATGTTGGAAGTTTTCTGCCATCACACTCATTCATATGTGTGTGTCATATATATATATATATATTTAAATGTCCCAAATGAAAATGCATATATTTAGGCAGCTTATATAGTAATTAGTCTGTTTTTAAAATGCCTATTTTTATATCCTGGCATCTAACAAGTACTCTCTTAGGGTATAGGAATTATCTTTTATGTATGCTAAAAAGATTGAGATGTTAAACTTTGAAAATGGAGATAGATCGCTGAGGCTTTGAAAATGTATAGACAGAAGGCCATGAATTAGAATATTTAGATGCCTGGGTTTATGGATCTAATTTGGTTTTGTTCACCATCACGAACAAAATTGTTAACTAAATCCGAGAGGTTTTCTTAGATGAAGCTACCCATAAGGCATCGCCCTGCACGCCCAGAGAGTGGTGGGATGTTCCCGGGCAGTGGCTGTGTTGCAGGCGTGTTATGATGCAGGGCTTGGAGCCCAGCCCCCATCGTAATGAGATCCTTGCGGTACCTCGCTAATTAAATCTCTTCGGATCAGATCCAAAAACAGACCAGCCTTATACTTAATTTCACTAATAAGAAAGGTTGTTATAGAGAAGTTCTACTCTGGTTAGACTTTAGTAACAGGGCCTCTGACGTGAAGCTGCTCTGCACTCGGGATTTCTTCAGGGACCAGTAAGGTGTGTTACTTAAACTGCATTTGAGGAACCTTAGAAGCAAAGTTCAAATCACAGTCTCTTTGTTTACCTTGTTCACAGGTCCTTTCTCAGAATGGGGGGAGGGGGTTACTGAAATTAATAATAATATAATTTTAATGAACAAAGAAAATAGTTTACTGGTGGGGGGAGGCAAAAGTAGGACTAGATTTATGAATAGGAGCAGTTGGGCCAGGTAATGCCGAATCGTGTGTGGACGTCTATTCCATAAAGCGTATTTATTTCCTAACACGTGCTTTACGTTTTAGTGAATTCCAGGGTATTGCTTTGACAGGAGTAACCGTAGCCATAAAACAGCTTTGAGCCAAGTGATATCTAGAAAGCGTGTCAGTGGTATCTCCCACCATATTTCTGTTACGAATTGAAGTCCTGGAGTTCGACGCCCAGATCATCCTCTGGGGCAGGGTTGTCAGTTGGTGCCCTCAGCATCTTGCCATGTGGTCCTTGTTGATGAGGCCTTTGGTTACATAGACTTTGCTGGTTAATGAGCAGACCTTGAAGATTTTAATTTTATGCAGGAGGTGAACAGGAGAACAGTGTCCCGGCCCTCACATAATAGGTGGCTCAGTAAATAGCTGTTGAGCAAACATGAGTGGGACACCCCTCTTTTTTTTTTTTTTTTGCAGTACGCAGGCCTCTCACTGTTGTGGCCTCTCCCGTTGTGGAGCACAGGCTCCGGACGCGCAGGCTCAGCGGCCATGGCTCACGGGCCCAGCCCCTCCGTGGCATGTGGGACCTTCCCGGACCAGGGCACGAACCAGTGTCCCCTGCATCGGCAGGTGGACTCTCAACCACTGCGCCACCAGGGAAGCCCGGACACCCCTCTTTTGACCTATGAGGCTTTATGAGGATAATGTCAGAGCTCATTTTAAATGCATGAAGTTTGGTAATGTCACAAATAACTTCCATTTTCGCCTCTTGGAGAAGTTTGTGGCTTTTTGAGTGGCTTTGCTTCTTTGACTACGGAAGTGAGTGAGATACTAAAAGGAGCAACATTGAATCGCGGGCTTTTTTTGAAGCTGTGGTTGAGCAGGGGTAAACTCAGTTTTTCTACTTTGTGAGACTCTTTCAGATCTTATGGGCTTTTATTGTTTCCCCGTCAAGCGCCGTGCATTATCTCAGCTGCTGGCGCTTAATAGGTGCACAGTAAACACTGCTGACTTTCTCATCTGAATGAATTTGGGTTAGTGAAGCCCCATGTACCCTTTACACTAGTGCCTTGTATACGTTTTGTCATGTCTCTTCAGTGTCGCGGTTCCAGCTGCCAGGTGTGAACACCTGTGCGTCGCCGAGACGGCCCCCAGCACTGGGCTCTGTTCTCACTGCCGCCTGGTGCTCAGTCCGTCTCCAGGGGAGCCTTGTGATCTGGGGGCTTTTGACAATAAAAGGAGATGATTAACGTTAAAAAAATGTATGCGAAAACTACATTTCAAAAAGACTGCTCTGGAACACTGGTGGCACAGACTGTTCATAGATGTTACACAAGAAAAGTTGCACAGGCTTAGGAAGTTGGGGGAAACCTGGGGGTGACAGGAAAGGGCCATTGGTCCGTTTACCAGCTGTTCCGTGTTCTACCTGCCCCCCCCGACCCCCGCCTTTTTGCCCACCTCAGATGAACTGGCGGGAGGAGGGTGCCTCCAGCGTGCTTTTGAAAGTTGTGCAATATACGATGACTTAGAAACTTTGTAAATTTTTTACATGAATCACTTAAAATAAATCAACTTGATATTATCAAACTGATCATCTAGTTTTCCTTTGCACATTTTATAGAAATTATTGATATATGTAGTGTGCTGTACTTAAAATAAATGAGACTTCAGTCGTGATGAAATGATGATTTTTAAAAAGTGGTTTATGTAAGAAAATGCCTACTTAAATGCAGGGAATAAACAGCAATAGCTCTCATTTATTGAGCACTTATTATATGACAGGCACTATGTACTACATATTATCTGAATTATCACAACAACCCTTTAAAGAAAGATTTATCATCACCTTTGTAGAGATGATGAAAATGAGGCTTAGCGAGATTAAAAAAGACCTTTTTCCCAGGACTGTAAGTGGTGGAGCCATCACTGGAGCCCAGGTGTGTCTGATTTCACAGCCCTGCTTTAACCACCACCCTGTACTGCTTCTCCTTCTGTGGCCAGATTTAGTCTAAATTAAGTGTTTGGATTGTATACTTATCAGAGCTGATGTTAATTATTGGAATACACGACTTGAAAACAATGCTTGCTTTTATTTGGCTACTCTTGTTTTTCCTGGTATGTGTGACATTCCAAGTTCATATAAAAGGGCAACAATATCATGATCAAAATTATTTTACAAACTTAAAAAAATAGTTTTATAAAACTATTTGATAGATGCAGTCAATAAGCTTCTGTCCTTTTTTTTTTTTTTTTTTTTTTTTTTTTTGCGGTACGCGGGCCTCTCACTGCTGTGGCCTCTCCCGTTGCGGAGCACAGGCTCCGGACGCGCAGGCTCAGCGGCCATGGCTCACGGGCCCAGCCGCTCCGCGGCATGTGGGATCTTCCCTGACCGGGGCACGAACCCGTGTCCCCTGCACCGACAGGCAGACTCTCAACCACTGCGCCACCAGGGAAGCCCTTCTGTCCTTTTTGATGTGCTCTTGAGGCTTGAGTTGGGAGGATCAGGAATAGATGCCATTTAGCCCCATTCCTTCTTCCTCCTGCTCTTCTGAGTTTGGCCCTGGCATGTACCTTCTCATTTTTAATTGCTGCTTAACTCTTTAAGCATAAACTTGATGCCTCAACTTCCTCTGCTCCCTTTGTAACTTCAGACGGTCTGACCGTGGCCACCTGTGCTCCGTGGGCAGCCCTGAGCCTGCCTGTTCCACGTCCCCATTTCTGCTTCGGTAGAATCTGCATCTGCCATGGAGCCCGACTTCTGCTCACGACCACCTCTCTGAAGTCCACACTGACCGTGGCTCGTTTCTACATTCTCTCACTTAGGAGCATATTTTTTTCCCAACTGTGCTTTTTTCAGTTAGGACAAGGTGCTCTGATTACAGATGCTAAGGGCCCCTTTTCTTTTCTGATTTCTCAGCCTGCAGTGCTCTGTGCTTGACTTTCATTTGCTCCTTGTTTCTGTTCATATTTATCTCTGCTTCCTCTGAATAATGATTTCGTGCCACTTAATATGTAATTCTTCATTTTATTAATTGTTGTAATTGCTTTGGTCTCTGCGGTTAGATGAGACATCGTTTCTGGAGTGAATTCTCCCCCTTCCTCATACCAGGTGTGAAGAATATGGTTGGAATTCAGACCTATTTATCAACTGTTAAGAGTACAGAATAGAGAAGGCTTTTCTAGGATGGAAGAATAGGAAGTGAGGGTCCAAGGATATAAGGAATTAGAAGGTTATGAGAAAAACAATGAGATCATCACTATTGGAATGGATTATGTCAGCGAGAGCAGGTCAACACAGGTGACAGAGAGGAAGGTGTCAGGACACTTGACAAATTAATGGCTGTAATATGAAGATCCAGCGCAGGAGTGGGACCTCCTTCTCCCTCCCACCCCCCTCCTGTCTTTAACTAGAAAAGATTCAAGGAAACTCAATTTTGAAAAAATTGCTTTCATCCTACCATGACAATCTGACCTTGTCTGTAAACATTGGGCAGAGTGTCTTTTTAATATAATTTGATTGATGCATTTTCCTTTGCAGGGTAGAAAATAGCACCAAGATTAATCATAGGTGTTAAGTTACACCTCTTTTGGGTTAAGACTCTATCTCTTCTTTATCTGATCTTTATTTTGTCTATTATGACAGATATATTTCCCGAGATGAAATAAACTATCTCTTACTATCTCTTGGGGAGGTTTTCCACTGTGCTAGCTAACAGAGGCCTGAGAGGAAGCAATATCCTATTGTTTTATTCAAGGACAAGGTCATCTTGCCTTGGATTTGGGCCAAGAAACCCGGCAACAAATAATAGGTCTTTTTACCCTGTTAGAAGTAAAGAAATATATTTTAAGAACTTGCCAATGCATTGCATACACAACTTGTACATATAAGATTGATAAAAGCTCTATCTCATTGTGGGACATATTAAAGAAGAATCCTTACTTTTAGTCAAAAGAAGAAGCATACGTTCCATCCTTGCTTTTAAACATTGTTTGGTAATGATCGATTTAAATATAGACTGCATAAAAATAAAATCAATTAATATTAGTTGGAAAAGAGAATGATCAATTAAAAAAAGAATGCTCAAAATGTATCTTATTAGAATATCAAGTATTTCTTCTTTAACTATTTAACCATAGTAAGACTCAAGTTACAGTTTTATTTCTCATTTAAAATATCATACTTTATATGTTTGAAACACTGATGTTAAATTTAAACCAAAATAAATACTCTGTAAATTTGGTCATGTAGATATAATTATCCCTGAAATATAAACTGAAATTTCTTTAGTCCATTTCCTTGATTTTAGGCCTGACCATACTCTTAAATATTTTATTCAGGTAATCTGTTTAAGAATCCTTTCAAGAGTGATGGTTGAGTTTCCTTCTTTTTTCCTGTGCTTAATAATCATGTAAAAATTATTTTTATTTAATTTAAATCCTTAATGAAGTACCTTTTAGTGCTTACTTTATGTACCTAGTGGAAAAAAAAAGTGACTTACTACTGTCAGGTCTGTAGCAATCTTCTCTAAACTTTTTTTTTTTTTTTTTTTTTCGGTACGTGGGCCTCTCACTGTTGTGGCCTCTCCCGTTGCGGAGCACAGGCTCCGGACGCGCAGGCCCAGCGGCCATGGCTCATGGGCCCAGCCGCTCTGCGGCATGTGGGATCTTCCCGGACCGGGGCACGAACCCGTGTCCCCTGCATCGGCAGGCGGACTCTCAACCACTGCGCCACCAGGGAAGCCCTTCTCTAAACTTTTGAAAACTTTTCCTACTTAGATCAAATGACCATTTTATCTTTATCCATATATTTTATTTGGATTATGATTTAGTTATGAGCTTTAAAAAAATTTTTTAAAAGAAAGTGAGTGCCATTATATACATAGAGATATACTCGTGAGGGAGAGCGGGGTGCAAGTGTGTGTGTGTGTGTGTGATTTAAATGAAAGTTAGTAAGTGTCCTCAAGGTCTCTGTTAATTTCCTTGTCCTAAGATCTTTGCTTTCTCTGACGTCCTTATTTCTCTTCATCTTTAAGAAATGGTCTTTATTTTCGGAGGTCTGACTGACACATGCTTGTGATTGTTGCCATGTACGGTATTAAAATGCCAGGGCTATTAGTACTGTCTTAGGTGTTACACAGAATGAGTTAAATAAAAGTGTCTATTTTGGGGAACATAGATAAGAAGCTTGTTCAAAAACATACAAGAGACCATAAATGCACATTTACACGCTAAAGCACGTAAAGAAATGATGCAAGAGAGCACCCGCACTAAAGCATCACATAGAGTGTAGCACACATGCTGGCCTCTCGGGCCCTTGGTCCCTTCCCCTCCCTTTCCTGCTGGTCTAGAAACACCCTGGCCACGCAGAACTGGTCACTTGTTAACCTCTGCCATTTCTTCTTGTTGACCAAACCTCCAGCATGGGCCTTTTATGTTAGTTATGCTGTGTTTCTCTTTCTCTCTCTCTCTTTGTCTCTCTCTCTCTGTCTCTCTGTCTTTCTCTCTCTCTCTCTCTCTCTCTCTCTCTCTCTCTCTCTATATATATATATATATATATATATATATATACACATACACACACATACACATGGCATGTGTGTATATGATACATAATGATCTTATTTACTTGTACAGTCTGTGATAATGCTATATCCGCATAATGTATCGGTCAACCCCCCCATCAGTGTTTCTTCTGTAAAGTCATTATACAGATATTCCCCATGTGCTTCAAATCTCCTCACCTCATATCAGTAATACCAGATCCTCTTTATCACTTACACTACCTGCTCATTATAAAGGCTGTTCTCAGAGACATCATAAGCATGTTTACAGTTTTTGATCAATAAAGTGACAATCTGAAAAACACTTTTGAGTTAGTAAGGTACATATTCTTCTTTAGTGAACCCCGAAGAAGTACATTACTGGTTTATAATATTGACTTGGTTTGATTATAAAATAAAACATACCCCCCTTATGTATGCATGTATTTCATGCATGTGTGTGTGTTTGTGTAAACATGATTAATCCAGAATCTCATCTCTAACTTAGGTATGTAGAAAAAGCTAGAATTCTGTAATGTATTGGTAGAGGGTAATTTTCAGAGATACCTGAAAATATGTGTAATCTCCTCGGATAACCATTTTATTTTCTTACAGCTCTAATTTAAAGATCTTAAAAATACAGATTATGATGGGGGCACCTTATTATGGGTTATCTCGGATAGGTGAACATTTCACTAATTTTAAGTTCTAGTGCACAACCTCACGCCTTTCGTAATAAAAGACAGTGAAACATGGCTGTAAAAAAGGCGTAGAATTGTAACCTTTGATTGTCTCTATTCTGCTAGGAAAAAAAAAATGGGTTCAACCTGACATTTTTACTCTAAGTTTTAATAGTGAAAGCGCTCTCTTTTTTACTTTTCTCAGTAATTAAGAAAAATTTGGAGTTAAGTGGGAGTGTCGTGGCATGTAGTTTGTCTGAGTTTTCTGAAACCGAGAAGTTCATAGTACCTTTAATATTGGTGAAAAAGATTGCTTCAAGTTGTCAGTGAGGATCTGGAAGGATTCTGTAGTCACTGGGCCTACAGTGTCTGGGTTGGTGGGGATGGAGCGAGGTTGGCAGAAGTTGAATAATGAGCATAATTTACATGTCAGGTTTCCGGTAACTGAGAATGTGAAGGATGACATTAACTTTTTCTTTGTGGCTAATTAATCTTAGACTTACTTGTTTTCCTAAAAGTATACTTTTCTTATTTTAAATGGCAATTTAAAAATATGAATATAATACTTTCATATTAACATATAAGTCCTCCTATTTCTTATTGAAATTCATTCCACTTGTGGAAACAATCAAATGTCAAAATCATACTACTTTAGGGATAACATTTACCTAAATATAAAACTTTTTAATTTACAAGAGTTACCCTTTGAATAGCTAAGCTAAATTTCAGTGCTTGTTCTGTGCTATGGCTATTTAGGTGTCAGTTTGGTCTGTGGTTTGTCCGTTATTAGTTTTTGTTCATTATTTATAATTTTAAAAATACATAGCTATACATGTGTTTATTAAAGAAAAACCAGAAAACAGATGAAGACAAGGACAGAAAAAGAATCAGAATTTTACTACCCAGATAAACCATTGGTAACATTTTGATACATAGCCTCTTATTGCAGAAATGTTTTTTATTTTTTTTTATTTTTTTTATTTTTGGCTTTGTTGGGTCTTCGTTGTGGTGCACGGGCTTCTCATTGCGGCGGCCTCTCTCGTCGCGGAGCACGGGCTCTAGGCGCGTGGGCTTCAGCAGTTGTGGCACGCAGGCTCAGTAGTTGTGGCTCGTGGGCTCTAGAGCGCAGGCTCAGTAGTTGTGGCACACAGGCTCAGCTGTTCCGTGGCATGTGGGATCCTCCCGGACCAGGGCTTGAACCCGTGTCCCCTGCATTGGCAGGCGGACTCCCAACCCCTCGGCCACTAGGGAAGTCCCAGAAATGTTATTTATATTATATCATAGCATAAAATCTGGCACTGATATTTGTTCTAGATTTCTCCAAACCCCCAAATATATGTAGAAGGTATACTTAAGGACAACTTATTTAAGAGACACGTTGTAACTATTATGAATCTTCTATCATGAACTGCTTTGTCTACTTTATAGTTTTAAAGTTTTCCATGTATATATATTAATATGTAACATGATATATGTATTATATATAATGTAGTATATATAATATATACATAAAATTGAGGGAAAACTTACTTAAAAACCTTCTTTAGTTACTGTTAGAATTCCATTCCAGTATGGGAAAGAAAGAATCCAGTGTGATTTTAATAAAGTTTACTGTAGTCATACCACTGTGCTTTTCTTGAAATGGATGCAAAATTTTAAGATACAAAAAGTCAATATTGAAGTGTCAAAAGAAAAAGAAGTGAACTTTCAAATAGCTTAGCTAAAGAAAATATTGATGTAACACCTGTGACAACATTCCTTTCCTCTTCCCATTCCACTGGATAGCATGTCTTTTACCACCGAAATCCTTTGTGTTCCTTTTAGTTGGGCATATTTCCAGACTTCTTTCCCCTTCATTATCCTGTTTTCGTTTTGCCCCCCCTGAAAAAAATTAACAAACTGATATAAGTAAGATTTAAAGAATGTCTTTGAAGAAGCAAACATCACAGAAGTTGGTAGTAGTGATATTAAATGAAAAGTTCATTTTGCTCTAGAAAAAGAGCTACGGGTAACCTAAATGCCTCTCAGTTTTTTCTCAGAGCAACAAACTACTTAAGGTCTGTCTTTGAATAGAAGAGGAGAATAGAGGTTGTAGTTCTCATTTAAGAAAAGTGTCTTCAATATTAGTGGAGTAAAGTGTCAAAATAAACTGAGTACTTTTTTTTTTTTTTTTTTTTTTTTTTTTTGCGCGATACGCGGGCCTCTCACCGCTGTGGCCTCTCCCGTTGCGGAGCACAGGCTCCGGACACGCAGGCCCAGCAGCCATGGCTCACGGGCCCAGCCGCTCCACGGCACGCGGGATCCTCCCAGACCGGGGCACGAACCCGTGTCCCCTGCATCGGCAGGCGGACTCTCAACCACTGCGCCACCAGGGAAGCCCACTGAGTACTTTTTAAATTAGTAGCTGCTAAGAAGTAAGTCTGTATTGATATGAAAAGTATGTGGATTAAAAGAAATACATTAAAAATAAATGTAAAATTAATTAAAAATTACAGAAAGTTATTAACATTACTCTTGTCCTTTTTTAATCTAAGTTTAATTTTGTCCATTTTGAAATTACATGTTCTACCTATTGCCTTTTGAAAAGAGAAAATTAATAATGAAACAATATATTTTGAATGTTTTCTTGTGGGTTTTATCCAGATTTCTATAAAAGTGATTTAAAATTATGGTTTGAAAATTTTGCCTCTGGTTGGAAGTAACATATATTTAAATGCTGTGTGAGCATTAGGGCCAAAGAAATACATAGGAGCCCCCTGGAAGGAATGCCACTTGTGACTCAAGTAGATGAAGAAGGAAATAAGAATTGAGCTGTGCCACAAACAGGGGTAGGAGACAAGCGAGGTGTAAAGAGAAAAGAAAACGGGGCTTTTTGCAAGGCAAGAGGAATGAGCTGAAGCAGTGAATCGAAAGTGTCTGTGTACAATTAAGGAACAGTGAGTGGGACTTCCCTGGTGGCGCAGTGGTTAAGAATCCGCCTGCCAGTGCAGGAGACACGGGTTCGAGCCCTGGTCTGGGAAGATGCCACATGCTGCAGAGCAGCTAAACCCGTGCGCCAGAACTACTGAGCCTGTGCTCTAGAGCCTGCGAGCCACAGCTACTGAGCCCGCGAGCCACAACTACTGAGCCCATGTGCCACAACTACTGAGCCCGTGTGCCTAGAGCCCGAGCTCCCAACAAGAGAAGCCACCGCAATGAGAAGCCCGCGCACTGCAACGAAGAGTAGCCCCGCTCGCCGCAACTAGGGAAAGCCTGCGTGCCGCAGTGAAGACCCAACGCAGCCAAAAATAAATAAATAAATAAATTTATTTTTTTTTTAAAAAAGGAACAGTGAGTGGATCGGTATGGCTGGCGTAGCTGGCATGGAGGGGCAGCTGGGAGATGCAGGTTGATGAAGGAGAGGCCTTTGAATGTCAAGTCAGAGAGCTTTGGCCTCATGCTGTCGATTTATGTAGTAATTAGAAAGCCATCAGCAGTAAAATATAAGGAAATAAAAGGGTAATGTGGGATACCCGTGTTCCCGATTTTGGTTTCTAAAGTCTGGGCTTTGTGTTAGGGCTTCCTTTAGGGTGGCTGGTAGTCACACCATTTGTTAATCTGCATATAGTTGGCTAATCTAAGGCACTGGGGGTTGGTTCACTTGACTTTCAAGGACCCAGGATTTTCTTTTCATTGACTGTAAGACGGATCCCGGTTTCAAAGATGTTAAAATTAAAAAAGAAACTGTGCACCTTAGAATCTGTGAAATGTACTATTAGCCACGTTAGTATAATGGTGTGCTTAATGTAGCAATATCTGTATATTACAGTAAGAGTAGTGGGCTTATAGTTGTGGGACTAGATATGCCAGATGACTTGTTTGAGGGAACTGTGTTCTGTGTTTGGTTTTGGGTATTTGAGTGTGAGGAAGTCTTGGCTCCTGTCTTAGACCTGCTCACAGACTAGTAGCAGAGAGAGACCCGCTGACACATGCCTGGAGTCTTATGGATGGTGGGGGGCGGGCAGGGAATGTGCCAGGCAGCTGGAGCCCACCAGGTGCATAAGGTTGGACATGGGGGGCAAGGGCGTTTCAGGCAGATGGATTTGGAGGTTTTAAGTAGAGCATCAGAGTCGTCCTGAAGATTAGAAGCCCAAGCTGAGGCGGGGTTGGAGATGCCCTGCTCTCATACTCAGTGCCACACTCTCATCGTTGATAGGATGCTGTTGTTTCCACCCCCAAAGGAGCCTGAATCCTGAAATACACTGAAATATTGGGGCTGGCCAGAAAGTTCGTTCGGGTTCCCTCAGCCGTTATGGGGGGAACCCGAACGAACTTTTTGGCCGACCCAATAACTACCCAGGGATCTGCAGGACCTCCCAGGACTTATCAGGGGCTGGTGGGGGAGGGTCTCAGTGAGAAAACGATGCTGCTCCTAGAGACCCATCTGTACGCACAACCCAGTGCGGGAAATGGTTTGTACCTGTGGTCATGAAGGCTGTCATCTGACCAGCTGTCACCCTTGAGAAGAAAGTTACACGAAGGGAAGGGATTAATAAGAACTGTAGCCTCGTGATCACAGACAGCAGGGCTGCAGGGCCAGGAGCCCGGATCTATGTTCTGGCTTCACCACTCGCTGTGTGATGCTGGCTAAGTGTTTAGCTTTTCTATTACATGGAGATAAATGGTGGTGTGACGATTAGAAGAAAAATCTATAAAGGCTCAGAGCGATGCACGGCCCATCACAAA
Organism: Mesoplodon densirostris; assembly: GCF_025265405.1. Classification (NCBI taxonomy): domain Eukaryota; kingdom Metazoa; phylum Chordata; class Mammalia; order Artiodactyla; family Ziphiidae; genus Mesoplodon; species Mesoplodon densirostris. The sequence continues at coordinate 205,876,016 of NC_082661.1, forward strand.
CACAGTTCTTAGGTTTTTTTTAAAGATGTTGTTTATCCAGAAGATAAGGAGAATTAAATCTGTCGCGCAGGTGGGTCAGAGACTGTGTTAGGTTTTCCCTTTGCTTAGATGACGTGTCCTTGAGTTGATACGCTTTGTTTTCTCTACAGTTCCATACTCAGCAAGCAACCTTCTGTTGATTATTCAATATTAGGGTAAAAAAATAATAGCAATAATGTCATTAGCTAAAGTGGAAGGCTTTCTGTGTTCTTAGGCGATGTTCTACAGTAGAAGTATATCCCCTTTTTATACATGAAGAAATGAAGGCATAGAGTGGTAAAGTAACTTTCCCAAAGTAATACAGCTAATACATGGTGGAGCCAATGGCAGTCTCTCCTTGTACATGCAGACACACCCACCCACACACGTGTGCACATGCAGATCTATTTTTGGAAGCTACATGAAATACCTAAATTTGCTTCTCCTACATCGTTGCCAAGCGTGGACCAATTCCTTGTTTTCTGTGTGTCCCGTGGATTATAATTCTCATCAGACAGTTTGAGAACAGGTTATTCCTCCCCCTACATTCCGAGTTGATTTTCTTTAGCGTAAGTTTCAAAGGGATTTCTTACGCATGATGTAGTAACTACCATTCTTACCATAAAATATAGAGTGCTTTGATGTTGAAGGAAGTAAACCCTTCAAGTTTGGCCAGAATGGCAAGAATACAATTTTGTATTGAAGAATAACTCTTTACATGAAAGTTTTCTCTTGTTAATGCAACTTTTTACAGGAAGGTCACCATGCTTATCTGAGATTTCCCATCTGTATGGTTCTCCAGAGGTCTTTTACAATTACTCTGTTTTTAGACTTGACTATAGAAAAGAATCCTGTTTCTGACTTACTGTTTGGATGATATGATTGCTCTCTTCATTTGTCTCCAGTTAGATAAGTAATTTATAAGGAGCTAATTTTAGCATATAGCCAGATGAAAGAGTTTTCTCAGCCAGACAGACTTAGCAACGCTGTCTTAGCCATTTAAAATACAGATGTGAATAATAATTAGGTCCATCTTTATTACAGTTTTGACATCTCTTTAGCCTTTATCGCTGTAACACATATTCTTGGGACTGTGGAACATAACTATAACTTGTAGGGGGCTGTACTTCCACACGGCCATCACGAAGTGGCCTGGTATGCAGTGATGATGGTTCTCCTTGCATTAAGAACAGCCTTGTCTTGTAAATAAGTTCATTTGTATCATTCTTTTTTTAGATTTTGCATATAGGTGATATCATATGATATTTGTCTTTGTCTGACTTACTTATTTGGGATTAACATGTGCACACTGCTATTTCTAAAATAAGTAACCAACAAGGACCTACTGTATAGCACAGGGGACGCTACTCAATATTTTGTGCTGGCCCATATGGGAAAAGAATCTGAAGAAGAATAGACACGTGTATATGTGTAACTGAATCACTTTGCTGTACACCTGAAGCTAGCACAACATTGTTAATCAACTATGCTCCAATATAAAATAAAAATTAAAAAAACAAACAAAAAGAACAGTTTGTCTTGGCTCTGCTACTGGCCCTGGATTCAGTATCCATCCTTTGTAAGCAGGAGGGTGGGCGGGGCCTCCTTATCCTAGGCAGGGTTAGAGAGCATCCTTCAAGGTATATGTATCAAGTACTGGCTGTGTAAGCCATGGATATATTCATTACTACGTATTATTTCTTCTCTCTGTTTTGTTCCCTCCTTCAAGTGTTATCCAAAGATGCTGTGGAAAAAAGATATTGCCGTAATTGCTTTATAGTAAAGTTGACGAGTGTCTGTGAAGCGTTAGCCTGAGCCTGAGAGCAAAAGGGATGCACACGAAAGTGTCACGTGCAGCAGAACTCACTTACGACCGCTGCCCAGTGCCTGACACCGTCAAGCATGCTGATGAGGACATTTAAAGTAAAATCCCCTTCATTGCAACTGTGAGCCTTTCCCCATAGTACTAGGAAGGAAGGAACTACTTCAGCTAGGTGTTTTGTGTAGTAGAACAATAAAATACATACTGAGACCTTGCTTTGAGTCCTTGTTCTGATGTTGACTAGCTGCGCAGCTACTAGGGAAGTCGGGTTTTTTTAAATTTATGTATGTATGTATGTATGTATGTATGTATGTATTATTTTTGGCTGCATCGGGTCTTCGTTGCTGCGCGCGGGCTTTCTCTAGTTTGCAGCGAGCGGGGGCTACTCTTCGCTGCGATGCGCAGGCTTCTCATTGCAGTGGCTTCTCTTGTTGCGGAGCACGGGCTCTAGGCGCGTGGGCTCAGTAGTCGTGGCACGCGGGCTCAGTAGTTGTGGTACACGGGCTTAGTTGCTCCGCGGCATGAGGCAAGTCATCTGACGTCTTGAAGTTCCTGTTTTCTCAGTTCACAGCGGAGATCATGATTACAATACTGGTCTCCCCACAGCATGATTTTGAAGATTATGAATGATTATGGTAATAGCTACATTATTTTACTAAGTGCTTTACATATATTATTTTCTTCAAGCATCAAAATGATCCGAGGAGCCAAGTGAGATTTTCCCAGTCTTACAGATGAAAAACTTGAGGTTTAAAGGAGGAAAATATAAAAAGAGTTAATGTTTTCAGTCTTTTTGCAAACTCTAAAGCCTATGTGAGTGTCAGTTATCGACATTAGATTATAGTGCTCCGGGGCCAGTCCTTTGTGGGTTGGAGACCTACCTCTTCTGTGTAGCTGTGTGGCATTGAGCAGATGACTTGAATGTTCTGAACCATTTTTCCTAGTCTGTAAAGTGCTGTTCATGATGCTTACCTCATAGGTTGCTTCTGGGGGGTTCCATATATGGCACAGGATCTTGCACACAGTAGCATCCATGAGCTAGATTCCCACTTTTCCAGCCAGAAGATCTCCCTTTTTTGGTTTTTAAATAGAATGTTGACAGTGATTCAGACATGTATTTTCCCTTATCTAATTTTAAGTTCATAGAACATGATTCTCTGTTGAACATCTTTAGATCAATTATGATTTGCTTTAAGGTCCATCATTAACTACTTTTTACAAATTGGTACTGGTTTTCAAAATAGCTCATAAAAGATCATAGTTGCTAAGAAAAATTCCTGTTCAATTTTTCACAAGTACTTAAAAAATTTTCCCCACTTATTAAATGATTTTGTGCAAGCAGTGCTGCTTAGTAAGACCTGTCTTTGTAGTCATTTCGCGCGCGCGCGCGCGTGTGTGTGTGTGTGTTTGCAAGGAGGTATTTTTAGATAGTTTAGCTGAACAGCAATCTGACGTCTTTAGAGGAGACATCAGTTCATTATGTGGATACAAATTCTATGCTTTCAGCTTTTATACACCAAGTCTTAATTTAAATCTGTTCTTCTTGCCGTTTCTAACGAAAGAGACTATATATCATGGTATGTATTCTATTTCTTCCTAAGGCTGGCCTTTCTAGTTAACCTTTGCTTAGAGAAGCGATCAAGGTAGAAATGCCTGTATTTGCTCACAACTTAATATAGATTATAGAAGCATGGAATTTTGGGTCATATTTAAATATGCCATTATACATCATGCTACACAGTGTTTTTCTATTGCGATGTGATTCAGGGGATTTAAAATAGTCATTATGGGCTCATAAATGCTGCTTTCTTATAAGAAGAACAATTTAAAGGCCAGGATGTGGGAGTTCTATACCTCTAACTGTACATATTGTTTTATCGGTTCAAAAAATGCCTTTTGCTTTGTGAAAGATAATTTAATGCTGAGTATGTAAGAGGAACATGGTTATTTGCTCTTGTTGCTCTAAACAGTGTTATGTATTAAGTTATGATATCTTCTTTTATCTGTTTTGTTTTTTCATCTTTTTAAAAATTCTGGGAAAAGAAGCTCTTGCAACTTAAGCAAATTAATGTTAGTTGTTTGTGATACTTGTTCCCACAAAAGGATGCCTTTGGTTAATAATAAGCATAGAACTGATATGTTTGTTTTTCTGATTTTACTATAGCTAATTTTGGGAAGATATTCATATAGAAGTTCAAAAGCTTTTTAAAATTAATTTTCAAAAATTTCCTTTATTCATTTTCCAAAATTTAAAATCTATTTCTGCTTCATGTCAAAATGTCACAGCTTGAGTGAAAACTTTTGTTATTCATTCAGATGTGTTATCTGTGTGTTGTGAAGCTTCCAGGATTTGAGGCGTGGTTTATAATTTTTAATTCAGTTATTTGATAGTGTGTGAACCAACTGTGATCTCAGTGATACTTTAATGATTGCAATGGAATTCTTCATATTTTACCTGATTTTGTAAACATGAAGTATTAGCATAGAGAGATGAGTTACTTAACCTAAAGAAAGTCGTGAGCTTGGAGAGTCAGGTGAATAATAGGTTGTATCTGAAGATGCAGAAAGCTTTCATTCGTCAAGAAAAAAGCAATAAGCAATATCTACATATATGGAAGGGTCAGACAGGACATTTTTGTAGTATGAAAAACAGAGGAAATCCTAAAGCCCTGACATTTAAAAAAAAAAACCCTTTCTTGTTCTTAAAAATTAGTGGTGTTATGTAACCATTTAAGAATTTAGCTGAAGCCTGATGTTAAGTGACTCAGATTCCTAGCTTCTTAATGATGCTTCTTTACAGTGAAATCCAAGCAGTTGCCAGATTCTTGAGCCATGAGTTCATTCTCCCTCTCCCCAAAATTTACATGCCATCAAAATTGAGACTCAGTGCCAGAGGAGGTGTGAGCGCTGCATTTCTTATATGCTAAGTGTGATACACTGCACGTCATGCTGTTCCTCAGTGGAATCATTGATATTTCAATTTAAGAGAAGTGACCAACTTCAGGCTAAAGTTTCTTTACTGGGAAGTGGCATAAAATCTGAATCTGGCTTTATTGGCCCCTTTTCTTACTCCCCACAGCATCTGCACCAGAATAGCCATGTTCTTTCAGAACTGTTCTCCCCAAATCAACTGAGAAAGGGCCCTGCCCTTTTTCTGACACAGGAGTGTATTAACTGTTATCAGCTAAACACACTCTCCTTACGTCACCAGTGTTTTCCGGTCTCACCCCTGACTTCGAGGAAGACACTTACATAAGCTGCTTCTTACACACATCACCCCAAGGAGCCTTCAGGAAATGTGAAATAGAGCACTTCAAGACTTTTTCCTAAGGTACCTGGTGGTTCTCACCACCCTAAGGATTCAGGTTGGAAATATTAAGGATGTAGTTAATTGTCACCCCATTTGCCATCCCTGCCACACACACACACACACACACACACACACACACACACACACACACACAGAGCCAGTCATTGGCACTGAGATTAGTGAAGCAGTGTCCTTGTGGGGATGTTCATTCAAATCGACACCCCATCCCCCCTCCCCTGAGTTAAAGGTGATTAAATCTTATTGTTTTGTTCCATTCCTTTCAAAATGTCTTATAGATCTGAACCATCATTAACTGGAATTCTTGGTCATTGTGTCATGTGTCACCTTTCCCTCCCTTTCGCCTTGTCAGTTATTCACTTTGGAATTAAAGATGTCTTAATTCACTCTTTCTGCATTGACTAGAGATGACTTTTCACCTCCAAAACTTCATGGTTTATTCTTCACGTTTCCATCATTGGAATATATTTCTCATTCCCCAGTTTCCCATCGTTGGTAGAATACATTAGAATAAGCCTTGTTCATTCATATGTTAAGATATGCATATATCTACTTTGTTAGGAAGGTATCTAGCTTATATGCATCAGAGAGTAACAGAGAAGACCATGGCCTTCAAGGCAAGAGGCCACACAAGAGAAATTAGGGTTTATCTGGTTTGCTTGATAGGTTTTGTTATTGGTGTCTTGGTTACTACTTCGTGTTTCTTGACTCTAATCTTCAAGTGAGTTCTCTGAATTGATACATGAGAGGAAGTAGCTTTCTGTCTCAGGAGGCCTGTTGATAAAACGGAAAGCATTAAGGAACCGACTTCATTTACACAGGCACATTAAGTGAGATGGCAAACATCTAGCCAAGTTCATATCTCAGCTGAACTTTTATTAGGTTTATACATTAGGAGGAGGCCACTAGATGTTTCTCAAGTTCTTTAAAAGAGTCTATGAGCAAAATCCTAGATGTTGAAGCTAACTTTACTTTAAAATATAATTGAATTCTTGTTTTACATTCCTGTGGGGCTATTTTGTCATGTTTTTGCTAGTATTATATCTAACACCTTTACAGTTAATGGCTTAGCTCAAAAGGGACAGAAAACTTGAGACCTTTTACCTCTTATTACCCCATCTGTTTGCTGATTTCAAGAATCATTAGCTCATCACAGGATGGATCAAAATATCCTCTTCCTCATTATCATAATCATCTTGATCATCATTTATTATTATTTTTATGTACTAATATTAACCTGGAAGCACTTAACGAGCAGGTGAAAACTTTTACAAAGTTCCCCCCCCCCCAAACCAGACATCCGCTGGTTGATTATAATCAAAATTCAAGACTGTATATTCCATTGCCCACGAGATACTGTGAGGTTGTCACCTCGGATTTTTTTTTTTTTTTTTTTTTTTTTTTACTTTTTATTGGAGTCGAGTTGATTGACAATATTGTGTTAGTTTCAGGGGAACAGCAGAGTGAATCAGTTATACATATCATGCATATATCCACTCTCTTTTTTTTTTTTTTTAAAGATTCTTTCCCCATATAGGCCATTGCAGAGTATTGAGTAGAGTTGTCACCTCGGACTTGACACAGCCAAAATATGACTTCTGAGTGTTCTCCCAACCACCAACCCAAGAAATAAACCCAACCAGCCAAGCAGGCCGCAAACGCTCGTGGTTCTCCAGGCTTCCTCCCGTCACCGTCCGTAGTGTTACCACTTACTGAGAGATGAAAACCCCAGACCTGCGAGTTATCTTTGGTTCTTTGGGTGGCCGGGACTCCGTGCTCTTCCGCAAGTCTTGTTTATCCCTCCCTCCTGCTGGTGGCTCTCCCTCCATCGTTAGCATCCTGGTCCAAGCTATCAGCATCTTCTCGCTTGTACGCTTCCCGCTGACTCCTGGCATCCCCCTTACTTCTAATCTTGCCCTTCTCTGTGCCATTCTTCACAGAGCAACCCACCGTATCTTAAAAAAGCAGAACCAGACCATGTCATTTCTTTTAAAATTCTCCAGTGCTTAGAATAAAATCTGCCCTCCCTGCAAAGCTGTGCACGAACTGGGCTCATCTTGGTCTCCTCTCTTAGTCACTTCCCTTAGCTCCTTGACCTTCTTTATGTTCATAGAACAGACCAAGCCACGGAGTCTTTCCACAGGTTGTTCTTTTTTGCCCGAATTCAGTCTCCTGTGGCCTTCACCTGGCCGGCTCCTAGACGCTCTGATCCCAGGTTCAGGAGGGTCTCCTGCCAGGCCAGTCTGGGGTAGCCATGCAGGCATCTCTGTTAGAGCACATTTTTTTTTTTTTTTTTTTTATGCGGTACGCAGGCCTCTTACTGTTGTGGCCTCTCCTGTTGCGGAGCACAGGCTCCGGACGCGCAGGCTTAGCAGCCATGGCTCACAGGCCCAGCTGCTCCACGGCATGTGGGATCTTCCCGGACTGGGGCACGAACCCGTGTCCCCTGCATCGGCAGGTGGACTCTCAACCACTGCGCCACCAGGGAAACCCTACAGCACATTTTTAAAAGTATCTGCCAAGCATTTATTATTATGTTTATGTTGTTCTTGCTGTTGTTTATGTTTTTACTGCTTATTTATTAAGTGTCTCTCTGTTGAAACGTAAGCCTCATGAAAGCAGGGACTTCATCTATGAGATTCAGCACTTAATCTGGAGTGTCTAGGATATGTTTACCATGAAAAAGCCATTTAATACATATTTACTGAATGTGTGAGAGATGAATTACTAAAAAGTACAATAAGGCAGATATGGGCAAACATCAGAATGAGTAGACAATTGTTTCCCCTTGAGAAGATAGTTTCCCCCCTATGGCTAGATAAACTTAGATGAAACTGAATAGGGTCTAAAGACTGAAGGCGATATTTACATTAGCAATCCTAATGATAAATTAGGATTAACGTTGCTAACTATCAGCATTTTGTTATAATAAGTCATGTAGTTCTTTAACATTTACATAAAATATGGAAATAAATATTATTCACCTAAGCAGCTAAAACTTCCTGGGATAAGCTGTTTAGGAATTTTGGCTGATATGAAGTTTTAGGCATTTGGACATTCTATCTAGAAGGAATATTAATATGGATTATATGAAACTATCAAACTTCTAACTATCTTTGAAGGCCTTCAGTACAATTCAGTGCCAAAACCAGGTCAAGGTACTTGCTTGTGTTTTTACATGGTGGGACCTCGACTGTCTAACATTATGAAAGTTACGTGCTTTTCTAAGAGCATTTGTCTTAATATACATAAATCATGGAATTGAGGTTAAAATTAATTTTGGTTTATGCAACATAATAGATCATTAGTAATGAACTCCAAGTTACTTTTCCCTTTTAGTATTTTTTTTTCCGAATACTTGTTTAAAAATAATAATGCTACAATTTACATTGTAGAAAATTTGGAAAATATTCAAATTAATTTTTTTATTAATATGAAAGTAAGATCTGGATTCAAGTTTTAACAGTGCCATAACTAATTCATTTTTCTTTCACATCAATTCCCACAACTGAGAAATGAGGAGATTATGCTAAATAAATCCCTAAAAATCCTTCCAGGTCTATAATTGTACTATACAAAAACTTGCATTTGCATAATGCTTTATATTACTAGAGTTCTTTCACGTTGGTCGTCTGTTCTCAGAGCTGCCTTGTGAGGCAGGCAGGATAGACCTTGTTATGTCTGCTCCACACTGGTGAGAAAATTAAGCTACAAGGAATTAAAATGATTTCTTGGGTCACACAAACTGCTTGGATATAGCCATGTATTGTTTCTACAATTTCATACTATAATTTATGACCTCCAAATGCTAATCGCTGATTAGGAACTTGGTCAAAATAATAAGTATTCATTTTGTTAGTATATTTAATAAATTACCACTCTGTAATAAGTTGAATATTTTTATAATCTGACCCCTTGTACCTGGGAAATTTGGTCAGGTACCCACATAACTTAGAGGAGGCCAGAACTAATTATTAAACTGTTGTAGCAATCAGTGACACATAGGTGATCGCCCTGATGGAACTTTACGTAGATGGGATTTTATCTTTTGAGAAAGTTAAGCAGTTGATTGCAGAGGCCCCTCTAAGCATCACCAGGTTAGTTTTTTTTTCTTTCTTTTTTTTTTTTTTTGCGGTACACGGGCCTCTCACTGTTGTGGCCTCTCCCATTGCGGAGCACAGGCTCTGGATGCGCAGGCTCAGCGGCCATGGCTCACGGGCCCAGCTGCTCTGCGGCATGTGGGATCTTCCCGGACTGGGGCACGAACCCATGTCCCCTGCATCGGCAGGCGGACTCTCAACCACTGCGCCACCAGGGAAGCCCCCAGGTTAGGTTTTGAAAGCTGTTAAGTTTGTTTGCTGTGGTCCCAAAGGCACAGCCCACTCCATCCTGACTCTCTCCCCGTTTCTATTCTCCCTTCCCACCACCTGGACATAATGATTTACCTTTCTTTAGAAATTTATTTTATTGAAGTACAGTTGATTTACAATGTTGTACCCATCTCTGCTGTACAGCACAGTGACTCAGTCATACACATATATACATTCTTATTCTTTTCCATTATGCTGTGTCACAGGATATTGAGGATAGTTCCCTGTGCTATAAGTAGGACCTTGTTGTTTATCATATATATATATATATATATAATAGTTTGCATCTGCTAATCCCAAACTCCCATTCCTTCCCTCCCCGAGCCAGCCTCTCCCTTGGCAACCACAAATCTGTTCTCTAAGGCTGTGAGTCTGTTTCTGTTTCGTATATAAGTTCATTTGTGCCATATTTTAGATTCCATATATAAGTGATATCATATGGTATTTGTCTTTCTCCATCTGACTTACTTCACTTAGTATGACAGTCTCTGGGTCCATCCATGTTGCTGCAAATGGCATTATTTCATTCTTTTTGATGGCTGAGTTATATTCCATTGTATATACGTACCACATCTTCTTTATCCGTTCACTGGCCAGAATGATTTGGAAAACGTTACTGGATCCTGTTAGTTTCCTGTTTAAAAGCCCAGTGGCTTCCCATTGCCCTTAACAAGGCTCCTTTGTAGTAGGATTGGTTCCTACTACTCTGAGCTTGTTTTTACCCCTCTGCCCTCCAGTAACCTTGAACTTGGTTTCGTTTCCTGAGCATCCCCAGGTTCTTCCTACCTCGGGGCCTTTGCCCTCTGTATTCCTTCCATCTGTCGGGCTCTCCCCCAGATCCCATTGGGTTGGATCCTTTGTGTTTATTCACCTCTCATCTCAGATATCACTTTCTCAGAGCAGCCTTCCCAGTGCCCCGTCTAAGTAGTCTCCCCAGTCCCAGCTGTCACGATCCATTGCATCACTCCCCCCACTTTAGTATTCTCTATATAGTACTGATGATATCTACATTTATTTTATTTGTTTATCATTACTTATCCCTTCTTTCACCTTCCACCCTGAAGCCTCCTGCCTCCAGAAGGAAAAATTCCAGGGAGCAGGGCTTTGCCAGTGCCCGTCATTGCCAGATGACGAGCTCCTATAACTATGCCCGGCTCACTGCAGTCAGTCCGTGAATACTTGTTAAATAATTGAGTAGATGAATGAATCTTACAATTCTGAGTAGAGTTCAAACACTCTTCATGTGCCAGGCTCCTCTGTTGGAATCTATACAGACAGGAACTCAAAAAGTTTTGAGTCCAGAAGTTTTGTCCTGACTTGCAGGAAATCCAAACTAAATACATTGCTTAACTATGCTTACCGTTAGCCTAGGTTTAGTATAATCTCATCCTTCTTCTATCCCTTGTCATTTCACTTTATTTTGGCAATCTTACCTGTAATTGCTGGCAGAGAGGAGTGACTGTTGAATTGGGACAGGAGAGGCCATCCTAATTCATTTTCTCTCGGCCTCAGTATCCTCAGCTCTAAACTCGGGTTAATCGTTCAGTGATGTGTGTGTCTATTCAGCACAGACTGTATTTCAGGCCCTTTGAGGCAAGGGAAAGGGTGAAGGAAAGGCAGCCGTGCTCCCTTTTGGACTTAACTCCGGGAAGGCAGGGATGTTTAGAGCAGCAGCTGCTGTAAGGGGCGGCTGAGCTCTGGGTGACACAGGAACCTCTGACGACAACGTCTCACCTCCAGGAGGGGAGCTCAGGAATTAGGCAGCCCAGGGGCACCCTGCTAGGAGGAAGTAATAGCAGAGGCAGAGGAGAGAGAGAGACAGGGTGTGGCATGAAAATGAGCTGAGAGGGGTGTGCAGAGATCAGAAGGAGAAGAGGTGCGTGCAGTGGTCGGAGGTGTGAACCTGTCCCTGTGGTAAAGAGGGTCCCTGACAGGCTCCTGGCCCGGGATTGGCGTGATCAGGTGCGAGTTTTTCTATCCTCTTCCAGAAGTTCACTGAGCTGCAATGTAGAGAAGAAATAAAAGGGAAACAAGAGATTGTTGCAGGAAGCAAGACAGGACGATGGTGGTGCAGTGGCATTAGATGAAGTAGGAGAATGTATGTAAATCCCCATCAGAGGGTCTCGCGCACAGTGGGCACTTGGCTAATTTTCTAAGTTCTTGTTTCTGCTGAAGGTGAATCTAGGCTTTATAACTTCTAGGCTGCGGAAGTTAAACCGTTTATAGTAGAGAACATTTTCAGGTTGTGAATGCGTGTGTGTGCACACACGCACATGCACACACTGATGGCACCACAGGTTATATGAAACCCGTTATAAGATTCACTAAGTGTATCTTGATTAATGTGATTCTGTTTCCCTGATTTAAACTTGGGATTAATAAATTAATATGCATACACATACATGCTTCAAAGTTCAGAGAAAGCAGTTGAAGTTTAAGGAAAGTAAAAGCCTTTTAGAATACTAGATGTTGGTCTTTGTTTAGGAGTAATGTGCTTCCTAAGACAGTTGCTCAATTGATTATGTAAATAAATCCTTGGAGATGACGAGAAGGTCACAAGAAATGCTGGCACATGGACAGAAGTGAGGGTATTAAAAAGGAGTCTCCTTATGAGGTCACACACACTCAACTGTGTCCGAGTCATTCAGACTCTTCACCAGGTGATATGGTGTCTGAGGTTGTTTAGACTGGTCTGAAACCAGTCTAAACAAACAAGCGAGCAAGCCAAAAAGGAAAGGCGGAGGAAAAGAAAAATCTGTTAGCCTTTATGCAGTTTCTGCGGGATATATTTTTGATGGCCCTGGGCAATGAGTAATGCACCACAAATGTTCAGTTAATTCTCCCCCAGTGCCCCCTAGACAAAGCTAAAGCAATGAAATTATCTGGTGTGCCCGGGTTGACACACAAAGCCCTTGAACATAGACGTGAAATTGGATGTCTTATCACTGAAGTCCTTGGAAATAAATGCCAAAATGAATATGTTTATCACTGAAGTAAAAGGAAAAGCTGATATTCTAGACACATAAAATTAATGCCCACTATTTTGTGTAACTTAAGAGGGATAACGTATAATTATTTTTTGATTTAAAGATTATTGTCTAGCTAAGTTGTAATCCTCATCACTGGAAAAGCGGCAGTTGTGGTTGTGTTTGAGTGAAATCTAGAAATGGAAACATTAGCGGTGGAATCTGAGGTGTCATTTGAATTCTAGGTAGTCTCGTGTGTGTGTTTGTGTGTGTGTGTGTGTGTGTGTCACACAGATATAAGAGGACCAGGGTGGGATTTTTCAGTAAATAAAGTTGTGTAGCCAGTGTACCCAGAAACCATGACTTAGAACAGACGTGGCTTCACAGTTGAGTCACTGCCCATGGGACATCAAGTAAGGTGAGCTACGAGGTCCTTGTTTGTCAATGGCCTCTTGGTACAAGTTGTAATAAACATCTTTTATTCAAGTTATGTGGAATTACTATTGAATATCTCTCCAAAAGGTAATATATATCTGCATTAACCATTTTAGGAAAATGTTTTAAATTCCTGATGAATGTATTGTGAGTGCTAAGTACCGCCCATCTTTCCATCCCACTCAGGATGAGATCCAACATCAGTCCCACAGCTTTCCCACGTGATTTCACCATAGAGTCTCTCTCTGCTCTAATTCCCTCTGGTCTTCTCAGGGCTGATGCTGACTTCCTAGCTGTTCCTAAAACACGCCAAGGCTACCGTGCCTTTGGCTTGTGCCCTTGATGGCCTTGTACGCGGGACCCCTGTTTCCCCATGTGTACCTGCAGGGTGCAGGCTTTCACTCCACTGAGGTCTTTGCTCAGAGGACACCTTAGCAGTGAGACCTCCTACCCTCTATATCCCGTGTCCTGCTTTATTAATTTTCAAATTACTTATCTCTGTGTGACATATTCTTTTTTTTTTTTTTTTTTTTTTTTTTTGTGGTACGCGGGCCTGTCACTGCTGTGGCCTCTCCCGTTGCGGAGCACAGGCTCCAGACGCTCAGGCTCAGCAGCCATGGCTCATGGGCCCAGCCGTTCCGCGGCATGTGGGATCTTCCTGGACCGGGGCACAAACCCGTGTCCCCTGCATCGGCAGGCGGACTCTCAACCACTGCGCTACCAGGGAAGCCCTCCGTGTGACATATTCTTATGCTTGATGGTCTTCCCTCCCAACCCCCAACTTCCTACACCTGCACACAAACTCTAGGAAGTAAAGGATTCTCTGGAATCAGGGATTTTGAGTACAGCGAAATTTCTTCCTAGGGAAATAAAAGTTTCATGAATTCCTATTTTTCAAAAGAGTATAGCTTACGTTTCAATAGAAGTGTTTTTTTTCCTGAGCAATCAGTCTATTCAATACATTTTTGAGTACTGTACTCAAAATCAATTGACAGAGTAGGTGGCTTTCTAGACTTAATTTTCCCTCGAACCTATTAAGCGGTACTTTTGGAGGACAAATAATTATTTTGGAAGCCTTATATTCCCATTGTGTAATATTTTGCATCTTGAAATTTGACTAAGTACTCTCCGACTCATAGGGCAGTGAACAAATCCGAATCTATTTTATACTGTCTTTGATTCCTAAGGTACTATGATACTTAGTTGATTTAATCTTGAAGTTGCATAAAGAGCCCAGTAATTTTTCTTAAAATGTTTAGTAATTGGATTCCTTTGGCTTAGGGATATACTAGACTTCTCAATTTTACACAAAGACAAATATAAATATAACATATACTTCATAAATATATGAAATATAAGTATGTGTTAACATATAAAGTATGTATGTATATATACTTGTATGTATGTCTATAAGATATAGATCTATAAGGTGTATGTGTGCGTGTGTATATATATACCTAGTAAAATGGTATATATATCTAACAAAGTGGTATGATTAGAACTACCCCTTTAGGAAATAACTGAGAATATAAAAACCAGTTTTCTCATCACATTGTCACATCTTCAGTCTTTCTTGGCTATCCCTGTTTTTATTTTTAAAGATTTATTTATTATTTATTTTATTTATTTTTGGCTACATTGGATCTTAGCTGAAGCACACAGGATCTTTGTTGAGGCGTGTGGGATCTTTCGTTACGGCGCGTGGGCTCTTTGTTGTTGTGTACGGGCTTCTCTCTACTTGTGGCGTGCAGGTTTTCTCTCTCTAGTTGTGGTGCGCAGGCTCCAGGGTGTGTGGGCTCTGTAGATGTGGTGCACGGATTCCAGAGTGCATGGGCTCTATAGTTTGCGGCATGCGGGCTCTAGTTGAGGCACTCGAGCTCAGTAGTTGTGGCACGCGGGCTTAGTTGCCCCCCGGCATGTGGGATCTTAGTTCCCTGACCAGGGATCAAACCCGTGTCCCCTGCATTCTAAGGCGGATTCTTTACCCCTGGACCACCAGGGAAGTCCCCCCAGTCATCCTTCTGTCACATCAGTCTCCTTTAATCTTTGCTGAATGCAGCACTTACCACTATTTGACAGTTTTCTTCGCTAAGCTTTTATTATTTATCTTGCCCGCTAGTTGTAAGATCCATGAGAGCAGGGAGTTTATCTTACTTGCTGCTGTCTTAGAAAACTGGGACCAGTGCCTGGCATACTGGCGTAAAGTGGGTTTTTAATAAACGTGTTTGACTGACTAAAGGAGCTCTAATGCTGATTTTATCCAAATTGCACACAGCACTGTGAGGTCAGGGTGTCATCAGAGCCCTACCTACTTCTCCTTAAGGAATTGAGAATTTCACTGTGGAAGATTTTTTGCAGACAGGTCACAAAAAAGTATCATCATATTTGTATTTGTATGAGTTAAGATAATGCTAGCCATTGTATCAAACCAAGCAAAATACAATGGTTCAAATACCGTAGAAGTTTATTCTCTTTTGCATAAGATCTGAAGCAAGTGCTCTGGATCACTTAGTGGACAGTTTTCCTCTAAGCAGGGATCCAGGGATCCAGGCTCCTCCACTTTATGGCTCAGTTGTCTAACCTTTGGCGCAAAGCTTCTGTTGTCTTCCGACAGAGACTCGATGCAAGGGGCAGGTCTCGGCGGGTCTGTAGAAGATGCATATAAGGAGGGTGTGGGCACAGCATCCATCACTTCTGTTTGTTCATACCCTGAAGGCGTGAAGTCAGTTGTATGGGCACCTATGTGACTCTAAGGGAAGTTGGGAAATGCAATCCAGCTGTACTCCCTGGAAGAGGAGGACATTGGTGAATAGCTCGCCAGTCTCAGCCATTTTTTGGCATTTTATTGTATAGAGACCTAAGTGCATTTGCGTTTGGATGTCACGTGGCTTTTATAACTTTTTTTAAAAGAGTTAAACATTACTTGTGGGGTAATGTCTTTAATTCTGAGCAAGGCTTTCTTGCCAAACCAACTATTTATTTTTGTTCAAAAAGAAGGCAGCTTAGGATCATCCATGGATCCCATAGGAATCTTTTTTCCTTGGCTTTAAACGCTCATTTCCCTGATTCCACGCTCCCTTGAGCATTTTTACTGCTGGGATAAATGCCCGCAGTCCCTCGGGAGCTCATCAGAGTTGTTGTCTAATTGGTCCTAGAAACTGCCTTCTCCTATCACGAGCGGCTCCCCTCCATCTCCAGGGGTCTCCACTTCCAGAGCACCGATCCCATGTGGTCCTGGAAAACACGAGAACTCAAGTTTTAGTAACTGTAGAATATGCTCAGTATTACTATATGGATAATCACCAATTTTGCTAAAAAATACATTTATTGGGTTGGTTTTTGTATTAGACAGTGAAGCTATGGTGATATTAAAGTTTCTTAGGATATTTCCTGTTTAAATAAGGGAGAAGATGGGTGTCACAATTGGGTTAGAATATGGCCCCAAATAACAAATTTCTAGAGTCCAGATGCAGAGTGCATTGGGTATAGATTTTGGAGCCATGTACCTGGGAGCTTTGGACAAGCCACTTGAGCTGTTTGAGCTTCTGTTTCTTTGTCCATTAAGTGCAGTATCTGGGCTCTTTATAAGTATCGGAACAAACAGGCATCAAATATTCACTACGTTGCTCATTAGGTAGCACGTGTGCCCCAGATAATGGGGGAATTATTCCTAACGTGAGGAGAATATGCGCATAGGGTTAGGATTTCTGTGAAGTGCTACCCAGAAGGTGACTTTTCAGTTACCTGACTCAGTGCCAAAATTTGCCATGTATTTTATTGAAAATATCTTGGACTAAGTGATCTAGACATTTTTTTTGAAATTCCTCAGAGAAAGGTGTGCTTTTCAGATCACTGGTTATTGATAGCTGCAAATAAACTGAAAAGGAAAAGGGATTATATGGGTGTGTGTGTGTGTGTGTGTGTTTGGAGTGAGAATGGAGTGGCTGTCACTTGAAAACCATCATAAAACTGTGTTTTTTTAACAGACTACAGGACATTTCCTTTGGTGATATATACATGGTAATTAACTACCTCGGTATTTCTGTGGAAGATTATATAGTTTGTTTTATTTTAGGTCCCAGATAAACATTTTCATTTTGAAAAACTACAGCTGTCTTTCAGAGGACAAACTTTTAGTGGTTCTGATATTTATTATGGAACTATTCTCACTGTGCCAGGTGCCTTTCTTTAAGGTGATGAAATTAGTTGACTAGCTTATTTGTGTGTGTGCCTGCACCCACATACCTTTTCTCTGATTGTCAGATGTTAGGGGTATCGTATAATATATCAGGCAAGATTTCATCCTGCCAAGAGTTAACTGCCAGAGAAGGAGTTGCTTTTGTCTCTTACATTATAAGTTTCTCTCAATTCATTTTACCTTTTTTTTAAAAAAAAACAAGAAAAAGTACTCTTCAGTAAGGAACATAAAGCAGTAATGACCTCAAACAGTGCTAGCTAGGAATGTTGTAAGGGTCATATGGTGGAACGTGGGATGAGGGAGTTAAAGAAGTTTTCTGTTTTACACAGATTTAATAATGACTCTTGGATATGTGATCTCAGAATTGCAAATACTGGTTATTACCATAACATTTTAAAGGTTAGCTTATAAATAGTAAATGATTTTGTAAAGAACTTACAAGACAATGAAAAATCAACCTCACAAATGTTGCACAGTATATCACAAAGAGATGCAAAAAGTGGTGTATCTCAAACAATTTAGAAGGAATGAAGACTCTCTTGGATGACTCAAAAAGTGGCAGTGTGATGTCAAAATCATTGATATTGGAGATGCAGATGTACAGTTTTAATAAATTTGTTTTATGAAAGAGTGAGAAATTGTTTTAAATGACTGTTTTTCTATATGATTTTGAAATTTGTATAAGAAACTACATTAGTGAATTGATATAAGCAGACATTTCAGAGTTTCATCAGTATTCATGACAGTTTTCAAGTCAACCAATAAGTCAATAAATACAGTAAAGTTCAATGCTTAAGTGTATCCAGTACAGGGCCAAGCAGCCAGGAATCTCTCTCTGCCACCTTTTCACTGTGTGATCTTGGTGCAAATCGCTTAATTTTCTGTGTCTTAGTTCCTCTTATCTAAAATAGTCATAATAGGGCTTCCCTGGTGGTGCAGTGGTTGAGAGTCCGCCTGCCGATGCAGGTGACACGGGTTCGTGCCCCGGTCCGGGAGGATCCCACATGCCGCGGAGCGGCTGGGCCCGTGAGCCATGGCCGCTGAGCCTGCGCATCCGGAGCCTGTGCTCCGCAACGGGAGAGGCTGCAACAGTGAGAGGCCCGCGTACTGCAAAAAAATAAAAATAAAAAAGTCATAATAATAGCCTACTTCATGAGATTCTTGTAAGAACAGGACTGGTGCGCAGGTGATGTTACTGTTGCCTTCTCATAGAAACTGGTGCACAGGTGATATTACTGTTGCCTTACACAGCCTTACATTTTGGAATAGATGGTACTTAGATCGTACACTTTCTCCTCATACTAAAGGATTCCACTTTTGTGTTTTGAAGTGAAGTTCACATGAGTTTCCTATTCAGTGCTTTCTATGAATGTCCGATAGAAAAGGCTTCTTAAAAGTATTTGCTTGAAAACATCAATCATGTGACTGACAGCCTTTCACTCAGTTTACTAGTTTTGCTTATTTATTTTCCTTAACAGGGGTCTGAGTTCTTCTGTTTGTGTTCTGTTTATCCTTATTTCATAAATGTAGGGATTAAATTTTAGATTGTAATTCATGCAACTGTAGCCAAGGAAGTTTATGGTTCATTCATAGGTTACCAACCCTTAAAAACACGCGGGTAGCCTTTCTGCCCTGGGGAGAGGGCTGGGTCACCACCACATTTCAGGAGCTATTTCTAACATATAAAGGTTGATGTTTGGAGAGAAAAGTGAAATTTTAATGTATATAAACTATATCTTAACATCCAATCCTCTCTGTTACACCTCGCTCCAAAACATTATTTTTAAGGTAGGAAAGTAGCAAGGAATTTTTGGAATAAATCATGACAGCACTTGCAGCACTCCCTCCCCTCCCCGCAAGAGGTGTTTGTTCAAAGGGCCGTCTAGGGTGGCAAGAATCACGCAGCTTGTGTCCTGGCCAAATACACGCAGGACTGTTGTGGAGGCTTTTACAGTCAAATGTAATGAGGCTATTCACACAAAAGCACAAATTCCCCAGGCCTACCACTTTGGGAGAATTCTCAGCTATGAAAATTTGAATGTTTATAAAAGACGGTAATTGGACTGTAAGCCTACCATGACAATGAGGTTATTTATTTTGCAAATTTTGGTACAGTAGTCTAAGCAGTGAGCTCTTCCATATAAATATATGATTTATTTAAAATGTAAGAGGTAGGGACTTCCCTGCCTGTCCAGTGGTTGAGGCTTCACCTTCCAATGCAGGGGGTGAAGGTTCCATCCCTGGTCGGGGAGCTAAGATACCACATGCCTTGGGGCCAAAAAACCCAAACATGAAATGGAAGCAGTATTGTAACAAATTCAATAAAGACTTTAAGAATGGTCCACATCAAAAAATCTTTAAAAAATAAAATATGTAGACTTTTGGGGGAAATATATATAATAAGTAAAGTAGTATAATGGTGGTGTTAAGTATGAGGGTGTCAAAAATAAGTTAGTTTTTTTTTTCCCCCATTGAATTTGGAAACTATCTGACCTAAGATGAAAAAATGGCAGAGGGAATGGAAAGGGAGAGAGACAGCTGCAGGTGGATTCTACAAGTTATTTTATTTAGTCACTGGACAATGTTATATTCATTTTACAGAGGAAACTAAGGTGCACAGAAGTTAATCAACTTGCTCAGGGTTGCTTGACTTAGCAGGAAGTTGAACAGAAGATAACTTGATATGTAAAATGAGACTGATGTCTTTTGAGCCTGCCAGGAAGCTGGGAGAATATTACGTTCTTACAAATTGCTAATCTTTTGGCAGGTTTCTCCAGTAAATATAAAGCAAATTTTTGTTGAACTGTTCCTTTAAAGCATAGTCATACCAACATTTCAAAATGTCTACATGTATTTTAATGAGAAATATTATTAAATCTATCAGTTTATTAAATTATTATCTCATGACCCTTTGGGGAAAGCTTTGTTTCTTGCCTTTACGTATATTTACAAACAAAAGAAATTGTATACTGTGCAGAAATCTTTCTCTTTGCTTTGTGGAATACTGATGGATGAAGTATTATTTCAAGGATGAGTCCTGGGTCTTGAGCACGTCTTAATGGGATATGAGAGAAGTAAAAATGATTTCTGATGAATACTATTCAGGAGTCCAAATGCTTACTTTTTCTGGTGTTCCTAAAGAAATATTATGGGGTAGAGAAATAAAAGTTGACCATAGTATAAAGTGGTCTTTAAAATGAGCTATCAAATAACATTCCTGCCTATGCAAGCTGTGTGTAGAAATAGGTCAGAACATGTCGGAACTCGTCGTATTAGAAAAGATCAGTTTTAGTAAAAGAAAAGCTGTGTGTGTGTGTGTGTGTGTGTGTGTGTGTACACACAGAGAGAAAATATGACTTGCTTTTAAAGTACAACCTTAGTCCTACCGTGGGTGGAGGAACAGTGTCTGGACCTGGGTGATGACTGGCCCTCAGGCCCTTTCTGAGAGCAGCTCAGTCCCTGCTGGCATCCAGACTAGATTCCAGCTGCAGGAATCCAGAGCTGGGAGACTCTGTGTCTTCCACGAGTCTGCACGTGGTAGACCTTCTGTCTCGTTCTGGGTGCCAGGCTCTCCTTTGAGTGCTTTATACCCCGTCATTCACTTAATCCTCACAACACAGGTTTTTAATAAATGATGAATAAATGGAAACTATAGGAGACTGTATTTTCACTGACACTTCAGGAACAAATGGGAAATGTGTCCAAGAATATACCAGCTCCTCCCCTCAGAGCCTGAAAATATGAGCGTGGAAAGCACTCACAGAACTCCAGGGATGATCTGGGGAAAACAGTGCTCATTTGGGTAAAATCTTTGTGTTGCATCTTACCATGAAGCTGGTGTTCAGTCACTAAGTGTGATATTTAATTTACCTTAGTACTGTTGTTACTCGAGGTGAACTGCCAGGGAGGATTGGATAGATTCTAACCATTAGCCCAAACCTTGTGTGTTCTGTTGTAGCTATTTCTTGAAATAAAAGTGATTCTGGGGTTAGTTGGGAAATTTTTAGTGAGATAAATTTCAACTGATGTTGACAGTGTTTTTTTGTTTTGTGTAGTTTTGAACTGTTGGATTTCTCAGCAGTCCTACGGTGCTAAATGCATCATGGAACATACAACTCTACTATGTTTCCATTACATAACCAGTGATATACCAGCCCTTTCTTGTAGAGCTGGAAAACATAAACTTAAGAAGTTTTTTGGGGGGAGAGGAGGAAGGGGAAGAAAGGAAATGCCCTAGTCTCTACTATGTTAGCACCACTTTGAGGAATTTTACCAGTTCAGCAAAGTATTTATTTAGCGGTGTCAGAGATTTCAAGGCGTCCTCACTCACTGAATTTATGTTCAAAACAGAGTTCATTTATTAGCTGGTACTTTTATAAATGCCAATCATTAGATTAATTAATAAATCAGAGGCTATCAAATGCCTGTTCATATATGAGCCTTAAGTCTTCTCTAGTACTTCTTACTTAAAGCTAATTGTTACAGCACCCGTTTCTCCCAAAAAAGAAAACAAAACAAGCTGTCATTTAATTGATACCCAGATTTTACAAAACTATGATTAATATTGTTTATGCTTACTTTACGCATTTAAGAATCTGATTTAAATACGTATTACCATTGTTGTTCCTTATGTAATTAATAGTGTTTCTGGTGAAACTATGATTCAATCATTTGCCTGACACTAGTTTGTTACAGTTGTGATTCACAAGTGCCCTATTTTTAAGAATATAGATTGCTTGATCCAGGAAAAATGTGAGCAGTAATATATTCATACAATCAAATATGAAAATAAAAAGCATTTAAATGACAACAAGAAAAATATAAGAGATTTCCTTGAATTGTGTTCGTAATGAATTGCTGTTAAATATTGAATATATTGGCGTTAAGATCAAAATGTATAAAATATATTAATTTCCCCTTTAATTTATTTAATTATTATTTAATTTTATTCAGGTAACTACTGCGTATAGCCCCAGCTTCGAAAAATGTTCTTATTGTTGAGCAGAATTTCTGTTATAAGTGGTGGCTAGAGCCGCAAGATAATTCCCAGCTCCATTTAATTGGAAATTTGATTAAACAGCATGGTGAGAGTAACTTAAAAAGACCCTGGATCAAGTGTAGAAAAGCTGGGACAAGTGAGTCTTTTGTCCTTGGCGTGTGGCCCCCTGCTTTGGTATGTTTTGCTCAGACAGTGAGTTACTGGCTCCCAGCGTGCGGCGTTACCCTTTTGCCCAGAGGTTGAACGCAGTGCCTGTGTCTGTGTTTGCACCCTGACTCCCAGTTCCTGGCTGGTTCGTTTCCCTCTGAAAGAGCCGCTTCCCTTAGGCCTGGGCTCAGGTCTCCAGTCTGTAGAGTGTGAGGCTGGGCCGCACCCGTGCATTTCAGGCTCTCTTCTCTCGCTGCAGACAAGTTCCACACCTCTCCCATTCCACAACCGTGGCCGACGTGGCCTGTTGGTAGCGTTTAATCACGGGACTCTCATCCCCATCTATGGGGAAAAATGCAAAGCTTTCTCAAGCATGTCATCTGTTCTCATACAAAGAGATATTTAGCTAATACTGAATTTTATATGCATTAACTTTAACATCATTTCATTGTCTGCAAAGAACACAAGTGGTGGTGGGGAGATAAAAAGCCACGTTTAAAAAACTATGTTTGAAGGAGTTCCCTGACGGTCCAGTGGTTAGGACTCCACACTTCCACTGCAGGGGACTGGGGTCCGATCCCTGGTCGGGGAGCTAAGATCCTGCAAGCCGTGCAGCATGGCCAAAAACAAACAAACAATGTTTGACTTATTTTTCTATTGTGCATGACACCTACTACAGTGACTTTTTGGGTAGTAGAATTTACATTTGGAACTGAAGGTGTCTTATTCACTTTGATATTTCCTGTCCCTAACAGAGTATCTGACATAGCAGAGACTTAATAAGTATTTATAAAGTAGAATTGAATTCTTAAGAATGAAAGTGTTTCTTCTTTTCTCTTTATACACAGACTTTATGGTTCTTAGCTTAACAAAGCCACATATTTCTGCTCTTTGTGGGTCTAAGTGAGCATAGATGAATAGATTGTGGAGTGTCTGTTCACACTCCACAATCTGTTTAGAGCTTTAGAGCTCGAAGGCTCCTGTGCTTTCCCCACAGTGCATTTAGTCAGGAAAGATGACCAGTTGATGGTCAAGTCCTGCGAGACTTGAGTAAATAACTGTCTGGTGAGTAAAAATTCATCAGATGGATACATCTTTATTTGACATATTCAAGTTAATTTTTAAAAATCACACTGTGTGGCACATGTCGACCTGAGTCATCTCTATAAAAGATAATCAATAGAAATCAGTTTATTCTGTAAGTACATGTATCGACTGATGCCTCTTAAAGTCGCTGAGCTACAGAGTCTTGGTTCTTCAGTTGCCTTTTGTGGCGAGTGACTGCATTAAACGAAAGGTAGCCAAGATGAGGAAGGGTGTTCATCCTGGCTTTGAACACATTGTTTTAATATCTGACATGTAGCACTCAGCTACAAGTAAAATACAGTTTGGCAAACTTCTGTCTTCAAACTGTTCCTGAAGAAATCCTGGAAATATTTCGCTCTTCTACATTGTGAATAAAATATATAAATTCTCAAATTTGGGGGGTTTTGCCTATCTATTCCTTGCAGGGAAATTGTTATTTTCCCAGTTTTATCTATTTCAAAACATCTTCAATTATCAGTTAAAAAAACATTCATAGTGAGATATATGTCATTCTTGCAATGATTCCACACATTTGAATAAACATCTCACTTCTCTGAGCTTCTCCAATGTATGTCTTTTTATCTGTTTATTTAGCATCTGTTTATATGCCCCCCAATAAATTTATATTTAAATCTTTTCTTTGTATACTTTATCTCCCGTGATGTTAAAAATATTATTTCTATGCAGACTATATTAAATGGTTTTTTTTCTGAAGGGGTATAATTCTACTTTTTAAATTTTTTAATTTAATTTTTTTTTACTTTTTATGCAATTTAAAGGTTGCTTTCCATTTACAGTTATTACAAAATATAGGCTATATTCCCCACATTGCACAATACATCCTTGAGCCCATCCCATACCCACCCCTCTCCTCCACCCCCCACTGGTAACCACTAGTCACTAGTTGTTCTCTGTATCTGTGAGTCTGCTGCTTTTTTGTTATATTCACTAGTTTGTTATACTTTTTTAGGTTCCACATGGAGGTGATGTCATACTGCATTTGTCCTCTGTCTGACTTATTTCACCTAGCACGATGCCTTCCAAGTCCATCCGTGTATTAAGTACTATTAAGTGTCATAATCTGTGTATTGAGTCAGGTCTGAACGGTTGTGGGTGTCAGGAGCCTGCATCACCTCCCCTGTGGGACTTATTCTAAACTGTGAAGTGGCATCTTGGTTTTGGAAGAGGAGGAGGGATGAGGGTCACAGGAGAGAAGGGAATATTGCCAAGGCAAGCTCTTACTTAAGTTTGATTTTAACAGTTAGTCTCTATTATTTATTATTCAGCAGCCAAATAGGATCAATATGCCAGCAGGAAAGAAAGATATTATCAGTGTGCAGGGTGTCAGTTAGCATATATTTTGAAATGTCAGGTTTATTATTGGCCAGTAGTGTCTTCTAAGTGTGATGCTGTAGATACATAGTGCCCTTTCTGAATTCTAAAGAATTGCTAATAACTTACGAGTGTAAGATTTTAAGGGCAGCGTTTTCTTAGCATCTCATTCACTAACTAGCACATAGTAAGAGGAAGAGGGCTCAGTAAATATTTGTTGAATGGGTGAATGTTTCCTTTTTCAGTGCATTTTCTCTGCTGTATGGGGGGGTGATAGAAGCGCTTGGGGGATGCTGAGGGAATCTGTTCAATAGATGCAATTTTTATTTGGAGTTTAAACGTGAACCAGTAGTCTCTGTGTGTCTGTGACAGGTGAATGTTGTCCATAACCTTCTCGACTCTGCGTCCTCCGAGCGCATACTTTCCTGTTTTCTCTGTAGTGCCTGTGTAGTTACTTGTATAACAATACACTTTGTTCTAAGATGCTCATCTTTTTAACCTTGAAACATCATTTGGGCATACATGAACCTCAAATCTGTTTTCTTATTTAAGCTGTCTCTTGCCACAAAGTTGCATTTTGCTGGCTAACAAATAGTAGGAGACTAATTTGCTCATTGGTGTATAATTTGAAAGTTGTCGCTCATTGGATTCATTGCTCACCAGGTTAATCTTAACCACCAAACCCACCTATTTAAGTGTTGAATTTAGTATGATTTAAGGCTCATCGAATGCCCATAAACTTTACAGATTCATTTTGTGATTTTTGGTAAATAGGACAGTATTTAGTCATGGTGAATTTAAAAACTGAAGGACCTTTCCTGGCCTGGAGTTGAGTGTGACGCAATTTGTAGATGCCTTCCTGGAGCTCCTGGTTCCAGCTGTAACTCAGTTTCTCCTGATCCTTCCCCAGCTTCCTGCAGATTTCACAAAGCTACACCTCACCGACAGTCTCCACCCACAGGTGACTCACGTCTCCTCCAGCCACTCAGGATGTAGCATCACCAGTGATTCTGGAAGCAGCAGTCTTTCTGATATCTACCAGGTAGGAAGGTGTTTTCCTTGTCATTTGCTTCATTTTCATATATCCTGAGGAGTTCTGTGATTTTTCATGGGTCGAATCTTAAAGGTAAATATATGTGTGTATATTATATGTGCACACATGGACATAAAATGTTAATGTTTATGCTTCACACAGACACGTAGTATGTTGTATGTTTGTTTTAGGAAGTTGAACTACAGTCTAAATGCATTTGCCTCCGCTATTCCCAGTTACCAGAATTTTAAATGGAGTGGTTACAATGGAAATGTTTCCCCGGACTGTAAATATTTTATTAATTTGGCTGTAGGTGTACTAGGTTGATGACCCTTTCTTGAATAAAATTGTAGGGGAAAACTTCAGAATTATGCTTCCCATACTAAGTTTTTCTTAATAAAGTCTTGGGTGTGACAAAAGGAAGAAATTATTAAGATTTGATCACTGAATTATTTTTCTTGCATTATTTTTATTACCTATAGACTTACTTATATGTTTCAAATAAATTCTTATGATAGTGATGGATAGAAAAGAAACTAGAATTATGGAATTTCAAAAATGTTTTAAAAGCAAAATAATTTTAATTGTTAAGGAATAGTTCATTGGCTTAGAAAATGCAAATTTTGGAAAAGTGACTGAAATATGCAAAAAAGGTCCTTTTTTTTGTTACAGCTAATGTGGGATTTCAGATGGTTTCAAACAAAAAGAATGTAATACTCACTTTACAAAGTATAATTCTTGGCTCCTTAGGAATTGTGATATGAGATGGCCATAAAAGAACCTTTCTCTAACAATATTACAGTGTTTCAGGATCATTGATACATTCAGGCAGTGCTCAGTTTCTATTTTTTAAAAAAATTACTAAAAGTATCTAAACAGTTAGAATACCATCAGGGCAAAACATGTCTGTTTAAGTCCTACATTTAATAGATCTTAGAAAGTTAATTTTCTTTTCAGGAGACATTAGGTACCCACTTTTCTATAATTCAGAGGTGTTGTGGAGAGCTCACTGGCTACTAAGTGATAGCCACAAATGCAATTATTTGCAGATTCTTAGCTGATTAAGAACTTTTTTATTATTTTGCAAAAAAACCCATAATGATCTGGCTCTTTAAAGTAACTTTTCAAGTTTCTACTTTGAGGCACTAATGTTAACTTGTAATTAGATCTTTAGGAAGTAGTTCCATTTTCAAATGTTAGAGGAGGAAACGGTGGTGGATCAGGGTAAAATTATCCACCCCCCTTGCATAATGCCTGTTTTTAGAAGTTGATTTTTTTGAACATTTATTCAAGAGTATCCCTTATAATAGAACAATGAACAGTAGAAGTAAAAGTTGTGCTTTAGCTTATGTTAATTGAAACATCATGATAGAGCCTTTGTCTTCTACACTTTGAGATGATCACGCGCTTTAAAGATCTGTAGTAGGAACACAGCCTGAGGTCGTAGCAGTTACCCCTGCTGTTCTTCGGGTGTAATTCCAGGCTGAATGGAGCCTCCTAGAAGGTAAATTTATAATAAGAATGAAGTGAGTCGTTTGTATACTTTATGGAGGCGTATTCTGAGGGGAACTTCAGCTTTATGTGGTATTACCTTGGGTGGGTTGGGGAAGGGTGTGAGGAGATTCTTGATGGCACTTTGGCTGTCCCCAGCCCCCATCAGGGTGTCTGAGGATCCAGACCGTGATGAGAGCTCCACCTAGTTCTATGGGGGTTGGAGTTTGCAGCCTGCGGTCTGGCTTTATCCTGGGGTGTAGTTGGAAAAGAGGACTGGGGTGTAGTTGGAAAAGAGGACCCCTGCGTATTTTGATTCATTTTAGATGAGTTTCACAGCTGTTCGTTTCAAACTTGATGACAGACATGTAGCCTGGTAAGTTTGTATCCTTCCTAAGGAAAAATCCATAGAGGTAACTAAGGATTTGGTTACCGAATGTATGACTAACATTGACTAGAGATCCCCTGTTGTCTTTAAATCAGAAATTCTGAAGGTGAGAAGAAATCTGCCAGATGCGCCTGGTTTGGCGACCAGTCTTGTGTTTGAATCCTCTCCTCTCTTCCTGTCGGTCAGGTTGATTCTTGAGCAGCTCCAGTGATGGGCAGCTGTCTCCCATGTTGACCCCTTTCTTGTGCATCCAGTTCTGACTTGGGAGGAAGCTGTCATGTTGGAGCGAGTATAAATGCCCAGGAGATGGATACAAAGAGGTTGTCATGGAATGCCGTGTGCCGGAGAGAAAAAGTTAGAATAATTTTTCTGAGAGGGTTGGAGGAGAGGAATTCAAGGGCAAAGTGGAATCACTAGCTTATTTAAGAAAAGAAACCTCCTCTCTTTTAACAGGGGCATATGATGGTGGATTTGGAGTGGGGAGTTTGGGAGTTGAGCGAGTTTCTGCCTGGGGTCTCTGAGTTCCTTCTTGCAGAGCGAGAGGGTTGGCAGGTGGAGAGTCTCAAGGAGGGACACATTTTGAAATCATAGTTTCGGAGAGCAGGGGAGCCAATTGACCAGAGCATCAGAGGCTCAGCTGGGTAGGTGCCCTCAGATACAGAGTGATTTCCTTCTGCCCTGGTAAGTAGTTTTCTCCACAGTGAACACAAAGAAAGCAGAGATTTGGCTTCCCCTGGGACGGCCTCTTTATTCAAGGAGTGTAGTGGAAAGACAGACGGAGCAGCACAGCACGCCAGGCTCCTTGTAACGCAGGGCTTTGTTTTTCCAGGCCTGCTGTCCAGAATTTTCTCTCCTTTTCGGCCTTCATTGATTCCTTTCAGCCTTCCTTTCTAAGGACCTCTTCCTCAGAGAGTTCTTCCCTTCTTACCCTTTGAAACGCAGGTCCTACATTGTTGGTCCCTTCCCTGGCTGGTCTTTTAGACTTTAATTGAAGTGATTGTCACTTTCTAAGTTCTGTCTGTCCCCCAGCATGACTGCTTCAAGAGGCACGGACTTCTCTGTCTTGTCTTCGTCTTCTCTCTAGAGCCTGGAATAGGGCCAGGAAATCGTAGGCCTTCAGGAAAGACGCGTGGAAGGAATGGGATCGTAGCGTTAGACTAGGGGGCAGAAGCTGGAGTGTGAGAGCCAGGCACGAAGCTCAGAGAGCCTGGAAGACTGAGGATCATGCTTGTTTTGAAAAAGGGCTGCCTTGGAAGGCAATGAAAGCAAGCTGAAAAGTAGGAAGTTACTGGTGACAGAAAGCAGAATGCCTAAGTTGGTGACATGAGACAATGCAATTTCCAGTCACGGTAAGGTCCTGGTTAAATGGTGTGATTATCAGAGCAGTGACTTAGGTGGACTGGAAATAACTGTACGAAAATAGGCAGATTGATGGAACAGAGTTCAAGCAAAACGAAATCCATGTGTAAGGATGTAATATGTAATAGAGGAAACCTCAAATCAATGAAGTGATGGATTATTCAATAAATGGTCTTTGGGGGAGGGGGGGCCACTTTAATGACCATACTTCATATCATAATTAAGATTAAATTCCAGATAAACTAAAGAGTTAGCAAACTTTTTTTTTCTTTTTTGAAAACTATTTATTTATTTACTTACTTACTTACTTTACTTACTTACGGCTGCTCCGCAGGGCATGTGGGATCTTAGTTCCCCAACCAGGGATCGAACCTGAGCCCACAGCAGTGAAAGTGCCAAGTCCTAACCACTGGACCACCAGGGGATTCCCAAGAGTTAGCAAACTCTTAATGGTGTAATGAATGATAAGAACTTTTAATAATTAAAAGAGCAATTGAGACAAAGATTTAAAGTCAGACTTTTAACTCACTTATGCAAATTATAAGAAAAATACTTCACCCATAGCATAACAGTATTCAAAGGACAAGAGTAGGTAATTTGCAGAAGAGAACATGCACGTGTCTATACCTTAAATAAATATTTAAGACATAAGTAATTGAGTATATGAGGATTTAAATATGAAACTATTTTTCCTATCAAATTAGCACAGACTTTCTTACTTATAATAAATATTTATAGATAGACATTCTTACACCTGTTAGGATTGTAGCTTTTGGAAAGAAACCTAACAATTTACATTAAAAGCTTTAAAGAATTGTTCTTCTCTTTTAGGTAAATCCTATATTGAAATTTTAAAAAAATTCCTAGTGTAAAATTAGGAAGAGCATAAATTATGATACACAAACTGGACTTAATGCAAGCATTATACTTATTTCCAAATATATTTTCATACTTTCTGCATATATATGGCTTTGTGTGCAGTGCCTACTCACTTTGTTGTCTCAGTTAAATTAGCATCAGCGTTAGCCTTCAACATAAATTTCTAGCCTAAATTTATATCAGGGTCTGACTCAGGTGCTATTTGGGTTACATACGTATGTTTGAAATTCTGCACAAAGTTTGTTTCAAGATTACTTATTAAACAACCCTCCTAAACATGGGGATATGTGTGGGTGTGAGATATTTAATAAGCAAAAAGTTTTTTCATAAATGATTTTTAAGTACTTAATGATAAACGTGTAGCAGTTACATTGTTTTTTTTTTAATTAACACTTCACTAGCGCTTTATGGCATTTAATATTTCCTCAGTTTCTTCATTTACTTGATATCCTTAAAAATGCCAAATAAACTGGTTTTAAGAACTGTATTCATAATAACAAACTATATTTAGTCCCTTTTTAGTTAAATAAATCATAGAGCTTTCAGCATTGATCTGAGAATATTAATAGTTTTTCTTGAGAATATTACTATTTAGCTGTAATGTGCACCTAAATCTATGTTATGTTGTATATGTGGAAGGTAAATTAATTTAGGACAGGAGTTATTTGCCTAAATGACATTGTTCTATACCTTGTATTTATTTATTTTTTATTGAAGTACAGTTAATTTACAATATTGTGTTAGTTTCAAGTGTACAGCAATGTGATTCAGTTATATATGTATATTCTTTTTCAGGTTCTTTTCCATTATAGGTTATTACAAAATACTGAGTATAGTTCCCTGTGCTATACAGTAGGTCCTTGTTATCTATTTTATATATAATAATGTGTGTATGTTAATCCCAAATTACCCACATACCTTTTTAACTATAAGTGTGTGCATATCTTTATTTAGAATGAAAGGGTTTAAAGACTAGCATTATCTCAGTAATATTGTACTTTGAAGGAAGCTAGAAAATAGCAAGTCTTTTATGTTTATATACAAATGTAAATTTTATGTTTTATGACTTAGCAAAGCAAAACACATTTTATTACTTTATTATATTTTAACTATTTTCTTTATGAAGACAGTCTGTTTGGAAAACTGAGTGAAGTATTATAGTGCAAAGTATTTAGTAGTTTGTGTTGGTTGGACCCGATTTTGAGTCCTGGCACAATTACTAGATTTTGTTTTGTTTTGAACAATTTATTTAGTTTCCTTTCGTGTTTTCTCATCTGGAAAATAGTGGTAATAATCCTAATTTGCTGAATTGATATGAAGATTATTATGTACTAAAAGCATCAAATGTAGTGCTAGATACACAGTAGTCATTCAATATAGGATCACTGTTTTTATAATTAGCGTGTGAGCCATTTAGCTAGAACTTAATGGGTGCAGTTAGCCTGAGGGAAATTTTTGCAGTGTGTAAAGGGTTGGGATATTTAACAGAGTGTTGGGGGTTTTTTTTTGGCAAATTCTGCCAGTGTAAATTGCATGCAAGGCTCATTGCTGGGGTAAAGGGGTGCTGGCACAGAGGTAGAAACGTGTTCCCTTGAGGAAGGGACTTTGATGTGGTCTGTAACTGGCTTTCTTTTCCTTTATTCGATCCAAGAACAATCCTATGAATGGTGAAATGTAACTCCAGCTTCCTGGTGACAAAACTGGGTCTACAGAGGATCAGCGACTTCGTTAAAGTCACTTGATGAATGCTAGAGCTGAGATTTGAACCACTAACCTCTGCTTTGTCTGTTCATTCAGCGGATGTAAACCCAGTGAGTCCCAGGTTCCGGGCACTCAAGTTTAGCCCTCTCCCCACCCACCATAGACCAGTCAGTGCTCACTAAACCTTGGACTCCACTCAGTCTCCAAGGGTCTCATTGTTCACGAAATTAGTAGATTCCCAAAAACTTGTTGATTGAATTCTATTTAAGATGTATTATTAAATGGAATTCTTTAGTATTTTAAAATAAAAATGGGTATTTTATTTTATTTTGAATTTTATTTTATTTTTTAAATACAGCAGGTTCTTATTAGTCATCCATTTTATACATATTAGTGTATACATGTCAATCCCAACCTCCCAGTTCATCCCACCCACCACCACCACCCTGCTTTCCCCCCTTGGTGTCCATACGTTTGTCCTCTACATTTGTGTCTCTAAAACATGGGTATTTACTTTAAATAAAAATAAATCTTCTAAGTTACTGGTTTCATAAATGTTATTTTATGAATAGTTTCTTAAGCAATGGAATACACATAACAGGAATAGAAAACAACTAATGATTGTTTGCACAGATGGGGTGGTGGGTTCAGTTTTGGAGAGGTTAATCCAACTCACATTGGAAAATCTTTTTGTTCTATTTAAGACTTAAATATCAT
Organism: Mesoplodon densirostris; assembly: GCF_025265405.1. NCBI lineage: Eukaryota > Metazoa > Chordata > Mammalia > Artiodactyla > Ziphiidae > Mesoplodon > Mesoplodon densirostris. The sequence continues at coordinate 205,908,285 of NC_082661.1, forward strand.
TCATTTAAATGATAGGAATGATTTCTTTGGGATGGTGTAAAATATATCTTTCATCTCTTACCATATGTTAGATGTTTAAAAGTTAAGAAAAACCTTAATTTATATAGCTATATTACTTTAAAGTGTTTTGTTCTTATTTTTATCTTCAGTAGTGCCTCTTCACTCTAGGCTAATATTAAAGAATGTGGATATAGAGGACTGATTGTATCTTTGAAAATATAAGGTGATGAATAATAATCTTTGATGTCAAGATGAAACTGAGGTGAAAATGTACTCATAGCAACCATTAGCAAATTGTCACATTTGTAGGCTTTAGCAGTAAGGTGGTGATAACAATATTGGCCTAGTTTCTCTGCTCACAGCCTTGGCATACTGTATCCCATCCAATGCTGTTTCAGTGTCATTCTGGAATCTAGAGACGATTTAAGTTAGAGATATGAGCAGATACACACTGCTGTGTATAAAATAGGTAACAATAAGGTCCTACTGTAGAGCACAGGGAGCTATGCTCAACATCCTGTAATAAACCATCATGGAAAAGAATAAGAAAAAGAATATGCATGTATATGTATAACTGAACCACTTTGCTGTCCACCAGAAACTAACACAACATTGTAAATCAGCTATACTTCAGTTTTTTAAAAAATCATAAATTAGAGGTGCGCTGCTGAGTGTGCCACAATTAATTAATTCTCTGGCCTTGGCTGCAAGGCCTTGTTGCTGTACCACCTGGAGCACCTCTGCTCACCGTGGTCCTACCCAAGCAGCAGTATTCACTAAGGCCCCTGCTGAAAGAGCTTTTGTAGAGGTTAGACTTTCCATTTTCACTCATTCTGTCTTCATTAGATATTCTGTCTTCAATTATTTTCCCCATAGGTTTTTCTTATAATGTGTGATAATTCTCATAATGTATGTTCAGGAAATCGTATGTAAGGAACTGAAATGTGATTAAAATTCTTTTTGTTCAGAAAATATTAACACATACTTGTATTGCTTCAAAATGTAGAATTAAATATTCTGTGATATAAACCAAGACTTCAGAAAGCTGAAACTTTGTTGATAAGAAAATAATATGGGACTTCCCTGGTGGTCCAGTGGGTAAGGCTCCATGCTTCCAATGCAGGGGGCCCAGGTTCAATCCGTGGTCAGGTAACTAGATCCTGCACACATGCCGCAACTAGGAGTTTCCATGCCGCACCTAAGAAGTCCACAGGCTGCAGCGAATATCCCGCATGTTGCCACTAAGACCTGGAGCAGCCAAAACAAATAAATATATGTGTTCTTTAAAAAATAATAATAATAATACAATTTATTCTTTAAACATTGATTTAAACTAAATGATAGAAAAAGTATAGATCCTTCTATGAGCTGCACTCATGTGTTAAGTATCTCTTACAAAGAGGCAGATTAGGTTGTAGTTATGACTCTGGAGCTGGAATTCCTGGCTCTGTTCTTGATTCCACAATTACCAGCAACATGATCTTGGAGAAATAATTTCTTTTTACTTATATGTTTGGAGAATAGTAAAAGTCAGTGACTTACTTCATAGGATTGTTGAAGGGTTAAACAAGTTAATACATGTGAAGCACTTAGAGTAGAGTTCCTGGCACATTGTCAGTATTTGGTGTTGGCTTTCTGTTATTAGGTTCAACAATTTATATTTTCATCTTTCATTTATTTATTTTAATCTGTATTTGCCTATTCTTAAAAATAAGATGTCTTTATTGTCTTTGAAAATCATGTGGACTGTGAGTTATTTGAAGTTGGTAAACTTTATGTCTTCTACAAAATTAATAGTTGTATAATAAAGTGTTTCTAAGCATTTACTATTTTATCTGGAAAACCACGTTTATGATGTTCGAAATGGATATAGTTGATGTTTAATTGTACTCATTCTTACTATGCTTAAGCAGTTAGTAAATTCGGGGTACATATGTCAGATGAGGCCAATATGATACATAGGTACATGATCGTTGAGATGATCATCACAAGAGCATATAGAATAACCTAAAAAGGATAACGCATCTATACTTGAGATAGCTCAACAGAAGAGATCATTTTGAAATTTGTGACTCTTGATTCAGACTAAATATTTGTTTTTTTTTTTTTTTTTTTTTTTTTTTTTTTTGCGGTATGCGGGCCTCTCCCTGTTGTGGCCTCTCCCGTTGCGGAGCACAGGCTCCGGATGCGCAGGCCCAGTGGCCATGGCTCACGGGCCCAGCCGCTCCGCGGCATATGGGATCCTCCCAGACCGGGGCACGAACCCGTATCCCCTGCATCGGCAGGCGGACTCTTAACCACTGCGCCACCAGGGAGGCCCTAAATATTTGTTTTTAATCACAGAACCATAATAGGCCTTGGAGTCTCTTTCCAGAATTAAAAACAAATTCTAAAAAATTTAAGAGATTGGGTCATTGCATTTATTTAACATTTTTTCAGCACTAGAGAGTAGCTACAGATTTGCAGCTATGAATAAAGACAGTAGCATACTTAGACTTCCTTCCGTCTCTTCATTCCTGTTATACCTGGTTCCTTCAGACGTTCCTGAGCTAATTTTACTTTTACCTCATTCTTTCTTGATCTTGATTACTTGAAATTTGGTTTGTGCTCCACTCAATGGTGTTGAGGAATGGGAAGAAGACTGTCACCTACAGGCATGTAGGGTCTTTCACACCTTTGGTGATTTATAGTTGGAGAGTGGACACTGGGATCATCAAAGTAATTATTAATGTTTTGTTTGCATAGTTACCAGGTTACCTTTGATTTGGGGTTCACTTTTTCACAAAGACTGTCTAATAAGAGGGAAGTGGTTCCGTCTTCTTGGCATTAATAAGTCTACACACCTATTCTTCGGGGGAAGGAATTGTTCAGAATTAATTGTCGCCCTTAAGCTCTTAGCTTAAGCCATTCTCTTTGAAAAATGGAGTGAAAACAGATACTGTCTTTTTCTTATTCTACTATGTTTCAAATGCCGTATGACAGGTAATCAAAATTATTGATAGTCATTAATCCTAACTACAAATTCCAACAGTGATAAAAATCACTCATATTTTGTTGAAGTAATTCTTTTCTATAGTGCCTAGTGCATGACTGTTTGTTAATACTGAATACATTTAACTTAGTTATGGAAAGTTAATATGAGAAAAAATTTAATATTTCGAACTAGACTTGTTTTTATTTCTTTGGGGCACAAAAGATTTACTTAAGAAAGTTTGTCTGTCTTATCCATCTATCTATCTATTTGGGGTCTGTTTTAAGGCCACAGAAAGTGAGGCTGGTGAGATGGACCTGAGTGGGTTACCGGAGACAGCAGTGGACTCTGAGGACGATGATGACGAAGAGGACATCGAGAGAGCCTCGGACCCTCTGATGAGCAGGGACATCGTGCGAGACTGCCTGGAGAAAGACCCCATTGACAGGACAGACGATGACATTGGTAAGTCTGGGTGAGAAAACGAATCTCATCGCAATTTAAAGAACTTAGAGGTAAGACTGTGTAATACAATGGAGCCCAAGAATAGTAGGCTCTAAAAGGTCATTCATGTATCAGTGTCCCTTGGCATTTGTTGTTGAAAACATTTTGAAACAATTAATTTGTTCATAGCTTCAGGAGACTACAACTAATAAAAGTTCCTAATAAAACCCTTCCACACGAGCCATTTCTTAGCTTACTCTCGGACAAAAAAATAAATATAGTCTTCCAAACATTATTACTTCTGTTAATCGTCTTGCGCACGCCATTTCTAGTAAGCTCGAGTTTTTCTTTGTGTGAACGTCAGTCGGGTGGTAGTTGGTAAAGCTGTCATGTAAATGACTTTTCTTCTTCTCTGGTTCCGTAGGAAGGTGAGGCTCAGGGGAAGAAGAGAGCAGAATGTCAAGTGAGCCCTGCGTGAACCTGGGGGTTGAGGCTTTAAGTGTGCCCTAAGGTTAAGAGTCTAAGTGGCTTTGTGTCCGCTTTTTCCTTCCTCGGGGTCGCCTTTACCCAGCTTTGCCATCAGAGCAAGAGTTGATTGTGTAATGGTGCTGTAGCGTTCATGCCTGCCTTCTGGGCCCTGCTTCTTCCTTAGATGCTGGGGGCGGTGAGAGCAGCTTCCTCTGAGAGCATCACTGCCCCGTAGGTCTGGAATCTGTAACCACCGGTGCCTGAGCCTGATTATCTGCTCTTCCAAACCCTTGGCTCTTTTTGGGCCAATATGTATTTGAAAGAAATTCAAGGAACTGGGTCTAGTGGGATTAGATATAGGACAGTATGGGCATCATCGTATGTGAGTGGCTTGTTGCTTGCGTTTTGTTTTTTGGTCTTTTTTGCTGTACGTGGGCCTCTCACTGTTGTGGCCTCTCCCGTTGCGGAGCACAGGCTCCGGACGCGCAGGCTCAACGGCCATGGCTCACGGGCCCAACTGCTCCATGGCATGTGGGATCCTCCTGGACCGGGGCACGAACCCATGTCCCGTGCATCAGCAGGTGGACTCTCAACCACTGTGCCACCAGGGAAGCCCCGTTGCTTGTGTTTTGAGGGAGCCAGCGTCATGTATGAGGAGACCCTTGTACCATTTAAGCTCTGCACATATACTAGGGAATTAAAGATGGAAAACCAGAACCTTGGATTAGGTATCTAAGATACCACTAAAGCCATTGATAGGAACTGCTAGCTATTTAGAGATGACTGCTGTGTGGAGTGAGCATTCGGTCATTGGCGGATGTGACTGAGCGCCTTGTATGGACTGAGGGTTTCCGAGGTCCTGGCAGACCAGTGGGAACAAAACAGGGAGCCCTGGTCCTGCTGGGGTCTGAGGAATAAAGTGGGGGAGATGTTTCAGGGAATGCACCGAACAGGGGGCTGTTTTAGGAAGGAAGGACTGTCAATGCCCTTTTAGAAGTTCAGACCCGAAGGAGGTGGTGGGAAGCCAGCCGTGCCTGCACCCCCAGCACAGAAGTGCCTCTGCCGTCACCCTTCCGGGGGCCTTAACCTCTAGATTTCTGTTGGAGGAAAGGACGTAGCTGCCTCTCACATGCTCATCCCTGTTCCTCCTTAGGTGAGCCCCCTCCCTCCTCCACCTGGTCCACTCCCCGGTCCTGAGGTGCTCTTAGTCACAAGTCTTCTGAGGCTTCTGCAGCATGAAGTGAAGTGGTCCTCTTTCATCCCTGAAGACATAGGCTTTAGCTTCCTCTAGACTGATACCACACGTTCATCTGATTTCCAGTGTCCAAAATTTATTCCACTCCCTTATTCTCTTTGTCCTTGCCCGCTTCTTTTTCATTTTTTTAAAAATTTTTATCGGAGTATATTTGACTTACAATGTTGTGTTAGTTTCAGGTGTACAGCAAAGTGAATCAGTTACACATATACGTTTGTTCATTCTTCTTCAGATTCTTTTCCCGTATAGGCCATTACAGAGTACTGAGTAGAGTTCCCTGTGCTATACAGCAGGGCCTTATTTGTTATCTATTTTATATACATTAGTGTGTGTGTGTCAATCCCAATCTCCCAATTTATCACTCCCTCCCATGTTTCCCTTTCGGTAACCATACGTTTGATTTCAAGATCCTACTTCTTTTTCAAAATCACTTTATTGTAGTTTTAAAGAGAGAATGAAATTGGAAGTGTGTTTGGTTTGCCATCTTAAGAATCCTTGCTCATAGGGTTTATAAAAAATTAGATTGAACATGGCTTATGAACAGATTGACATGGAGGTTTATCCTTTTTGAATATGCTCATGTTAGTATAGTTATGGAAGAAAATTATGATTATTCAAATACATGTAGCTATTGGAAATTTAAGACTCTCACTTCATATCTGAGAAGTTTTCTCTCTCAGAATTTCTAGAAGGAAGAGCTATGCTGATTCCTACAAATGAACACCACACTGTTTTTTTTTTAATGTGCTTGTTGATATAATCTCTGGATGAATTACTTGTAGTTGAATACCAATACGCTTGTAAACAGTGATAACTCAGATGCTTGCTCCTATCAAGTATATTTTTATTTAAAATAGTAAATCATTATCACTAAAGATAAGGCCTAGGGACTTCCTGGTGGTGCAGTGGTTGAGAGTCCGCCTGCCGATGCAGGGGACACGGGTTCGTGCCCCGGTCCAGGAAGATCCCACATGCCGCGGAGCAGCTGGGCCCGTGAGCCATGGTCGCTGAGCCTGCGCATCCAGAGACTGTGCTTCGCAACTGGAGAGGCCACAATGGTGAGAGGCCTGCGTACCACACACACACACACACACACACAAAAAAAAAGAATCCACCTGCCAATTCAGGGGACATGGGTTCCAGCCCTGGTCTGGGAAGATCCCACATGCCACGGAGCAACTAAGCCCGTGTGCCACGACTACTGAGCCTGCGTGCCACAACTACGGAAGCCCACGTGCCTAGAGCCTGTGTTCCACAACAAGAGAAGACACCACAATGAGAAGCCCTCACATTGTAATGAAGAGTAGTCCCCGCTCGCTGCAACTAGAGAAAGCCCGTGCACAGCAACGAAGACCCAACGCAGCCAAAAATAAATAAGTTAATTTTTTAAAATTGCTAATATTTAATCATGTTTTTAAAACTGCAGGAATTAAAAAGCTTCCTTTTGGGTTCCCTCAGATTCTTGGGTATACCTTTGTTTCAGTACTTTGAAGAAAGGGACATTATTGATTTTTGCGATTCAACTCGTAACTCTATAGGTACTCAATTATTGAATGGTTACAAATTTATTTTTGGTTTTGAGGCCTTGGCACATTAAGGTAGAGAACTACTCTGATCCCTTTCAAAGAATTCCTTTTTTCTTCCCCGCTTGTTGTACCGCACACACATACAAATTCACAGGTTTTTTTTTTAAAATCTTAATTATTTCTTATATAAAATTAAACCAAAGCAATAAGATAAGAATTTTCTGAATTGACTAAAGCTTCTGGTGTCTGTAAGTTGATTATTCAGCTTTTCTTTGTGTTACATTGACTAGAAAAAAGTTTTTTTGAATGTCTAATATTTTTCATAAACAGGAATATTTCTTTCCTAACAAAGTAAGGTAGATCACATTAATGTATTATTCAGACAGATTCTTCCAAGCCGTGTAGAATAAAGCTGTCCTGTCTCTCCCTTCCACACTGCTTCTCTCCATACGTCCTGGGAACTATCTCAGTACTCATTCCATGCTCTGAATTCTTGGCTGACATAATCCCTGTTACTCTGTATGCTTCCTGGGGCATCATCAGGGTTTATGTTGAGCTCCTGTAGTCAAATGCTTCCATTTTATATTTATTATTTTTTTAAAGATTGGTGATATAAATTCTTTATTTTTTTAATTGCTGTAGTCCTCCAGTGTAATACATGATAGAATAGAAGCTATCACAAAACCAGTGTTACCATTATTGAGTCTTTGAGAGTTTTAAAAATACTTGGATATTGTCTGGTTAAGTGTTTGTTTATTTTTAATTTTTCAACTGAGCCTGGAGAATTATATACATTTACTATTATTATATCTTCTCTGTCTCCTTTATTATTTATCCTTATATGTGATACACAGATATTTTCTATTCTGTTGTATCTTTTAATGTTAATCACTACTCATATATCACAAATTGATTTCATGACCCACTAATAGAGTAGGAAACTTCCAGAAAGCAAGACAAATGTCCATGCAAGCACTTCAAATCATTGCTGCAAGTATTAGTGAATACGTTTTATACTTCATATTCATATGCTTCGTATTCTCCTATCATGTGTGGTGGTAATTTGACTTTTATTACTGTCTAAACATGTTAAATTTAGAACATTTCTGACAATTAATTTCTGGTCTCATATTTTTCTTAAGAGCATGCATCTCTGCTTGTCCAAGGAAATTTAGCTCTTACTAGGAGAGGAAAAAAATGAAATGTGTGTTCTAATACCTATAGCTAGTATTTTAATACCTTACAGTGAGGGGTGGGGTGTGATAGCTGAAGAAAACAGAGGCTGGTAACAGCAGAACTAACAGGGATATGCCAGCCAGAGGACCACAATTTGTTCATTTGTCTTTATGTTTCATGTCAAAAAGCCAGTGCATTTGTAAAACACTGAGTCCCACCTCCCGCAGATAGTAGGTATGGGTCATCTCTTGCAGTGCTATTCAGAATTGCCTTATAGCTGCCCTCAGGCATAAACATATTTTATGACAGGACACAAACACATCTACTCATTCCAGAAATGAAAGGTTCACTCAACAGAACTTATTCTTTCTATAACTGATGTACTTTGATACTCTCGCTCCTTCTTTTTTAAAAATGCTGGTTGCAACAGGAAATTGATGTCCTGACACATCAGCCTGGGTCAAGTTGAAGAACGCTGTCTTGTTGGACAGAATCCCTGGGTACCACGTATCACTGTTATTCTTTCTGATTACCAGAGCCACCCCTGTAATGAAAAGTCTTATACAGGAGGGATGACGTAGGGTCTAAGCAGAACAGACGTTACCAAGCTGGACCAGAAAACACCACCTAGTCTGACCTGTGGAAGAGTAATGTTTTCACAGAACATATCTTTATATTATACATTGTTTTTGCAATGAACAAACTATATCCAACAACATAAAACTCATCACTAAATCCTAATAGACGGAAGGAAGGAGCATAAGGACAGTATCATTTGTGCGGACAAGAAAAATGTAGTAGAATTTTTACTTAGCCAAAAGTTTGAACGATACCATGAATACGATAATAATGACAATAAGAGCAGTTCTCATGTATTGCGTATTTACTCTCTGCTAAGGACTTTATCATCTTCATTCCTTTTGATCCTCAGAACTGTCCAGTGAAGGTGGGTATTATCTTTTTCTTTTCCAAGTGAGAGAAACACGCCTTAAGGAAATGAATCAACTTCCCCAAAGTAATTCAGCTAGTAAGTGTTCACATGCTGACACACGCCCTGTGGTCTTTACCACCACCTGTGATGTCCAGCCTGAGCATGGAGCCGCACAGTCCTGAATCGTGCCGCTGCCACTTCCTAATTCTATGCCTTCGAGCCGCACGGTTTCCTCCTTGTGAAGTGAAAAAGAAACCGTGCATCTCATACAGCCATGATGATGAGTGAGGAAAGAACTTAGTAGGGAGTTCTTAGCAAGAAGAAGCTGTTTGTCCACAGCATTGCCAATAGGAAGAGTGAGCAAACTCTGTTTTCGTCCATCTGTGGGATCAGAAATAATCTATCCATTTTAATTCGCCTTTATCATATAATGTTGTAAACTTGTTAATGGATTACTTTTTATGGATCTGTCTGACCCACAGAAAATATTCCCTGGTTTCTAAATCCTGGAGTATCTTTAGAGTGAGGGTGGTTGTTTCTGCTGTGTGTTTTGGGCATCCACTCGCCCCAGAGGCACCGGAATGGACCTACTGACTTTCTAGAGAATTCTCAGAGCTCTGTTTCATTTCAGCTTATCATTTCATCCCTTAGTAAGCCTTAATAAGATCACAGCTCATTTTCAATAGAAATTCCCCATTTGAAGTTTATTCATTTCTTCATTCCCACTGGAATTTGAATTGCACTGTGTCCTGTTGCTCCTGAATCAACAAGGAAATGTCACCAGTTCCACAGTGACAGAATTCTTCGTATACCTGCAAGAACTCCAACGTGTACTGAAGATAATTTAAAGTCTTTGTACTGTTCACCAGGCAGAATTGTAGGGCATTTAAAAAGAAAGAGCTGTAGAGCATTCTTTCTGAATGCTTGTTTGGGGAAATAGTTGTCATTTTTTCACACGCCTTCTGCTTTTCAGAACAACTCCTCGAATTCATGCACCAGCTGCCGGCTTTTGCCAACATGACGATGTCGGTGAGGCGGGAGCTCTGTGCTGTGATGGTGTTTGCGGTGGTGGAAAGGGCCGGGACCATCGTGTTAAACAACGGTGAAGAGGTTAGGAAATATTTCTGCCACTCATAACGTCTCTATGTGAGCCTCGCTCGATGCAGCAAATGAACAAAAACCCCATTCTTCTTCTTTCCTCCTTACAAACCAAGGGCAACAATAAGTTTGAATCATTCAGGAATTATGATGCACTCCTTGTGTCAGAGTCTTCCAAGTTCATTATTTTATTTTCTATTATTTGCGGTATTCCAGATGATACTGGTAGAAACATTTTTGACATTTTAACTTTTCAGATTTTGCAAGTTAAACGTTCATAATATTATGCCTCTTGTCAGAACAAAATGCTATTCTTATCAAGGCTGTGGTGATCATTTTATCTTGTTTACATGTGTTTTGGGGAACAGAAGACATTTTTTCCCCCAGTGTCGTTTAAGAGAGGAATAGCCAGAGTCATTAGGAGAGCGGAGCGCCGTGCAGGCACCTGGAAACCCGCGGGTCCATGGCTGTGCTTTAGTTCTTGTTCTGTGAACTTGGCGAATGGTCAGCTGTACTTGGGTTATTTGTTCCCTCTTTAAAAAATAAAAGATCTAAATCATTTTTAGGGACCATTCCAGCATTTACAGCTTCATGATCATGATGTTATTTTGTGCTTTGTCTTCATTTTTTGGAACTAGCTGGACTCCTGGTCAGTGATTCTGAATGGTTCTGTGGAAGTGACTTACCCAGATGGAAAAGCAGAAATACTGTGTATGGGAAATAGTTTTGGTGTCTCTCCTACTATGGACAAGGAATACATGAAAGGAGTGATGAGGACAAAGGTGGATGACTGCCAGGTATAAACTGTCATTATTCTGTATTCTGTTAATATAAAGAACACTTACGTATGCAGTTGAGGTAAGATTTTTCAGCCTGTATAAACAGGTCATCTTTTAGATTTATAAAGAAGATTTTAAAGTAGAACTATGACTTTTAGTGTTATCACGCTCCAGGAAATTAAAAACAAATCTTCCGTAAAGTTACTTGGACTCCACAGAGCTAAGCATTCTGTAAATGTGTTCTATTAAAAAACAGGTGTTCTATAAATATGGTATTTTTAAATTTTCCTCAATAATAATTTATAATTTAGTCAACAAAAAATATGGAAGTAAAATGCCCATCATGAAAAGAAATTATATAGGTTAGTAAAGATGCTGTGATACAGTTACACAGTATTTTTATCTAAATACATGGAAGATATGGAATTGATTTTAGAAGTCATGAAAATTAATCATGGTATGAATCAGTAGAAACACTTGATAGTAAAGAAATGATTGCTAATAAAAAGAACAATATCAGTATTGATATTATGTTAATTTTCATTATTTAAAAGCATTTAATAAAAGGCTAGAGAGAATGTTGAGACCAAATGTGAAATTTAATTAGGTCGATCTAACAGGTAACCTCTATATTAGTGTAAAAAATATTTAAGATGTGGGCTTCCCTGGTGGCGCAGTGGTTGAGAGTCCGCCTGACGATGCAGGGGACACGGGTTCGTGCCCCGGTCCGGGAAGATCCCACATGCTGCAGAGCAGCTAAGCCTGTGAGCCATGGCCACTGAGCCTGCGCATCCGGAGCCTGTGCTCCACAACGGGAGAGGCCACAACAGTGAGAGGCCCGCGTACCGTAAAAAAAAAAAAAAAAATATATATATATATATATATATAAGATGCTTTTATCAGTAGTAAGTATTTATAATTTATATCTTAAAAAATTGTCCTTGAAAGATAAAATACTTTAATATAAATAAACCAAAAGAGTTGACTTAGACTAATTAATGTTAAGTGCTCCTTGTATTTATTAGTCTAGTCTAAAATACATCTGAATATAGTTTATGCTAAAAGAACATCATTGAATTTTTATAATGTCTGAGAAATATAAAATAGTGCTCATTTAAATTTTCATTTCAAGCGTTTTACTTACTAAAAAGAAAAATGACCATGACTATAAATAAAATCATCTTACTTAGAGAATAATTTTGCTAAATAATTCCTCCAGTGAGCACCATGGAGAGGGAAAAAAAAGGCTATAAATTCAGTTTTTGAATATGTAATGCCAGAAGAGCTTTCTTAATATAGCCAGCTCTCAATTATTTGGCAAAATAGAGGAAAACAGAATGGTACATAAATCTCAAAGTCTATATTTGGCCTCAAAATGTGTATTTAAAAGGGGTCATATGTGATATTTCAGCTTTTAGAATTATATTCCAAAAAAAAAAAAAAGCCAAACTGAGTCAAAACGGACTGGAAAATTGTTAAAGGTTTCTCTGTCCTGTTATTGCTTCTCAGTCTCTCCTTGCGCCCTTCTGCAAGTCAGGATCACTAGAGCATCTAGGTCCGTTTCTGTCCTTAAAGGGCGAGTAAAAGCTATTTTGTTTCTGAGAATTCAGCTCCTACATTAGCACCTCATAATTGGCCAACCCCTTTTGTTAGAAATTTTGTAATCTTGGGACTGAAGTGATATAGGAGGCACAGAAATGTCTCAGAATAATTGATAAAAATATTATGACTTAATATTCCAAGAGTGCTGAAGTCATGTCAGATGTAGCAGGTAACCTTAAATATCCGGGAGTCCTGGGAGAGGACGAGGAGGTAGCTGTAGGGAAGACAGTTCATCTCTCTACTGGATGAAGAATCAGCGGGAAATCCAGAGTGATAGTCATCAAGGTAGACGCCAAGAGAAAACTCTAATTGAAAACGAAAACTCTGATTGAGGTAGTATTAGACTCCTGTAGTTCCTGATACGAGACTCCCGGATGTACAAAGAGGGTCAAGGGTGCAGCGTCTGCCAGACCAAGTCTTTCTCACTCTGCAGGCCTTTCCACACGCTGTAAAAGGAACGTGAAATCAGGGGTTCAGGAATCACCCTTGTGATTCCCCCCCATCTCAGGCCCTGCGTTCCTTCCCTCCATATTAGAACAGGCATGGAGAATGAATTTAGATATTTTAATGCAAATGCTTATTTGCATTAAATTATAGCATTTTAGCGTATTTCTGTTAAAATGTCATTTATTTGTCAGAAAGTGCGCATGCCACATCCTCCTCTTGCTGGGAGAACTAAACAGTGAGAATCACATTTTTGTCCATAACGTGATCTCCACGAGGGTGTCATTGTACTGAGCACATTGTAGGCAATCAAAGGTTACTGAATGAAATGAACGAAAGTGGTGTTCCCTCTACCAAGAGGAAGCAACCTTGGCTAGGTTTGGCCCTCATTTCCTTACAGTTCAGTGGGTTCCCAAAATACATCTTGGGTAGTGTGGTATAGAGTCGAGCCCAAGTTCAGCCTGAGGACACAGCATGAGTAGATGCAGTTTGACACTTATTTCTGTCTGTTTGGGTCCCATGATGTGCTCAGTGCTCAGCACTGTGCTTTGCCCTGCTCCCTTCTGTGTGCCTCTCTTCGCATTCTCTTTTTCTCTCTTTTTTTTTTTTTTTTTTTTTGGGCACACCACTCAGCATGTGGGATCTTAGTTCCCCAACCAGGGATTGAACCTGCGCCCCCTGCAGTGGAAGCATGGAGTCTTAATCACTGGACCACCAGGGAAGTCCCCTCCTCTTCCCATTCTTGTCCCCTGTTGGGTTTGAAGGACAAAGGCGGGGCCAGGCATAGATGTCCTTTGGTACCAGGTGATTGGTCATGGTTTTCCATTCCCCATCCACGCCTTTTCCTTTTCTTTCTCCCTCTTCCTGTCCCTCTTTTCCTTTCCCACTCTTCTACTTCTGTCTCCCCTTCCTCTCTCCACCACCTACATCTAGGGCCTACCCGTGACACCCAGGCATCGCCTCGCTCTGCCCTGCACCCTTCAGCGGGGAGGGAACACTTGGATGCCTGTGTGAACAATTAGGTATGAACTCCCTTGCAGATGCAAAGTACCAGTTTAAACAGATCTAACGTCTTAAGGTAAATCTGTGAGACTCATGTTTTCTTGAGACCGTGAGAGCTAGTGATGCTTTGAACTTTAGCAGAAGTTTTGGAGGAGAAAGCAATTGCATGGATATTGTGAAAGCTGACTGTTTTCTATGTTGATAAAAGTTTAACTTTACTTCATTCTTTTATCATTTTTAATATTTTTACTAAATAAAAGTTGTGAGGTTATGTGCCCAAAAGAAAATTATCCAGTGATGTAATAAATGAAATGAAGTCATTGCCCTTTTATAGATGAAATCTTGCTTGAATTTTTATTTCATATCAGAGTGCCAAGATCATACAGGACTTTCACCTGTGAACACCTGTCTGGCAGTATAAAACCTCACTAAAACAATTATGTATATAACTCACAGATTTTCAACTGGCTTCATCCTACCAATTAAAAATTATATTTTTCCTATAAATTTCATGTTATACCTAAAAACTTCTTAAAGCAAAAATAAATTTGCTCATAAAAAATAAATGTTTTCTTGTAAAATTTATTTCTTTTGAGATAGCAGTTCTGTATGGCCATATTAGAAATTCAGTTTAGGAGTCCTTTTTTTTTTTTCCTTTTTGGATGGTATTTCAGTTTGCTGCAGAAGAAATGCCAAAGATGTCTGTCTAGACACTAAGAATTTCAAATCAAACTTATTCTAATTTCTTTAAGTCCTTAGTCAAGAAGATTAATTTTAGTACATTTCTCTTCAGAAAGCATTTTCTTTTTATCTCTCTACGTACTTGTTTTAACTCAGGGATATATTTCTTTTTTAGGAGATAAGTGATATAATTACGTTCTCTAAAAATGGGTATAAGAAAGAACACCTAAAATTATTTGGAGACCTGGGGAACAATTTTCCTACCCTGTAAAAAGAAAAAAATTAAAAATATTTTTGAGGCAAGAAACTAAGGACCATAGACTTTATTTTTTTATTTTTTTATTTTTTTTATTTTTTTGCGGTATGCGGGCCTCTCACTGTTGTGGCCTCCCCCGTTGCGGAGCACAGGCTCCGGACGCGCAGGCTCAGCGGCCATGGCTCACGGGCCCAGCCGCTCCGCGGCATATGGGATCCTCCCAGACCGGGGCACGAACCCGTATCCCCTGCATCGGCAGGCGGACTCTCAACCACTTGCGCCACCAGGGAGGCCCAGGACCATAGACTTTAAACATACACACACCTGTGGTCCGTGTTAAGGATATGTGTCTGTAGGGGTTTTTTGGCATTTAAAAAAATATATTAAACTATCCATAATTGCTTACAACAAAAGCCTATGCTTTTTGAATTTTAACTTTTTGATTCTAAACTCTTAATGGAAAAATTAGTGAGATGATATCAATCAACTTGATGGAAGAAACTTAATATCATAGTATGCTCTTTCTTGAGTGTGAACTGCTGCTGCTACTTCTGTAAAAAAGCTTTACTGATGATGCAGAAAGTATGGAAAATATAGAAAAGTATATTAAACAATGAAAGTCACTTGTAAATTGCATTGCTCAGAAATAATCATTATTAGCCTTTTGTCATGCCAAGATTTTGATATGCATGTATAATTTTTTTAAATTAGCAAGCATGTACTTCTGAGACATTGGTTACATTAGAATGCTGAAGGCACAGCTGTTTCCTCATCTGTACAGTGGGGATAATAGTAATACCTTCCTCACAGGCTGGTTGGGAGGATAAAGTGAGAAAGTTCCTATAAAGCTACTGCAATATCATGATGATAATAATAATGTCATCATTGTCATTAAAATCATTATTACAATATTTGGTTTTAAATTTTTTTTAAAAATTAATGTATCATCATGAATAGTGAGCCGGAAGCCTAAACGTCCTATGAAAATATGATTTTAGATGCCTATAGCATCTTTTATCTTACGTACATTATAATTTAACCATTTCCTCTTTTCATCTTTTTACCTTAAAGGAGAAAAAGAAATGTCCATCCTTTCTTCATTCCTAACAGATTTTTTTTTTTTTTTTTTTTTTTTTTGCGGTACGTGGGCCTCTCACTGTTGTGGCCTCTCCCATTACGGAGCACAGGCTCCGGACACGCAGGCTTAGCGGCCATGGCTCACGGGCCCAGCCGCTCCGTGGCATGTGGGATCCTCCCGGACTGGGGCACGAACCCATGTCCCCTGCATTGGCAGGCGGACTCTCAACCACTGCGCCACCAGGGAAGCCCCCTAACAGATTTTTAAAATAAGAATAAATTATTCAAAATTCAGAGAAGACAATCATTTTTATTTACGAATCTACTGTTGCTTCCTCACTGGCCTCTGGCTAATTTGTGTAATAAGTGATTTCTAGAATTCATTCGTAACTTTCTTTAAAACTACTAAGAAATGTAATTAAATGGTTTGCCCTGAGCCCTGAAATTTTTTATCTTTGGGGTCGTGGAGGAGTAATTGCTTGATGTGCATATTTTTGTTAACTTTTTCTTTAAAAGAGCAAGGATTAACCTTCATACCAGTTATGAGGAGTAGTGATTTGAGCTTAACAAATACGTAGCTTGTTTTGTGGACCCTTTTTGAACAGACTTTCTAAAATGATTTCTTTTATCAATTATAATTAGCAAATTTGTTATATCTACTGCTTGGGTATCTTTGAATTTTGATATCTTTTACTAAGATCATCTTTATTTTTAAATTGCTGCTCTCAAAATCTTTTCAGATTTTTTAAACCCACTAAATGATAATTATGTTTTAATATCTATTTTTTAAATAATAAATAAAATTTATTGAGCACCTACTGTATATCTAGCACAGTTCAGGAGTTTTACCTGGATTATCTCACTCAGCCTCCACAAGAATCCTATGAGGCTGGTGCTCTTATGATCATCTCCCCTTTTCAGATAGTAAAATAAGGCCCACCGAGTGATTGTCCCAGGATCCCACAGTGAGAGGTAGTAAAGCTGGGGTTTGAATCAGTTCACCTGACCCTAGAAACCACAGGGAGGAAGGGTTGGGGCAGGTAAGAGAATTTCTTCTGAAAAGCAATTTTATGATGATTTTATCAGCACGCTAGGATTTCCTAAGCACCAGAGAGTCCCGGGTTTGTACCT
Source organism: Mesoplodon densirostris (assembly GCF_025265405.1). NCBI lineage: Eukaryota > Metazoa > Chordata > Mammalia > Artiodactyla > Ziphiidae > Mesoplodon > Mesoplodon densirostris. The sequence continues at coordinate 205,925,126 of NC_082661.1, forward strand.
GCCCACTGATAGTATAGCAAAAAATCACAATCTAAAAAAAGTTGTGGTCACTTAGCTCAGTCCCCTGGATTCACGTTGCACATTACAATTCTTAAACTAGAAAGACCACCCAGCAGCTACCCTGATGGAGTGGATTACAATCCATTATTACATTATTCTATTCTGAATTCTTTTCATATTCTTCCTTTCTATTAGGGCCGTAATTCTAACAGATACTTAAACCACGTATAGACTCTTCAAAGCTTTTTTGCTGCTCTGCCCACAGTTGTGTCTTTTTTTTTTTTTTTTAATTTTTATTGGAGTATAGTTGATTTACAATGTGTTAGTTTCCGGTGTCCAGCAAAGTGATTCAGTTATACATGTACATATAGCCAGTCTTTTTTTTTTTTTCTTTTTAATATCTATCCTGAGAGTCCACTCTCCTCCCCCAGTGTTTTCTGAGTGTCACAGGTTGGGGGATGGGAGTGGTGAGAAAGAACTATTCTAATTTTATCTTCTGATATTTTTCATTGTTAGGATTTTTAATATAAACTACATATAAATATTCTAAAAATGAAACTTTTCTTGACCAAGGAGGAAATACATTAAAAAGTAGAGAAGTCCGATTAAGGTTCATTACTGCCCTCATTTAGAAAGTATGAGAGAGACATGGGAAAATGTCAGTGTTAAATAATTAAAACACTGAATCATTAGCACTGCTATAGGTCTCTCGCAAGCACTTTATCATTAGCATGTGACTTACATTTTATTCCAGTTTGTCTGCATAGCCCAGCAAGATTACTGCCGTATCCTCAACCAAGTAGAAAAGAACATGCAAAAAGTTGAAGAGGAAGGAGAGATCGTCATGGTGAAGGAACACCGAGAGCTTGATCGAACGGGAACAAGGAAGGGGCACATCGTCATCAAGGTGAGACAAACACGCCTCTGCCCCGTGGCAGGAGGGTTTAGGTAGTACCCGTTAGAATGGTGTAAGATGCCCCCACTCCATTTTTAGGCGTAGCTTCTCTTAAATGTTATCAATTGTAAAAAAATCTTTATCTCTCCGGAAGAACAGCAGTCTTATTCATTATTGTGTATGTTACTGTCCAGTTCATCTTAGGCTGAAGGTTTGAAATCAAGGTACCATATAGCTGCCATTCATGTGGGATGCTGATGACGCCTTTGATTTGTTGCAGGGCACCTCAGAAAGATTAACGATGCATTTGGTGGAAGAGCATTCGGTGGTGGATCCGACGTTCATAGAGGACTTCCTGTTGACCTATAGGACTTTCCTCTGCAGCCCGATGGAAGTGGGCAAAAAGTTGTTGGAGTGGTTCAATGACCCGAGCCTCAGGGATAAGGTTGGAAGTTGCATTTTAGTTTCCTTTCAGCTATGAAACATTCAGATACAAAGTTAGAGAGACTTTAATATATATTTGTCATGCCACTTAATGTTCAAAATATTTTGATGGGATAAGAGAATGTACTTCTTAAGCCAAAAAAAAAAAAAAGAGGTGATACACATACTAGTTCTTGTTATAGATTTCTAAGTTCAGCCCTAGAATTTTTTTGTTGTTTTAAAGCCCTGCCTCTTGGGCTTGCAATTTATTTATTTGTTTGTTTATTTATTGGGCCGCGCCATGTGGCATGTGGGATCTCAGTTCCCCGACCAGGGATCAAACCCACGCCCCCTGCATTGGAAGTGCGGAGTCTTAACCACTGGACCGCCAGGGAAGTCCCTAGAAATGTTTTTCTTTTTAACGCAAAGGCCAATACATAGGCCAGCAAATGTTTCAGCAGGTATTCTATGAGAATCGTTCCCTATGTGGATGTATTTTTGATGTATTTGTGGGAGGAGGTGAGTTCCATGTCCTTCTCCTCCGCCATCTTGATTCCCTTCCCCCCAGCAAATGTTTAAACTTTAGTTCTGTTGCAAATTCTGTTAAAACACAGCCCTCAATCACCTGGGTTCCATGGGAATCTGCATCCTCTGGTTTAGTGGACGGCCAGTGTACACCACATAAAAGTTACAGTTTTTCAGTTGGTACCCGAGCAGCATCCCCTCAGAACCATCGCGGGCAGGTAGGCCCCAGTCATGTAATTCTTCTGAACAAACCCTCTTCAGCAGCTCTTGAGTCAAGCTCTTTTTCAAAGCCAGAGTGGGTGATAAAGTACTAGTCTTGTGAGGTTTGAGAGTTACTCATGGCCTGTACTCATGTCTCCTTCCACATGACGGCCTGGTTTCCCTGAGGCCGACTTGGGAGAGGCAGGGCGTACAAATCCAGAACTGGGGACTAGCAGCAAAAGGCCTCCAGCTCCAGCGCTGGCCCTGCCGCTGACTCGCCCATGGCCCTAGAGCAATAGTTTGGACAGTAATGCTCTTCATCTCATAATCTGAGGGTCACGGGCCTAGAAGACCTCAGCCGAGGTCCTTAGCCTTAGCATTGCCTCTGCCATTTACCTTGTGTCATCTCACCCTCCTGCTACTCATCTCTTTACTTGTAGAACAGTAATCAGCCTCCTTCTGGGGTTGCTGTGAAGATGAATAACTGTGTAGTGCCTGGCTGTCAGCAGTCTCTTGGTGCATCTTGAAGCTATTGTGGTGGTAGTCAGTAGTATTCAGTTTATGATTTAGGAATCTCGTTTTTCTAACCTGGAATATGGCTAGTAGACTTCTAAGTTGACTTCTCAGCTACAAAACCTTAATTTTATGAAAAGGTCAGGTGTTAAGGATATAGTTTCAGGGGAAGTGATCATCTGGGTTTCCTAAACTTGAAAAATGGGCATTAGTGGAAATAAACAACAAAAAATTAATATAAATATCAAGAGTTGACTCCTGAGTGATTAGTCAGGTTATATACTATATATACTATAAACAGTATTTTAACTGAAGTTTGAAGATTAACTGTATACTGTCTACTCTATTTCTTTACTGCTAGAATGGCATGCTTAATTTTCCCACTTTAAGAGGTTAGTTAACGCTTGAAAACAATGCTATGGAAAATTTCTTTGATCTTGTTATTCAAGATTTAGAACATTAAACTCATAAAATAAAACAGGTACTTTTATATTTAAAGTTGCAGTTATACTCACTTCATATAGTAAAATTTTACTGAGAATTAGATGTTGTTATAAATATTAAGGATGCCCTTAGAACATAACAGTTAAAGTTGTCGTCCTCATGGAACTTATAGTCTAATGAAGGTCACACAGTTCTTGCTGGTACAAAGCTAATATTCCATAGCTGTGAGTGTGTGTATTGTTCTTTATAAAGCTCAGTGTAGGGGCTTCCCTGGTGGTGCAGTGGTTGGGAGTCCGCCTGCCGATGCAGGGGACGCGGGTTCGTGCCCCGGTCCGGGAAGATCCCACATGCCGCGGAGCGGCTGGGCCCGTGAGCCATGGCCACTGAGCCTACGCATCCGGAGCCTGTGCTCCGCAACGGGAGAGGCCACAACAGTGAGAGGCCCGCAAAAAGCTCAGTGTAGGGCTCAGTGAAAACGTGTGCAGGGTAAGAAAAGGCTACTCATTTTTCCTGCAGAATTGTAGATGTTAAAGTTTCTTTCTTCTTTTGTATTATTTTGATTTTATTATAGTTTTTGTTGTGACCTATTTCGAATGTATTTTGAAATGAAGCAAGATAAAAGTTAGTTACCATCCTTCACAGATTCAAAACCCTTCTCGGCCAAACAGCGTAGAGTCCACATTCAAAGTATTAATATATTTTTTCAGAAGGTCATCCTCTTATGAATGAAATCTGAGAGTTTTGTTGTTACTTTTCTTGTTCATTGTTATTAGGTAAATTGTTTGTTGGATAACTTTTTTGAAATGACTTTAATCATAAATTTTTAGCACTAGAAAGAAGAAAACCTATTAAAAATAATTGATTTTGCAGGTTACACGGGTAGTATTATTGTGGGTGAATAATCACTTCAATGACTTTGAAGGGGATCCTGCGATGACTCGATTTCTAGAAGAATTTGAAAATAATCTGGAAAGAGAGGTAATATTTGTGATTTTTTAAAAATAAACCATCAGCTTTAAGTTCATTTTATTCAGCCCATCTTTGAAACCACTCTTTTTTAACTCTTGTAGAAAATGGGTGGACATCTAAGGCTGTTAAATATTGCTTGTGCTGCTAAAGCAAAAAGAAGATTGATGACACTCACAAAACCATCCCGAGAAGCTCCCTTGCCTTTCATCTTACTTGGAGGCTCAGAGAAAGGATTTGGAATCTTTGTTGACAGTGTAGATTCAGGTAGCAAAGCAACCGAGGCAGGCTTGAAACGAGGGGACCAGGTATGGTATTTCTGAATGCAAACATAAGGGTAAATACTGGTGTCTTTTTCTCCTTCAGTCAATTGGGAAACTGAAATTAATTTTATAACTTTATTTTTAGATATTAGAAGTAAATGGTCAAAACTTTGAAAATATTCAGCTGTCAAAAGCCATGGAAATTCTTAGAAATAACACACACTTATCTATCACTGTAAAAACCAATTTATTTGGTAAGTGTTTTACATTTTTGCATACTTTCATTTTTCTCCCTTTTTTTGGTCTTTTTTTTAGCATTTAAGTCTTAATCATGAAAAAAGTCATGTTTATAATTCAAACATCATAAGAATTGAAAATTTATAGTAAAATGCATAGATACAGAATTAATTATGTAAGTGTATAATTAGATCTGAATCAAAAATCTACTTGAGGACCATAGCATTATTTTTATCGATATTTTTATTGATAAATATTTTAAATATCTATACATTTAAAGAGTGTGCTATTTTAACGTAATCTGAGTAGAAGTGACAGAAGACATACAAAAACAGATTCTTGGTGTCATTTGTTCATTGGAGTAGTGTTTTTCTACAAGATTACCATTTTGATAGCTGAAGTCTGTACTTAGATAATATTTCCAAGTTCTACAATCGCCTTTGAATTGTTCAGATTCTTATAATGGGCGTTTTGCGGTGTTTGTTTCCTTTTTAGTATTTAAAGAACTTCTCACAAGATTGTCAGAAGAGAAGAGAAATGGTGCCCCTCACCTCCCTAAAATTGGAGACATCAAAAAGGCCAGTCGCTACTCCATTCCAGATCTCGCTGTAGACGTAGAACAGGTGATAGGACTTGAAAAAGTAAATAAGAAAAGTAAAGCCAACACTGTTGGGGGAAGGAACAAGCTAAAAAAGATACTGGACAAGACTCGGATTAGTATCTTGCCACAAAAACCATATAAGTAAGTGTCTGTATAGGTTTTCTGTGCGTTGTTACTGTGTCAAAATGACATGCAAAGGTAGTGATGTAACTAGTGTTTGCACATGAGTGTAAAAAATGTTTTCAAGGTTTTATGGCTGAGCTATCTTAGAAGCGATATTGAACAATTAAGTTTGTTTTAATCCCATTTCTGACACTTACCTGCCCACTCCGATGTTCATTGAAATATTTTGTTTCTCATTTGGACTTTTAAAAGACAAGAATGTGTGTTTGCTCCTGTCTCCGCCATGGTGTGGCGTCAGTTCTGCTCCTGTTTGTTTGTTTCTGGGTGTCTTCTCCACCATCAGCATCTGCTGTTTGCCAGCCAGGTCATTGCTGCTCCCAGTTGCTTCCGTTCATGCTTGCCATTCTCTTGTTTCCTCTCTCTCCTGTTTTCAGTTATTTAACTGTTGCCAAGACATCAACCAAGCACAGAACTCCTTTCCTTCCTCCCAGTGGGCTCTGCAGTCAGAATGTCAGGTGTATTCTTGAATCTCTTCTTAGCTGTTTACTTACGCCAGGAGCTCATACCAGACAAAGTTGCAGGTGTCGCACTTTTTTAGCTTTGCTTGTCTGCTTGCTTTTGTCTTCATTTTAGCTCCTTCTGGGTCTGTGGGTGTTCTATAAAACCCAGTTACCATCAGCCAAAATTCTTTCAAGTATTAAATTACATGGGTGCCCCAAATTCATTTATTATTGATTCCTCAAACTACAGAGGTGTAAGAGATAACTTGAAAACATAAAGGTTATTTTCTGTCTTTGATAATCTAATGGGTCCTACAGAGGAGCAGTACATATAAGCATTCAGGAGTGTATCGAGCATTTCTTTTTTTTAATTCCACTTCAGATAAAATTTTCATCCAAAGATTAGAGAGATATGGTCTAGGATATGCTGTTAATGGGTCGAGTGTCAAACTTGTGTTTTCCCCATTAAACTATAATGATTGGTGGTTTCATATCAGCTAGAAAAGACTGCTACAGCAGAGTCCTGAGGATAAGCAGTGAGTAAGATGGCTTTATTTATAGACTCTAGAGTACGATTATACCAAGTAAGTTTCTAAGAGACAGTGGATTAGGCCTGCTGGCATTATAGAAAATAGGAATCGATTTTTTAGGTGACGCTTCTTGATGAAAAGCTCATTTTTAAGTAGATAAGAAAGTTACCTCAGTTACTTTAACATAGAATTATTAGCAGGACAGTAACAAAAAAAATCTTAGAGTCAGTTGACCATGAGTTAAGTATGAACCTTTAAAACAATCTAACACAAGTCAGCATGACCCTGCCGAGTATTAATAGAAATGTGACATGTAAGAGCTGGGACGTAATCCATCCCCAGTACAGGGTGTTGGCAAAGGACACAGGATGAGAATACTATGTATAATGTTATTCTGTGTATTTAGAAAGATATTCAAAAGCTGGAAAAGGGAAAAGAAAAAAGGATAAAAATTAGACATGATGATTTTTAAAGCACTGAGGAAACATCTTAAATAATTTGCATTGAAGAACATATATGACTCATTTAAATCTTTTTATGAAATATTAAATATTATTATGAAAATTATTTGAAATAATCCGTATATGTAACGTAATTGAAATGAAATGAAAAGAATAGTTATATTTAAAAGAAGGCTCAGTAAACTGTAGGATCTGTTATATTGGTATGATAGACTTTATTTAATACTAGTTACTACTAAAACTTTTCTCTCCTAGAAATAAGCATATGTTAAGAAAGATTTTTTTTGACAAAGCTACCAAAGTAGTCAAGCAGATGAATCTCCTAGTACTTTATATTTTTTAATTTTTAAATTTGTTTTTTATTTTTTGGCTGCGCTGGTCTTCATGGCGGCATGTGGGCTCTTCGTTTCAGGCTTCTCTTTAGTTGTGGCATGCGGGCTCTCTAGTTGTGGCACGCAGGCTCAGTAGTTGTGGTGTGTGGGTGCTAGAGCACGCGGGCTCATTAGTTGTGGCACACAGGCTTCTCTCTAGCTGTGGTGTGCAGGTTTAGTTGCCCCATGGCACGTGGGATCTTAGTTCCCCGACCAGGGATTGAACCCACATCCCCTGCATTGGAAGGTGGATTCTTAACCACTGGACCATCAGGGAAGTCCCAGATGAATCTTCCAGATATACTGGGGTTTTTTTCTCTCTCAAACATTATCAGTATCACAGAAGCTAAGATGTTGGATGGTGGCAGCCTGACAAGGATAGGCCCGGAAGAGCGATATGCGTATGGGGTGGGTGGGCAGGAGGATGGTAAAGCTCAGGTCTCTTTGTCGGGTAAGTGGAGAAAGACTGCAGAACCCTGAGGAAAGAGAAAATAAACCAACAGACTACATATAAAGTTAACCAAGGTCAAAAAATCTCAGTAGCAATGAGAGAATTCTAGAGGTCCAGCAACAAGAGAATGTGCTCAGAGGTGGACCTTTCTGAACTAAGCCTTTAATATAAAGTAGTTTCAGTCCAAGAGTAACCCTGCATCTGTGGACGGCAGAGATACAGCTGATAGTAGAGCGTTAGATCATCATGCTTGGTATTGAAACGTTGCTGAGAAACAGCTCTGAAGAAGGCTGCTCACTGGGGGATGCCTGGAGTGTACCAGGGTTGATAGCATCTGTGCCAGCAAAGGCCCAGTTGGCTCTGTCTTTGGTCTGAGTCCTTAGCAATTGTCTAATTTACGTATGACATCTACTATTTTTGACAATAAAGCCTGGTTTATATGGTTGAAAAATAAAATTCCACTAAAGATGTGAAGGTTTTAATGTTGCATAGAACATGAATCCTTTTTGTCTGTATATACATGCCTCTATGCACTTAACTGAAAATTTAATTTTGTTGTAGACTTACCTTTGAATCTTTTTTTTAACTGTTATTGCAATAGAGTTGATTTACAATGTTGCATTAGTTTCAGGTGTACAGCAAAGTGATTCCATTTTATATATACATACTTTTTAGATTCTTTTCCCATATAGGTTATTACAAGATATTGAGTATAGTTCCCCAGGCTAAGCAGCCTTGTTGGTTATCTATTTTATATATAGTAGTGTGTATATGTTAATCCCAAGCTCCTAATGTATCCCTCCCCACCTTCCCCTTTGGTTACCGTAAGTTTGTTTTCTATGTCTGTGAGGCTATTTCTGTTTTGTAAATAAGTTCATTTGTACCATTTTTTAATATTCCACATGTAAGCGATATCATAGATAATTTGTTGTTCTCTATCTGACTTACTTCACTTAGTATGGTAATCTCTAGGTCCATCCATGTTGATGCAAATGGCATTGTTTCATTCCTTTTTATGGCTGAGTAATATTCCATTGTGTTTATGTACCACGTCTTCCTTATCCATTCATCTCTTGATGGACACTTAGGTCGCTTCCACAACTGGCTATTGTAAATAGTGCTGCTATGAACATTGAGGTGCGTGTATCTTTTCAAATTAGTGTTTTCTCCAGATATATGCCCAGGAGTGGGATCGCTGGATCATATTTATCTATGAAGTTTGAAGAATTTACACTAAAATCTTCTTTGTTCTTGTATTTGCTTATTTGCCTCTGTAATTTCCATTTCCCTCCCAAATAAAGAGGAAGAATGCTGCTAGATTTTTTTTTCTTTGCACAGCCATTAAAAATGGTAGTTATTTTGATCAAGCTGTCATGTCTGAAAGCCTAATTGATGCTAAGTGTCTTATTTTATGGCACCTTGGTTGGTATCCCAACCTTAGTATGATCTTCTTTCTCCTTGTTTCAAGGTATTTATAGAAATTGGTCAGAGCTATAACCATTTGCTTGTGTTCTACTTATTTTGTGTTTGTTTGTGCTTATTTCATTCTGATGTTTTGGAAACAGTTGGCCCTTCAAATCTAGAAATAATGTTATGTATTATTAAGCCATGTTTCAAGAGTTGTCCCCAGGCTTTTATAAGTGGAAATGAGTTTGTAGCTATCCATAGTAAGTAGTATTTCTCTGGGAGCTTAAACGTAGAACTAGAAATTTCGAGTAGTGAGTTCAAAGTGAAAGTGAGTCATTGGATTTCCATTGCCTCTTTTTTGATGCCAAGAAATGTCACCATGCACCACTGCTTTTTTATGCTCTGTATAATTAAGAAATAATGTCTGTGTCAAGCTTTCTTTACATTTGACTCCATCATGATCTCATTTATTTCTCTGAAACACTGGAGAATGAACTTGGGACAGTTTGGATTTTTTTTCTCTTCATTTTTTACTCAATTTCTTCATTTCTTTAAGATAATAAAACAACTTACCCTTCTGAGGCAGAAGTCATCATTTGAGTGACTAAATGCCTTTTTAAAAATGTGCTTTTTCTTAAATCTATTTCCATGACTAACTAGGGCTCATCTTTTCTGGAATATATGTCTGTACTCAGAAACTACTAATATTTGTTATGGTTTGTCTTAAGCTAAAAAGGCAAAGGTTTTAGAGAAACATGCTGTGCACTTAAGAACATGAGTTGGATACACTTAAGCAGTAGCTGCTTTTGCAATTTCCAACCGCATTTATTAATGATAGTTGTACGTTAACTGTGGGTTTTCTGAAATATGGTTTATTTATCGTCTGTGCACGTTGATGAGTCATAACTTTTTAACTTGCCGATCGTCTGTTTTCTACCTTTCCTCTTGGTTCAGCGACATCGGGATTGGTCAGTCTCAGGATGACAGTATAGTCGGATTAAGGCAGACCAAGCACATCCCGACCGCGCTGCCCGTCAGTGGCACCTTATCGTCCAGTAATCCTGATCTACTGCAGTCCCACCATCGCATTTTAGACTTCAGTGCTACTCCCGGTAAGCATGGCCCACACTGCTTTTGTTTTCTCGTCTTTTCTTCCCCTGACATAACGGTAATGCTGTGTGTATCTCTCTTGGCATGGCATGGACTCTATCAGATGCTAAAAGTCAGGATAAAATGTAAATTTCCAACAGCTGGAACCGGTTCGTTTTTATTCTTCAGACCAATTTGATATGCCCATGTGCAAATGAATCTCTCTGAACTTGCATTCTTTTTCCTAAAATGAGGTTAACACGTACCATGCAGGTATCACCAGGTCATGTTAAATAAAGAGTAAGAGGCATATTTTCAGTCAGCTTCCTGGGCTCTTCAGTGTAGTAAAGATGGACTTCAGATTTAAATGTTTCATTTTCTGCTGCCAACCTGACAGCCCTCCATGCTGCTGTTGTGACCTGATCTGTTGGCCTTTGTCTGTGGGTAATGTGGCTATCTTTAGGCAAATGTGTTCATGCAGCACGCCTGTATATTGACTGAGTGAATCTTTGCAGGAGGGTTGAAGTAAGGGAGAGATGACACTTTAGCATTATCTTCTCTAAGGAGACGTTTTCAGGTTGCATTCCTTAATTGTATTGCCAGGTACTGAAATCCTTTCTACTGACAGATGGCTCTTCTTTCCCCCAGACTTGCCAGATCAAGTGCTAAGGGTTTTCAAGGCTGACCAGCAAAGCCGATACATCATGATCAGTAAGGACACCACGGCGAAGGAAGTGGTCATTCAGGCCATCCGGGAGTTTGCTGTGACCACCACCCCAGATCAGTACTCACTCTGTGAGGTCTCTGTCACACCAGAGGGAGTGATCAAACAAAGAAGACTTCCGGATCAGCTTTCCAAACTTGCTGACAGAATACAGCTGAGTGGAAGGTAGACGTCATCTATCCTGTTGGATTTATTTACCCCATCCTTAAACCCACATCACAGTCTGGTGAACGCTTTCTAAGGGTTTTTAAAATAAGTTGCAGATTAAAAGCAAGATTCTCCCCATTCACCAAGCATTGCCGTATCAAAGGAAATGCACACAGTAGACTGTTGACCCCCTCGCAAGGATCTCTTAGGAGCTCGTGTAAAACAAGGGGGCTGTGACCTGACCATTGTCGCTGCCGGCCAGTGCTCATGCTCCCATAAGGACGCACAGTAGGGCATCTCCCTTCTCCTGGCAGACGCACCTTCACAAACACATCTTCCACTAGTATTCTCTGTCACCCGCTCCTGCCTACCGGACTTTTCCAGGAGCTTCGTTTGTTTCCGCGGAGATGTCTGTGACAGTGTGGCTGGCTAAAACTGCCTGTTGTTGTTCGACACTATGAAAAACCCTTCTTAACTCTGGGACCAAACTTCATTTGCCTCAGAGTGTGGTCTTCTGCTGCTTGGTCTTCAGAGCGCTTATATCACACAGTACTCGTAGGAAAATATTGTACGGGATCTTGTCAGCCTCTTGCGTGGTGTTTCCATTGATAAAATGTAATTGATAGCCTCAAATCACACATAAGGGAAAGTTGAAAAAGTAGTTCAGGGCCTCCCTGGTGGCGCAAGTGGTTGAGAGTCCGCCTGCCGATGCAGGGGATACGGGTTCGTGCCCCGGTCTGGGAGGATCCCATATGCCGCGGAGCGGCTGGGCCCGTGAGCCATGGCCGCTGAGCCTGCGCGTCCGGAGCCTGTGCGTCCGGAGCCTGTGCTCCGCAACGGGGGAGGCCACAACAGTGAGAGGCCCGCATACCGCAAAAAAAAAAAAAAAAAAAAAAAAAAGTAGTTCAGTTTCGGCTCTCGTACAATGACTAGATTCTGCACTTACTGAAAATTGTTTTCATAAATCACATTTTTTCTTTTTTTCTCGCCGTACGGAGTGTTTCATTGTATTCTTGACTTCTTCATGTTATGCATCTAAACCTGGCTTAATTCATTCAGAGCTTCTGCTTTCTTGCTGTCAACTATAACTTCCTTTGTCTTCTTCACTTTCACTTTATTTCCAGCCCTGACACTAGTGGGTAGGGTTGTTTTAGCAGGCCTATTGTCTCGTTGTCATTTGAATGTGCATTGACCTGTGTGTAATCTTGGTGGAGTTCTCCAAATCTCACTGAGGTGCAGAGTCATGATTCACAGTCAGTATTCAAGAAAATTACAAATGGATTCAACATGGTGGGCTTCATGAGTAATCAAAACTGAGAACGTGAAATCTGTGAGTGTCAAGGTCCCGAGGTCTGTGTCTTCGGCGATATATGCAGAAGGCCAGTTTAGTGGGACCACCCCGCTCATTCTGTTTCTTCCTTTATGGAATCTGACTTAAGGAGAGCATCTTTGTATAAAATCGGGAAAAAAAAAAATCACAGGGCAAACATCTGGATTCTGTTTTCACCAAGTTACTTAATGGAGAGAAAGGAGTGCTAACCCTGAGTTTTCTCTCTACAGCTGGCGTACATCTTTGGGAGCCTCTGTTTCCTCATCTGACAAATAGGAATAATACCTGCCCCACTTACTTAGAGGGTTTTCATGAAAATCAGATATTTGAAAGTTAAAATCTATTTTAGGATCGTTCTCCTCATAGGATCAAATAGAGGGAAATAGCTTATAGGTTTCTTTGGTATTTGAATAAATAGGTAAACTTGGATTGATCAGTCTTTCCTGCTTCCTTCCGCAGAGCTTTTTTCATTATTTAAACTGATCATTTTTTAAATTTAGCTATTTTCTGTCCTTTTTAGCAAAAAAAAAAAGGTAATCTAGAAGGCAGGGAAGGACAAGACAAAATGATTGCACCTGGTACAGATGGAATACCATGTGATGCATTAGTTTCCGTCGGGTTTTCAAGGCTGGAAACCGGCTGGGCCGGGTTCTGTGATCTGGTGACCTAGGAGCTGCTGCCTTCTCTGTCTGTCCTTCCATCATTCAGTGGAGCGTTCTCGCCACCGTTCAGTAGACAGCATCGTTCTTTCAAGGAGTATCGTGAGACTGCTGCTTAGGCTCTGAATTCTGTGTCTCTCGCAGGTACTACTTGAAAAACAACATGGAGACAGAGACCCTCTGTTCGGATGAAGATGCTCAGGAGTTGCTGAGAGAGAGTCAGATCTCGCTGCTGCAGCTCAGCACCGTGGAGGTGGCCACTCAGCTGTCCATGCGCAACTTCGAGCTCTTCCGCAACATCGAGCCCACCGAGTATATAGATGATCTATTCAAGCTCAGATCGAAAACCAGCTGTGCCAACCTGAAGAAATTCGAGGAGGTCATTAACCAGGAGACGTTTTGGGTGGCTTCTGAGATTCTGCGGGAGACGAACCAGCTGAAGAGGATGAAGATCATTAAGCATTTCATCAAGATAGCTCTGCACTGCAGGGAGTGCAAGAATTTTAACTCCATGTTTGCAATCATCAGGTAAGAGCATATTTGTTGTAAGGTTCGATTCAGTTGGCAGATTTAAATATGTATCGATCGGGCTTCCCTGGTGGCGCAGTGGTTGAGAGTCCGCCTGCCGACGCAGGGGACACGGCTTCGTGCCCCGGTCCGGGAGGATCCCACATGCCATGGAACAGTTGGGCCTGTGAGCCATGGCCGCTGAGCCTGCGTATCTGGAGCCTGTGCTCCGCAGCGGGAGAGGCCACAACAGTGAGAGGCCCGCGTACCGCACAAAAAAAAAAAAAAAAAAAAAAATTCTCTTGTAATGGATGGACCTAGAGATGATCGTACTAAGTGAAGTAAGCCAGACAAAGACGAATATCATATGATGTCGCTTATATGTGGAATCTTAAAAAATATATATATAGATATATAAATGAACCTATTTACAAAACAGAAACAGACTCACAGACGTACAAAACAAATGTATAGTTAGCAAAGGGGGAAAAGGTGGGGGAGGGATAAATCAGGAGTTTGGGATTAACATATACACACCACTATATAGAAAATAGATTACCAACAAGGACCTACTGTACAGCACAGGGAACTCTCCTCAGTATTTTGTAATAGCCTATAAGGGAAAAGAATCTGAAAACGAATAGATATATTCTTTTTATATATAGATAGAATAGATATATATAGATATATATGTGTGTGTGTGTATGTATATATGATGAATCACTCTGCTGTGTATACCTGAAACTAACACAACACTGTAAATCAGCTATACTTCAAAAAAAAATCTTTTTTTATGCTGATTTAAAGCCCAGAAAATCTATATTCACCACTTTTTTAGCTCTGTGACTTTGGGCAAATTATTTGAACTTCTCTGAAAGTCAGTTTATTTCTCTATAAAATAACAGTGACCCAAAGAGTTATCAAGTAGACGAAATGACACAATGTATGTGGAGTTGCATCAGCCAGCACAAAGCAGGGGGATGCCTAGTAAATGTTACTTTTCTTCCCTTTTAAGTGCTTAGACTGAGGATGGAAGAAAGTGCAGACTGAAACAATGAGCAGTATTGATGTTGATGGTGATGATTCAGTTAGTCATTTTTTCTGTCTAGGAGTTTGATCATGCTCTTATTATTATTATTTTTTTTACGTGGCGTATAGTTGCTTTACAATGTTGTGATAGTTTCTGCTGTACAGCGAAGTGAATCATTGATACATATACATATATCCCCTCTTTTTTGGATTTCCTTCCCATTTGTGTCACCACAGAGCATTGAGTAGAGTTCCCTGTGCTCTACAGTATGTTCCCATCAGTTGTCTATTGTATACATAATACAATAGACATAATATCAATAGCGTATACATAATATGTAGCGTATACATGTCGATCCCAGTCTCCCAATTTCTCCCCTCCCCCCGCTTTCCCCCTTGGTATCCATATATTTGTTCTCTACGTCTGTGTCTCTATTTCTGCTTTGTAGATAAGATGGTCTATACCAGTTTTTTCAGATTCCACATATATGTGTTAATACACGATATCTGTTACTCTTCCTGTTCTTATGGCTTTTGTTTCATGTTACTACTCTAGGATATTTGTCCAGTCTGTTTTATCAAAAGGCTGCTTGGCACCAAGCACTTTATGTATGGAGATGAAGCAACGAAACACAGCCCTGCCCTCAGGACACCTGGCATTCCAGTTGTTTTGCTCACAGTAAACAGACCAGGAGGGTGTAAAGGGAAAAAGAATAAAACCCCTCAGCGCTGTCCCTGGTTCCAGCTTCAATTCTCATTACCCAGAATTATTAACACTCTTATGAATCCTGTACTTTGCTCTGCATACACAGCATTCACACAGAGCTGTTGCATGTTAAGAAATAAACAACGTGCTCTTTTACTTACTTCGTAAGGATGGGTCATTTAATTTAATACCACTTTTCTTTTTTCCCCCTCAGCGGCCTAAACCTGGCACCAGTGGCAAGACTGCGAACCACCTGGGAGAAACTTCCCAATAAATACGAAAAGCTGTTTCAAGATCTCCAAGATCTGTTTGATCCTTCCAGAAACATGGCAAAATACCGCAATGTCCTCAACAGCCAAAACCTACAGCCTCCCATCATCCCCCTGTTCCCGGTGATCAAGAAGGATCTCACGTTCCTTCACGAGGGTAAGTGTAAGTTGGAAGATTTCTGTCTCCACTAGTGGGGACATAGGGTAAATGCCATGTGATTCCCTTTTCCTTCTTTGCCAATTACAGGGAACGACTCCAAAGTCGACGGGCTGGTCAACTTTGAGAAGCTAAGAATGATTGCAAAAGAAATTCGTCACGTTGGCCGAATGGCCTCTGTCAACATGGACCCTGCCCTCATGTTCAGGACTCGGTGAGTGTGTCACCCTCAGCAGTGCTCGCGGGGTTAGAGAAGATTGAGCTTAGAGCTTCCCAGTAAATGAGAAGATTTTGAATAGGCCCGCCTGTAGCATGGTGACATGTACCAGGGTGTGTGGGGAATCTCCGTCGAGCTCTGATTTGGAATGACTGTCTGATTCCACATCCAGTGCACTGTGGGCTGTCGTGAAAACAGTTGGTCCCTCAGACGTTTTTCATTGAACATGAGGCACAGCTATTTTTATTTTTCAGAACGCTGACTTGCAGAGCTAAAAGGTGTAATTGATAGTATGAACTAAAATATATAAACAATCTGAACAGTATTGTCTCACTGTCCACACAAGGGATTTAGCCGTCAGTGTAGCCGAAAATGATGAATCCAGTGAAGGAGAGAACAAAAGTCTTTAGAACCAAATATTTACATATGTTTGTCTTTTGAGCCAGAAAACGGTTGCTGGTCAAGTTGTTTGTGTGAGGAGGTTTGTGGGCTTCTAGTACTGCTTGTCCAGAAGTCTAGTCCTTTCTTTCTGAGCTTGTGATCTCTCTGTCTCTCTCTACACCCATGCTTCAACCTCCACGGCTCTCACTTACAGGAAGAAGAAGTGGAGGAGTCTGGGGTAAGTGGCGGGGACACTGCACACCCACACTGTTCTCGTCCCGCTCGTGGCATTGTTTTCTTACCTGCTGTGTTTTCTGATGCTTTGCATTTTTGCATTTTTTCCTAACCCTCTTGCTCTAGCAGAATTTCAGTTGGCAAACTGACTTCAAGTTTCATCTACTGGGGCTTTTGCTTTTGAGGTCATGACCCAAGAGAGCTGTGAAATGATTGATGATTGTTCTGGGGAACAGTAGGCCAGGCCCACTCCTGAGCTTTCAGAAAGACTTTATTTTAATATAATTTGTGTGTTTTGAAATGAGAAAAATCTAACCTGGGGTGAGGGGAGAAAGGATGTCAGAAGGAAAACTTGTGCAGTTTAAATACTATTGCACAGATTTTTGAGAAGTAAATGTACGTAGTACAAAAGGTGCCCCTCGGTGTTAAAGCTAGATTTTTTACAGCTCAACTAACTACTGTTTTCATCCTATAAACCAATTCTTTTCAAAAATAATTCTTAACAACTCATGTGCTAGTTTCCATACATGTGTTTTCACATTTGCATGACCATTTTATTAACAGATTGACCATATTACTTGACGAACTCACTACATTTAACCCAAGCAATAAGAAAACAATCGTGAACATTGTAATTTCTTTAAATTTATATAAGACATCCTCTTTAGGAGAAAAAAAAATTATGTCACTCTTAATGATTGCAACTGTGTGTTTATCCTTGCATGAGCTTTTACATATAATCATTATTACTTGCTGGCTTCTATGAGAGAGCTGCCTTGAATGCTCCATAGAGGCGAAAAGTAGAATTTTCTAGTTGGAACAGAACAAGTGCCAAACATATATGTGTATGTAGAGTGTATGTAGGATTCTTTTTAAACTTGAAAAAAATAGTTTTGATCTGTATGATTCTATATTTCTTTGTGAAGTTTACTTACCAGAATGAGGCATGTGGCCTTTTGAACGTAGACTATTTGTAGGCATCTCGGCACGTTTCCAGTAGATAAAGTGATCCCACCCTGGAGCGAGCTGCAGCTCTACCTTTTCGTCTTCCAGGTCTCTCAGCCAGGGTAGTACAAACGCAACAGTGCTAGACGTTGCTCAGACAGGTGGTCACAAAAAGCGGGTGCGTCGTAGCTCCTTTCTCAATGCCAAAAAGCTTTACGAGGATGCCCAAATGGCTCGAAAAGTGAAGCAGTACCTGTCCAATTTGGAGCTGGAGATGGACGAGGAGAGCCTTCAGACGTTATCCCTGCAGTGCGAGCCGGCCACCAACACATGTGAGTTTCTCCTTAAGGTGGCTGCCGGGTCCGGCTGAAATGCAGATTGGTTTCCTGTGCCGATAAAGCAGGGCTGGGCACAGGGGGAGCTCGCATCCTGAGACACGCTCGCCTTTCCCTTGAAGGCGGCTCTGGGGACCACACGGCACTGTCCTGGGCTGAGCCCCGTCCGTGCCCAGTGGGGTTCGCATGGGGACCAAGACACACCGTAGGCTTCTTCGGGGTGACTGGCTTTGGTTTCACCCCGACGCAGCCAGAGTGCCATCAGGGGACACCGGGACAGGTGCAGCTCCCATTTGCATCCCTTGTTTTCTCACAGATACTTGCCAAGTGATGGGCAGCCTGGGAGGGGCACAGAGCTAGGTGTGCTGGCTGCCTCTGACCCCCTCAGCCTGGCCGGCACTTGGCAATGAGTTCAGCTACCGTGTAAGGCAGGAATTCTCCACAGGGAACCACAGCTCAGCCTAATGTATAGCTCCCCAGCCTTTGAAAGTCTGGCCAGGCCAGAAATGGGGGCTACTTTCTCTTTCTCGGCATCCATATTTGTAAGGCAGAGACGTTTTCCATTTAGGACACTTTGGGGTCTTTTATGGGCAAGTTTGAAGATACTTTCTATAGGGCTTAAATGTTAGGTAATTTGAGAAAGATTCAGGTTATCAGACTTACCCAGGACACTCTTAAAGCACTGTGTGTCATGGTGAAGAGTTTGTCCTCAAGAGGCAGATTGGGGGCTTCCCTGGTGGCGCAGTGGTTGAGAGTCCGCCTGCCGACTCAGGGGACACGGGTTCGTGCCCCGGTCCGGGAAGATCCCACATGCCGCGGAGCGGCTGGGCCCGTGAGCCATGGCCGCTGAGCCTGCGTGTCCGGAGCCTGTGCTCTGCAACGGGAGAGGCCACAACAGTGAGAGGCCCGTGTACTGCAAAAAAAAAAAAAAAAAAAAAAAAAAAAGAGGCAGGTTGGTCTGAGTTCAGATCCTGTTTGTTCCTTGTACTACCAGAGTCACCTTAGGCCTGTTACTTGAGCTCCATTATGTGTAAGATGGGGGAAGGAAGTCATTGAGTTGTCTTGAATATTAATACACTTAAAATATAGCATTTACTTGCCCTGTTAAATTGGCTTGCTTTCCATCTGCCATGGAATTATACACTCAGTACGATACTCAAGGAGTATTGGCTGCTATTAGCAACATAGATAATTCTACCCCATTGAAGAGAGAATTTGATATTGAAAAGACTGCAGCTAGTATCATCTACTAAATGAAAACTAAGCTCATTATGTCAAGACATTTTGGGTGCCATTTTAGAAAAATAATTCCTAATGGTCTTCCTGTTGTAGCTTGTATAATAGATTCGTGTTTTTCATAGACGTACGTACACCGTACTGAGCTATCCACATTTTTCGTTTCTTTTTAAATGTGGTACTTGAAACAGTATCATCTCTCGAGATGTCTTGTTTCATAAAGTGAAGAATCTTGGTTCTGTCGTGCCTTCTTTCTGTGACGGAGGCTCTCTCCCCGCCCTCCCCTGTTTCTCTCCTTTATCTATGGGCCACAGGGAAAAATAAGATACATACTTCAGTGTTCTAACTGTGGGAAATGCTCATGCAGTTCTAAAAGTATCCCTTGTGTGGCCACTAACTTCTTAAACTTCTCGTTCTGTTTTCACGCCAAACAATTACCAGTGCCTAAGAATCCCGGTGACAGAAAGCCTGTCAAGGCCGACACCTCCCCGGTGGCCCCCAGGGCAGGGCTACAGCCGAAGCCGCCGCCACAGGCTCCGCAGCCGTCACAGAGGCCCAGCCCGGGGCTGCAGCTTCCCGCAGTGCCCCTCTATCCTTCACGGAAGAAAGTGCCCCTACGGGATCTCCCGCCTTTCGGTAGGTGACTAAGTTCTCAGGTGACTAAGTTCGCACACACTTTTTTTTTTTTTCCCTCTTAATTTACTTTCTGTTGAAGTAGAGTTGAATTACACTGTTGTGTGAATCACTACAGTCAGTTAATCTTTGACAAAGGAGGCGGGAACATACGGTGGGAAAGTGACAGTCTCTTCGGCGAGTGGTGCTGGACGGCCGCGTGCAAATCAGTGACACACGCCCTCGCGGCAGGCGCAAAAGCATAAACTCACAATGGCTCACAGACTTCAACAGAAGACAGGACACCATGCAACTCCTGGAAGAGGACACAGGCAAAACATTCTCTGACGTAAATCGTAGCAGTGTTTTCTTAAGTCAGTTTCCCAAGGCAATGGAAATAAAAGAAAAAATAAACAGATGGGACCTAATGAAGCTTACAAGCTTTTGCTCAGCAAAGGAAACCGTAAACAAAATGAAAAGGCAGCCTGTGGGCACTTCCCTGGTGGCGCAGCGGTTAAGACTGCACACTCCCAATGCAGGGCGCCCGGGTTCGATCCCTGGTCCGGGAACTATATCCCACATTGCATGCTGCACCTGAGAGTTCGCATGCCGCAACTAAGGAGCCCCCGAGCCGCAACCAGGGAGCCCACCTGCCACAACTAAGACCAACACAACCAAATAAATAAATTTTTTTTTTTAAAAAAAGAAGAAGAAGAGGCAACCTGCGGTCTGGGAGAACATATTTGCAAACGATGTGACCGACAAGGACTTAACTTCCAAAATATACAGATGGCTTGTATAACTCGCCTACAAAAAAACAAACAACCCACAACCCTCTTTTGGCACTATTCATTCACTGCCTGCTTCTCAGACTAGGAAACGATACTTATCACGGGTAACTTCATCTGGTATACTTGAGTGTCCCTCTGGTTGTTCCCTCTGTGTAAGACATTAATGTTCACAAAGTTAAACTTTACTTTTACCAGTGGGAAGCACTGTTTTCATAGAGCATCTCATTTAATCATGCTCATTTGTCATAGCAGTGGAGGCAAGGCATGCCATGGGGGAATTATGCTATTACTCATTTAATTTTTAACAAGTACAGAAGCTGTTTTGTCCATAAACATTGTTTAAACTAGCTTTGCCTTATGATCAATGAGTTGCTGGAATTTAGGCGGAATATTTTTAAGTGAAATGATTTGTCTGGAGGTGAACTCTCATTTGTTGAGTCACTGATTCTGTAACTTGGGAGGAAAATACAGTCAGTTTGTGAATGTTAAAGGAGCCAAAGCAGGACTTCCCTGGTGGTCCAGTGATAAAGAATCCGCCTTCCAATGCAGGGGATGGGGGTTCAATCCCTGGTCGGGGAATTAAGGTGCCACATGCCGTGGAGCAGCTAAGCCCATGAGCCATAACTACTGAGCCCGCGTGCCACAACTACTGAAGCCCACGCGCCTAGAGCCCGTGCTCCACAACAAGAGAAGCCACGGCAAAGAGAAGCCCGCGCACCGCAGCAAAGAGTAGCCCCCGCTCGCCGCAACTAGAGAAAGCTCGCGTGCAGCAACGAAGACCCAATGCAGCCAAAAATAAAAAAGAAATATTCACATTGTTCCCCCATCACAAATGAACTGAATTAGTGTTCCTTTGTCCACTGTTTTGTTTTTAATTATTATTATTATTTATTTTTTGTTCTCATTGCGTGGCATGTGGGATCTTAGTTCCCCGACCAGGGATTAAACCTGTGCCCCCTGCAGTGGAAGCGTGGCATCTTAACCACTGGACCGCCAGGGAAGTCCCTCCACTGTGTTGTTAATATTCTTATATTCCTAAGTCCCCTGCAAGCCGACCTCTACTGCCTCTTTTCTGTCGAGCTTCTGATGTGGACACAGACTGTTAACCCCCATGTAGGTGCACCTGATGGAAAGCCATCCCCACCCCCCCTTCCCCAGAGAGACTCTCTCTTCAATATTTTTAGGCGTATTTGAATTTATGACCTTTAGAAATGCGGATGGGATAGTCATGTGTCTTCTTAGGATAGTTTCACACTTAAAGTCACAGAATATAAAATAGTAACTTAGAGATGCTGAGCCCACCCCCATTCATGAAATAAATTTTGTTTGAATACTTCCTGCATTTTTTACTTCAGTGTCTTCGTCATCCCTAGAACTACTTTTGAAGTGGAACAGATTTTTCTAAGGCATAGCATCTTCACTGTTGGAAGGCAGCACTTTTTGAATCTGTGTATGATGCTGGCTTGGAAATCTTTTCCAAATCAAAGCTATTCATTGGTGTAGCTTTCCTGTAGCTGGTATTTTCATGTACCCTGTATATATCAGTATCTGCACATGTAATTAAAAGATTGCTTGAAAAGCCATTTTTAAAAGATTGTATTAAAGTAGTATCGAACACTTACAGGTGTTGAGGTGAAATGAAGAATTAAATCTCTGTTACATTTCATTGCCTCCTTTTTAATGGATTCTGTTAAGTCTGAGAACATAAAAAGTAACATTCACTGAGGTAGTATCAACCTCTAATGCCTTCCCTCAGGTCTCTTTGTTGTTCAGAATGAGGTAATTGAGACTGCCTTATAATAAGGCTTAGTAAACATCTCTTAATGTGACTCCCTCATTCCTAAAAGTAAAATTTTAGGGGAAAAAAATCACCTGATATTGGCACATGGAATCCTTTTTCTTCCACCCTACATCATCTGACTTGATCCTGCACTTGGCGCTGCGCTGGATGGCTTCCCCCTCCGCGCCCTTTTACCCCACTCCTGGAAACCCTCCCCGGTGGCTTCCAGGACCCTTCTGGGACCCAGCACGCTCTGGGTCCCCTCCTACCTTCTCTGTCATCCGCTTACTGATCAAATACTAGCCTGATTTCTTAGCGCTCCTTCGGTCTCTTTTCTCGCTACTTCCTTTTGGCTCTTGGCCCTTGACTTTCCATCCATCACTCCCACGTCCCATGAGCTACCTTTTCCCACACCACCAAAATACCTGTTTCCAACCCAAACTTGAGTTCTGATAAATATTCTGAGCTGCGCCGCTCTCATCCTAACTCAGAGTATTTCCAGATCGTCTCTTTGTTTCTTCATCGCTGTCTGATGTATTGTTGAAGAGTGTGGTGGTCAAGGTTTGGAACCCAGAATGGAATAGCAGCAGCAGCCTTTCTAGTCCTTGGCAGGTGTCAGCAGACACATGGCGGGCACCTTGTGCCCCCGTGATCTCACTGTTTACGCGGGCAGAGTACAGAGACCACCAAGCCTGGAAACAACCTGCAATGACATGTGACATTCAATCTTAACACAAAAGAAGTTGTTTTTGTTCTTCATCATAGTCTTTCCAGTCTTGGAAATGCATATTGAAATCATTTTCTTTCTCTTACAGGTATAAACTCTCCACAAGCTTTAAAGAAGATTCTTGCTTTGTCTGAGGAAGGGAGCCTGGAGCGTCACAAGAGGCCAGCAGAAGACACGATATCGAATGCGTCTTCCCAGCTCTCCTCCCCACCGACCTCCCCGCAGAGCTCGCCAAGGAAAGGTGACTGGGTGACTCTTCCTCTCCTTCATGGGGACCTGTGCTTTCAGCAGTGATAAATTCTAGTTAGAGATTACATCACTTCTGACATTAGAGTCGTTTTAAATGACCTTGGGAATTCGCTGGCGGTCCAGTGGTTAGGACTCCACGCTTTCACTGCCAAGGAGCATGGGTTCGATCCCTGGTCAGGGAACTGAGATCCTGCAAGCCACACTGTGTGCCCCCCCTCAAAAAAAAAAACACCTGATATGTAACACCCAATGGATTTTTTTTCCCCTGAGTTTATAAATTTGGAAGAACTTTGGTACTTTTTAATATTATAGTTATAAATAAATAGTGTCAAGCTTATATAAGCCCTTTCAAAAATTCATTTTTTTACTGATTGTAAGTGTGGAAATAATTCTTTTTATACTAACAGTTGTTCTAACTAAATATGATTACATAGCATTCAGCACAGAGTAGAGGCCTATAAAAACATAAGAAAAACTAAATATCTTCCTGATTTATCTTTCATTGTGTTAACATGAGTCTTGATTATCTTTTTTGTTGCTATCTTGTTTTATTTTTAAGGAGATTAAATTTTAGGCACTCAAACTCTCCTTCTGATATTAATGCTTTCTTATCTTAAAATACTAGATAATTTTCTGCTGCATAACCTCGGGGTTACTTTCTCCCCTACCCTATAATTGAATGGGCCTAAGTAAGCCGGTAATAAACGGCCAGGACAGTTTTCACTAGACGAGGCCACCGGCACAACAAATACCTTTCCTGCTTTCCTTTTCAGCTGTGTCAGACATGTGTGCGTTCTATGTGGGTGTCAGTCTCTCGTCCTTGTTCAGTGGGTGCGTCTGAATTCTTCTCTCGTCCGTCGTTGGGTGGCAGTGGCAGTCAGCTGAGATCCTTTGGCTGCGGGCAGTTGGACTAAACCAGCTCCCCGTCTTCTCATGGAAGTGAGAACAGTAGCAAGAATAACAGTGCACCACGGACCTACGGGGTAGATGGACCAGCAGGAAAGAGACGGGAAGGGGTCATCTCATTAGTTGAGGAAAATGGGACGATTCCTCCCCATACCACATGCTCCACCTGAGGGATGATTTTTCTAGAGATTTTTTTTGGGGGGTAGACTGTTCAGGGAGGGTTTGAAATCTTGTCTGTCAGAACTTGCAGCGTGGTTTATACGAAGACATCTCATAGATGAACACATGAAATCTTATCAACATCTGTGCGACTGTTAAAAAAATAAATCAGGAATTCATAATTTACTGAAAGGATGGGGAAGTACTCTTCAGAGAGTAAATTAGCAACATTTAGGTGCTCTAGATGGCATTTTTTTATTAGGTTTTCATTGGGTACGTATAATCATATAAAATCAGTATTTTAAGTAACATGAGATTCTTAATAATGTAAAAAATAAGTGAAGGGCCTCCCTGGTGGCGCAAGTGGTTGAGAGTCCGCCTGCCGATGCAGGGGATACGGGTTCGTGCCCCGGTCTGGGAGGATCCCATATGCCGCGGAGCGGCTGGGCCCGTGAGCCATGGCCGCTGAGCCTGCGCGTCCGGAGCCTGCGCGTCCGGAGCCTGTGCTCCGCAACGGGGGAGGCCACAGCAGTGAGAGGCCCGCATACCACAAAAAAAAAAAAAAAAAAAAAAAAAAGTGAATACTGAGAAAGGAGATTTGGATTTTTTTGTGAAAAATGTCAAGACAAGCCTCTCTTCCTTTGTGACTTTCAGAATTATTTTTAGTAACAAAGAGTTAAGAGTCCTTCAGGCCAAAAAATGGACATCTGTTTAGACATAGTGATGGTCCAGGGAGAAAAATGGAGATTTTGTACATTATGTCCTTCAAAACAATTGGCTTTCATGTGATTTATCCAGTATATTATTAATGCTGAAAAATCAAATGGCAAAAATCCAAAGATAACCTTCTTCAGGTCTTATTTCTTATTCATACGTGTCCATTTAAAATTATAATGCAGGGGGCTTCCCTGGTGGCGCAGTGTTTGAGAGTCCGCCTGCCGATGCAGGGGATGCGGGTTCGTGCCCCGGTCCGGGAAGATCCCACATGCCATGGAGCGGCTGGGCCCATGAACCATGGCCACTGAGCCTGCACGTCCGGAGCCTGTGCTCCGCAACGGGAGAGGCCACAACAGTGAGAGGCCTGCGTACCGCAAAAAAATATATATAATGCAGGGACTTCCCTGGTGGTCCAGTGGTTAAGACTCAGTGCTCCCAATGCAGGGGGCATGGGTTTGATCCCTGGTCTGGGAACTAAGATCCCATATGCCTCACAGCGTGGCCAAAATAAATTAATTCAAAAAAAAAACAACAAAAAAACCCCAATATTAAAAAATAAAAATAAAATTACAATGCAGATCTTTCCAGTGGAGTTATTCTATGCTGTAAAGTTCTAAAAGTGAAAACTCCATTGAAAACAAAATTACTACTGACTTTTCAGTTTGAGAAGGAAACCATACTTTTAAATATCATCCTGGTCATTCTTCATAGTTTCGTTTACATAGACTAATGTAGTATAATTTATAGTTAAGAGAGCAGCGTCGAGTCGTGCCGTGATCCAGTCTGCATCCATTCCTGGGTCATAGAACAGTGTATTCTTTTTTCCTCTCTAAACTTTCATTAAACACACTAAACTGCATTTGAGTAAAACTCGACTGTAGCTCAGTCCCCAAGTAGAGTGTTTTCTCCCCAGTTCCGTGGTGGTACCTGTGGCCTGCATTCTGGTTTTGCGTCCACTGAGGAGACGTCAGCTGGACGCCGTGAACCCTCGGTGTCTAAGGAGTGATGTGTTTCCCACGCAGGCTACACTTTGGCTCCGAGTGGCACCGTGGATAACTTCTCAGATTCCGGCCACAGCGAAATCTCCTCACGGTCCAGTATCGTCAGCAACTCCTCCTTCGACTCGCTGCCCGTCTCGCTGCCTGACGAACGGCGCCAGAGGCCACCGGTCGGCACTGTGGAGACCAGCCTGGCCACAGGCCGGCTGGAGAGGCGGCCGGCGGGGGAGCCCGACCAGTGCAGCCTGGGGTAGGGGCTCGTCTGTGTGCTCGCTCCTCTCTTGCACATGTGCGGGGCTGTTTACGGGACGCCCAGGGGTGCTCTCGCATCCCAGTTCTGATGTTCACCATTTCCCGATCATGAGGCACCAGGCAGGCTGCTTTCCCAGTGAGGTCTGTCCTTCACTGGGACACATTTGCTCTGCGCTGAGGGCAGGGGTTGACTCAGGCCAATGAGCTGCTTTCCCGAAATAGTCAGATTGTAGTGAGCACTGTAAGGAAAGTGCTCCTCTACTGTAAGCAGGTGATTGCTCTTTTCCCCCGTGTTGATATTGTGGTGACGTCACGGGAGGAAACTGGACAGGGCCGAGTGGCCACTGTCGCTCAGTCTGTTGGAGCCTGATCCTCTTCCTGGAAGGAAAGAAAGCCACCTTTCAAGGAAAAAGTGGTTGCGTTTTAGCACAGAGTTATTAGTTAACAATCTTGCCCTTTCCCCTCCCCCTTCTCCTTCCCCCTCCCCCTCCCTCCCCTCCCCCTCCCTCCTGTCCCTGTCCCTCCCCTCCCCTCCCTCTCCCTCCCCCTCCCCCTCCCTCCCCTCCCCCTCCCCTCCCTCCCCTCCCCTCCCCTCCCCTCCTCTACTCTCTTGTCCCCTCCCCCTCCCCTCCCCTCTCCCCTCCCATTCCCTCTCCTCTCCTCCCCTCCCCCCTCCCCTCCTCTACTCTCTTGTCCCCTGCCCCTCCCGTCCCCTCTTTCTTGGCCCCCCTCCCCCCTGCCCTCCCCTCCCCTCCCCTCCTCTTCTCTTTATTATTTTTTTCTCTTTGTTTCCCATTGACCGCCTAGGACCTGCGCACCACTGTCTGAGAGCCGGGGCCTGTACGCTGCAGCTACAGTGATCTCTTCTCCCAGCACAGAGGAGCTTTCCCAAGATCAGGGGGACCGAGCCTCACTTGATGCTGCTGACAGTGGCCGAGGGAGCTGGACATCGTGCTCCAGCGGCTCCCATGATAACATCCAGACCATCCAGCACCAGAGGAGCTGGGAGACGCTCCCCTTCGGGCACACTCACTTTGATTATTCAGGGGACACCGCAGGGTTATGGGCCTCAAGCAGCCATGTGGACCAAATGATGTTTTCCGACCATAGCACAAAGTATAACAGGCAGAGTCAAAGCCGAGAGAGTCTTGATCAAGCCCAGTCCCGGGCAAGCTGGGCCTCCTCCACGGGGTACTGGGGAGAAGACTCGGAGGGGGACACGGGCACAATCAAGCGAAGGGGGGGGAAGGACGTTTCCCTCGAAGCTGAAAGCAGCAGCATGATGTCTGCGACCGCCGAAGAAGCCAAGCCCGTCGCCATGGCTGCCCATGTGGCCGTGCCACCCAGCGCCACCAAGGGGCTTATTGGTAAGCTGACTGCGGGCTCTGTCATGTCTGGGTCGTGGCTGCACCCTGACTTATTTCAAAAGTAAAAGCATGTGTTTGCTTTTTCCCCTCATCCTCCCCCACCCATGGCCGTGTAGGCCTTCCAAGTTAGCAGCACCCTCAGGATTCTGAAATGAATGGTGGTTAAGACCCCAGGTTCTGTGGTCAGGTGCTTATAAATACCCTGCAACCCTCAACCTTCCATGCACTGTGGGATCAGTAGGCTGTCCTTATGGGTGTTATCTGCTCTAACGTTGATCTCAGCTGAAAATTATCAGGAAGGATGGCCATTCTCTCTAGAGGAAGCATATTTTTTTGTTTAATTGGAACTGTTTTAAATGTTTTACTATTGTATTTTGTTCCCTTGAATTGTACTTAGAACTTTACCCTTTGCATATTTAAAAATCTTCTGTCGATGTTTGTTATGCAGGTAAATTTTTCTGTGCTAGACAAATTCCCTCCGCACAGGATAGAACAGGGAGGAGGGTGGTAAGAGCTAAGGTAGTGAGTCAGAGCTGGTGAGTCAGGCAGGCTGGTGGTCTGAATCCCTGCTTTGCTACTTTCCTAGCTTTGTGACACTGGGCAAGGCACTAAACAGTGTCTGTTTCCTCGTCTGTAAAATGAATTTAATAATTTCTACCAATGCAGTTGCTATGAGGTTTAAACGAAATCTCTGCAAAACACTAGTGCCTAGTTAGCAATTCATAAGTACACGAAAGACACTATCACTTTGCTGCTGCTCTTTCTGTTGTGAAGTCTCTTATGCTCCTTTAATGCTATTGGGATATGTTCTCTATGGCATGTTCATTGTCTGTATAATTAAAGTGTAGGGATACATCATAGGATACAGAGTGAGAAATTCTGGAATATAATCTTCACAGACATCACTTTTATTAGTAGGGAAATTGTAGTTATTTTATCACATAGTCATGGGTGGATGTCAAACTTAATATCTTTTCAAGATGAATAAGGAGAAGACAGTTAACACCTATTCTTAGGTTGCAACTTTTAAAACTTTTTTTTTTAATTGAAGTATAGTTGATTTACAAAATTGTGTTAGTTTCAGGTATACAACAAAGTGATTCAATTATATATTTTTTTCATATTATTTTCCATTATAGGTTATTACAAGATATTGAATATAGTTCCCTGTGCTATACAGTAAATCCTTGTTGTTTACCTATTTTTATGTAAAGTAGTGTGTATCTGTTAATCCCAAACTCCTAATTTATCCCTCCCCTCTTTTCTTCCCTTTGTAACCATAAATCTGAGTCTGTTTCTGTTTTGTATATAAATTCATTTGTATTATATTTTAGATTCCACATATAAGTGATATCATAAAACATTTGTCTTTGTCTGGCTTACTTCACTTAGTATGATAATCTCTAGGTCCATCCATGTTGCTGCAAATGGCAATGTTTCATTCTTTTTTATGGCTGAGTAATATTTCATTGTATATATGTACCGCATCTTCTGTATCCATTCATCTGTTGATGGGCACATGGGGTGCTTCCATGTCTTGGCAATTGCAAATAGAAAAGCACTTTCTTTTTTTTTTTTTTTGCGGTACGCGGGCCTCTCACTGTTGTGGCCTCTCCCGTTGCGGAGCACAGGCTCCGGACGCGCAGGCTCAGCGGCCATGGCTCACGGGCCCAGCCGCTCCGTGGCATGTGGGATCCTCCCAGACCAGGGCACGAACCCGTGTCCCCTGCATCGGTAGGGGGACTCTCAACCACTGTGCCACCAGGGAAGCCCAGAAAAGCACTTTGTTTTAACAAACTAATACACACAATTTTTATTGCAAAGGAAAGAATGATTTAAGTTCCTAACAGTTGAGTCTAGAAAGTTGAAGATAATAAAACTTTGCTTTTATTTGCCTTTACAGATTCATGTTTTAAGTCATGAAATTAATATAAAAGGACTTCAAGAAATATACATACCTCACATACACATGGTTTTAAGTTTTGAAATTTGCATCATTTTTTGTACTATTCTTCCAAATTTATTGTGATTCTCTTGTGAGGCCCAAGACTTGAAAGTAACCTGGGATTGATTCTCTGCCTGGTGAGGGTAGATGGCCCAGCAAAGAAGAACAGCCCGCCTGGCCCCCGGGGCAGGGAGAGGGGAGGGAACCGCTGACAGGCACCACTCCGGTGTTGCAGGCGTGGGACTGGGTGCCTTTCTGTTCCCTTTGCTCCCTTTGCGTGTTTCCAGTAAACCCCAGGGTTGGGCGTTAGCCTGGTTACTGCGTGACAGGTAGAGTCGCTCTGCGGCGACCCGGTGAGAGTTACAGGTACTTAGATTGCTTAGTTTTGCCTGTGCCGCCGGAGATGACCCGGTGCGTGGCGGGTTTGGCGCACGTCCTCTCCCGCCGGCACCCTGCCCTGCGCACAGCCCCACGTGCCTTTCACCGTGGGCGCTGTTCCTCTCAGTCGTCCTCCTTCCCGATGAGCGCACGTGGCCTGGGATGCGCTCCCCCAGCCCGATGCTGACCGAGGCGCCTTGTCTCTCCCTCCCGCAGCGAGGAAGGAAGGCCGCTACCGGGAGCCGCCGCCCACCCCGCCGGGATACGTGGGCATCCCCATCACCGACTTCCCCGACGCCCACCTGCACCCCGCCCGGAAGCCGCCGGACTACACCGTGGCGCTGCAGCGGTCCAGGATGCTGGCCCGGCCGGCCGAGACCCCCGCCCCGGGTGGTGCCAGGCCCGCCCCGCGGCCGCAGTGGCACCGGCCCGGCGACGACCCGCGCCCCGGCCCCTGCGCGCCCCCGGGCCTTGCCGCCGAGGAGGACGGTACATGCGCTTCCCCCAGAGGCCCTGCTTCCCGCCCGGGGTTCCACGCTCACCCCCGGCCTTGCTGCCAGCCATTGGGCTGCGTTTTGCTTTTTCCGAAGTGGCTGGAGAAATAACTAAAGATTGCGGAGGGGTCCCCTGTATACCGTGTGGGCATGGGTGCATTTCCCTCCTAATCCTCGGTTTTCTGGGAAAATGCTATGAGTCCCAGATGAAAGTCTGGCGGAAAAACCCACTTCTCTAGAGCTTTTTTGCCTTCTCTGTACGCATCCAGCTGGCCGTGCTGGGGTGAGGTTGAAGGGGGAGACCATGCCCCACTCCTTCCTCCTGCTTTTAAGGTTTGAGTTTAACATGTTTTGTTCTGGAAATAATCATTATAGGAAGAAGCAAAACACAATTCGTGAAAACTACTTATTAATCCTGCCACTTGCAGATCACTTCCATTAGCATTTTGTTATATATCTTTCTAGACTTTTTTATATGTATACGCGTGTATATTATTTAAGAAGTCATGTGTTGTTTTATAACTTTTTTCAATGAATTTATCATTCATGAGTTTCCAGTCAGTAAATATACAATGTATTTTTATGGTGGGTATGTATATTTAAAGATGTGCATCCCATATACTTTAAACTTTTTTTAAAATATAAATTTATTTATTTATTTATTTTTGGCTGTGTCGGGTCTTCGTTGCTGCACACAGGCTTTCTCTAGCGGGGGCTACTCTTCGTTGTGCGCGGGCTTCTCACTGCGGTGGTTTCTCTTGTTGCGGAGCACAGGCTCTAGGCACATGGGCTTCAGTAGTTGTGGTGCACAGGCTCTAGAGCACAGGCTCAGTAGTTGTGGTGCACGAGCTCAGTAGTTGTGGCTTGTGGGCTCTAGAGCGCAGGCTCAGTAGTTGTGGCGCACGGGCTCAGTAGTTGTGGCTCCTGGGCTCTAGAGCATAGGCTCAGTAGTTGTGGCACACGGGCTCAGTAGTTGTGGCTCGTGGGCTCTAGAGCTGAGGCTCAGTAGTTGTGACACATGGGCTTAGTTGCTCCGCAGCATGTGGGATCTTCCCGGACCAGGGCTCAAACCTGTGTCCCCTGCATTGGTAGGTGGATTCTTAACCATTGAGCCACCAGGGAAGCCCCTTAAACTTTTTTATTATTATTAATCATTAGGTAGAAAAAAAGTTGAAGATCTTAGGTGACCTATACTAAGAGAACATAGCTGTGGTATTTTTATTTAGCATGTCGGTGAACATGTTCTCTCTAAGCACAAGAAAACGACTTGCTTGCTTATTGATTTTTCTTTTGTTTCTTCCTTTCTTTCGTGGTTGTGTCGGCAGAAGATGAACAAGTGTCTGCGGTTTGAGGCACGGGCTTCTCTGCACCCGTGTCGGCCACCCACAGGAGAGCACAAGAAGACATCCCCTAGCATCAGAGCCTTGGAACTCACACTCTGAGGATGGTGGACCAGTTTGCCTCCTTCCCTGCCTTAAAAGCAGCATGGGGCTCCTTCCCCCCTTCTTCCTGTCCCCTTTGCATGTGAAATACTGTGAAGAAACCGCCCTGGCACTTTTCCGCCTTGTTGCTTGAATGCACAGCGCAGCGTCTCCAAGCTCCTGTGGCTGCCTGCCACGTCACACAGCATCATTCCAGACTCCAAAGTCATCACCGCCCATGAGTCACTCTGGCTGCACTTCTCCACGCCTGGAAGGAGTTTTTAAAAAAATCTTCCTTTTAGATTTCAATCCAGTCCTAGCACTTGGTTTCATTGGAATCGTGAGAAAAGCCAGCCATGGAACTACTTGGGGTCTTTAACCCACCAAGGAAGACAAAGGAAAACCATGAGATCCTTTGAGTACAGTGCTCGTCCGCTTGTTTACAGTGCCCTCCTCCGTTTTTGGGGGTTTTTTTCTTTTCTTTTAAATGAGTTTAATGATTGTGTTCAGAGAGTAAATATTATATCCATTTAATGATTTTACAGTATTATTTTGAACCTTTAAGTAGGGTTGCCAGCCGGGGTTTCTCAAAAACCAAATATGCCGGACAGGGTGTGGTCACACCGGGGAGAGGGAAGGCTGGCCCACGGCCCCGCTTCCTGTGTCCTGGCCACACCTGGGAAGTGCCCTATCCTGGAAGCGTGAGATGTTAGCCAATTACCTAGATCCCAAGGCCCCCGTCCCCTCCTTCCCCAGGGGCTGGGGCTCTTCTTTACAACTGTTTGCACATGGCCGGGGAGGGAACTGGGACTCTTGCGTCCTGTGTCTGAGCCTATGGAGCACAGGGCAGTGTCACCCGAGGGCGTGTCCTGCTCCATCGAGACAGACGGCAAACCCCATGTCTTTTAAAACTATGTTTCTTTGGTTTCTGTTTATTTAGTTTTAGGGATTCTCTTGCTTGTTTTCAAAGAGAAGCGTTTATAACTGGATAGCATTGCAGTGAGAGCAGCTCGGGGTGTTGGCGCTAATGCCAGCCGTTCATACTGCTCCTTCAAGACAGCCTCCCCATATCGATCCATCGCCATGAGGGAATAAGCAAGCCTTTAACGTGAAGATGATCAAAAGGTCCAAAACCCAGTGCGATCTGCCAGCCTTTGTTTGCAAGGCGGGTTGGTCGCCGAAGACCGACCCGTAAGTGGCTTTACGGACGCCAAGACGGAGAAGGCCTGAGTGTAGCAACCACGTGTTCACAGCTGCTATTAACCCCAGAAGGACTGAGATGACCCCTCCAGTCTATTTTTGTGTTGTTTTTGCACAGACTCCGGAAAAGTGAAGGCTGCCAATCCGAGTAGTACTCAGATGTGAGGAACTGCTGGTCTTGGATTTTTTTTCCATTAAATTCAGCTGATCATATTGATCAGTAGATAAACGTAAATAGCTTCCAATTTTAAAAGTCAAATTGCAGTGTTTTTTCACTGTATCAAAGCAATGTCAGTGCTTTATTTAATAATTCTCTCCTGTATCATGGCATTTGTCTACTTGCTTATATATTACATTGTCAATGATGCATTTGTAATTTTACACGTAAGATGCATTATTTGCCAGTTTTCTTCTCTAGGCTGTGGACCTCATGTGCATCTAGAAAGACAGAACTCTTGCTCTACACAAGTTGCACAAATGTTATCTAAGCATTAAGTCACCGTAGAACATAGGACTGTAACCTCAGTTCGCTCTGTGATGTCAAGTGCAGAATGTACAATTAACTGGTGATTTCCTCATACTTTTGATACTACTTGTACCTGTATGTCTTTTAGAAAGACATTGGTGGAGTCTGTATCCCTTTTGTATTTTTAATACAATAATTGTACATATTGGTTATATTTTTGTTGAAAATGGTAGAAATGTACTATGTTTATGCTTCTACGTCCAGTTTGTACAAGCTGGAAAATAAATAAATATAACATAATGCCTTGCCTATATTCTTAATGACTCGTGCATGCTTTTTCTTACTGAAGCGTAAGAAAGCCCTTGGATCTCACTGCAGGAGCGAGTCCACAGGGCACTGAGGGTAGACCGACGATGTCGCCTAAAACTGCCCAAGTAGCCTATTCTTTTAGGTAGCTTTCTGTTGATTCAGAGAAAAGAAATTGATATCATTCATGTGTCCAGAATTCATAGTGTTTGAGATTCAGTGAAAAATTATGATATCACTATGTATCTATTGAATACGTAGCATTTGTCTCTGCCCAATTCTTTTCCAATAAAAATCTCTATGGGACGTAATATTTTTGATTCCCAATATACATTCAAGATCGTGGCCACTAAGTTAAGAGTACAATCTAGCAAGTGATTTGGAACTTCTACATCAAATATCATTGTTCTGTCTACGAGTCCTAATGCGTGGTAGGTCTGAATAATATTTTGGTCTATGGGAAGGGCACTTATATTTAAAAAGTTGAGAATCAATTAAGCAGCAACCCTTTCGAGCACATTTTGAAATCAAGGATTATTTCTTATCCTCAAGCAGGCGTTAATAAAAGTCCCGTCCATCACCCACCCGGAAGCCACAGAAGGCGGCATGGCAAGGATGTGGAAACATGAGCACGAGATGTGAGGAAACGTGAAGGCGTCTAGAAGGATGGCAGGCGTTCAGTCCTGATGCTAAAGGGAAAATGGCCAAACTTAAAACTCTTCCTGAGGCATTTGTGCTATCTTGGTGAGTAGATTTTGTTAATCTGGCCACCAAAACAGTTTGGAGAATGAAAACCATTCCTGTAGCTTCAGCTGTACCTGTTTAGAAGGCAGGTGCCCCGTGTGGACACATGTGTTCCCACATGTCTGCCTCTATCGTCTGTTCACTGTAAAACCCTTCGCTCAGGGAAGCCCTATCACAACAGCAACCCGTGCTCTCCTTAAATTTCTGTCATTGAAAAAGCTTGTTTTTGTTTTGTTTTTGGCTGAGTTGGGTCTTCGTAGCTGCGCACGGGCTTTCTCTAGTTGCAGCGAGCAGGGGTTGCTCTTCGTTGCGGTGCACGGGCTTCTCATTGCGGTGGCTTCTCTTGTTGCGGAGCACCGGCTCTAGGCATGCGGGCTTCAGTAGTTGTGGCTCGTGGGCTCAGTGGTGGTTTGTGGGCTCTAGAGCGCAGGCTTAGTAGTTGTGGCGCACGGGCTTAGCTGCTCTGTGGCATGTGGGATCCTCCCGGACCAGGGCTTGAACCCGTGTCCCCTGCATTGGCAGGCGGATTCTTAACCACCTGTGCCACCAGGGAAGTCCCCCTTATTTTATTCTTAAAAAGCATTAGTGATGAGGACAAGCCCAAGTGTCCCCAGGAACAAGAGCACACCTGGCACGGTCACCTGCCACACGGAGCTACCCATGTCTCTTGGCCAGGATGACACTCGAGCAGGTAGTCCAATGGGTGCCTGAAGCAGACACAGGCCCACGTTTCCTGGTGTGCGGGTTGGACTCCCAGTGGCTTGGGGGCTGGCAGGGGAAGAGGGCTGGAGTTAGAGAGCAAGGGCCCCCTGGGTTTATCCTGGATTGCTCTCTTGCCTTTATGCTCCCAGGGTTAGTGTACTAGGGCTGCTGTAACAAAATACCACAGAAAGGTATTTTCTCATAGTTCTGGAGGCTGAAGTCCAAGGTCAAGTTGCTGACAGGTGTGGCTCTCCAGAGGCCTCTTCCTCGGCTGCAGATGGCCACCTTCTCACTGTGAGTGCATCCCTGGTGTCTTTTCTCTTCCTCTAAGGACCTCAGTCCTATCTATTATTTAGGGCCTCACTCTTATGCCCCCATTTAACCCCAGTGACGCCTTTAAAGGCCCCATCTCCAAATATAGTCACATTGGGGATTGGGGGTCCAACATACAGATTTGGGGGGACACCATTCATAGCAGGGACCACTGAGCCACCAGAGAGAGATCTCAGGTTCCTGATGGCAGGAGCCCCCATGCGGCTCTAAGGAACGTTCATGAGACACTCTTCACCAGCGATGGCCCTCCAGGCACCATTTCCCTCTGCTCGTGTTGGGTGAGATACTTAAAAACTGACCTGTGGTCCTTCACGTCTCTCGTAATGACCCCAGTCCTTTGTCTCTCCCCAGGAAACACTCTGCTAAGTCCAGGGTCTCCTTTGTAGCTGGTTTTTAGTATCACAGAGCCTTTCCTAAGTAGCAAACTTTTGGTGTACTTTTTGAAGATTTTTTTTTTTTTTTTACTGAAGTATAGTTGAGTTACAATGTTGTGTTAGTTTCAGGTGTATAGCAAAATGATTCAACTACATATATATTTTTTTCAGACTCTTTTCCATTATAGCTTATTATAAGATACTGAGTATAGTTCTCTGTGCTTGTTGTTTATCTATTTATATACAGTAGTGTGTCTATGTTAATCCCAAACTCCTAATTTCACCCCATTTTCCCCTTCGGTAACCATAAGTTTGTTTTCTATGTCTGTGAGTCTGTTTCTATTTTGTAAATAAGTTCATGTATATCATATTTTAGATTCCACATATAAGTGATATCATATGATATTTGTCTTTCTCTGTCTGGCTTACTTCACTTAGTATGATAATCTCTAGGTCCATCCATGTTGCTGTAGATGGCATTATTTCATTCTATTTTATGGCTGAGTAATATTCCATTGTATATATGTACCACATCTCCTTTATCCATTCATCTGTCGATGGGCATTTATGTTGCTTCCATGTCTTGGCTATTGTGAATAGTGCTGCTATGAACCTTTTCAAAATAGAGTTTTCACTGGATATATGCCCAGGAGTGGATCATATGGCAACTCTATTTTCAGTTTTTTAAGGAGCCTCCATACTGTTCTCCATAGTGGCTGTACCAATTCACATTCCCACCAATAGTGCAGGAGGGTTCCCTTTTCTCCACACCCTCTTCAGCATTTGTTATTTGTAGGCGTTTTTCGTAAAAGGTGGAGAGAGGTTTGCAAGTGCACAAACACACTGTAACAGTGTGAATGAGCAAGTGATGGCTAAGGAGGATGGATTATCATCACCTCGTGGCCCCAAACCAGAGGCGTGACTGGAATACACAGCCTGTGCTGTGGGACCCAAGGCCAATGCAGAGCAGAGCCCTTGTGAAGGTCCAGGGGGGACAAGAAAAGTGGCTGCTTCAGCCAGTTCCCTGATGCTTGGACTGGGCATGAGGCAAGCTGGCACGGTCTGCCTGGCATGGGATGTGGTAGGGGTACTGTCAGGGCAGGGGTGGGGTCGTGAGCCCAGGCCAAGGGCTCCGGCTAAGGAATAGGAGAATGTCTCAGAAGTCCTCAAAAACTCAAGTGAAAATTTTTGAATGATCGGAGTCTAATGATTATCACAATTTGAAAGCTGTTGTTCTCAAGATACTTTCACGTTCTTCATGGTCAGAAGTTTCATAAGCTTTGTTATTATGGAAATAATAATACCAACGCATCATTTGCTCTTTTCTGTGCGTTGACATTGCACTGATGGTACAAAAGCAAGGGTGGTACCAAGGATTAAGGCAGCGGCACCAAAGCGAACCAGCAGTCGCTGTGTTTTTCACCATCGTGTACTTGCAGTAAAACGAACAAACCAACAAACAAAACTACACCAGTCTTTGATGAGGCAGTAAAGTGTTTAAGATTGCACGAAATCCTGCCTCTTGAGTACTTGTCTTTTCTACATTCTGGATGAAGAAATGGAAATATAAACAAAGCACTTCTGCATACCAAAGTATTGCTACAATGATTGAAAAAGCACTTTTCTGTTTGTGTGTCAATCATACCTCAATAAAGTGTTTCTTTTTTTTAACAAATTACTTTTCTAATTAAGTTGACATATTTTTTAAATTAATTTATTTATTTATGGCTGTGTTGGGTCTTCATTTCTGTGCGAGGGCTTTCTCTAGTTGCGGCGAGCGGGGGCCACTCTTCATCGCGGTGCGCAGGCCTCTCACTGTCGCGGCCTCTCGTTGCGGAGCACAGGCTCCGGATGCACAGGCTCAGTAGTTGTGGCTCATGGGCCTAGTTGCTCCGCGGCATGTGGGATCTTCCCGGACCAGGGCTTGAACCCGTGTCCCCTGCATTGGCAGGCGGATTCTTAACCACCTGTGCCACCAGGGAAGTCCCCCTTATTTTATTCTTAAAAAGCATTAGTGATGAGGACAAGCCCAAGTGTCCCCAGGAACAAGAGCACACCTGGCACGGTCACCTGCCACACGGAGGGCTCGAACCCATGTCCCCTACATTGGCAGGCAGACTCTCAACCACTGTGCCACCAGGGAGGCCCTAAAGTGGTTTTTTAAAAAAGAAAATGCACTCTGGATTGTTGGAGCATAAGCGTAACCAGCTGCTTTTTTTTTCATGGAACATAACTTTTTTCCAAAAGAATAACTCTACTTATTCGGATTTGGATAGTTGATGTTATTAACTGAAAGTTGTGTCCCCAAGATTCATGTGTTGAAATGCATACTCTGCCATGTGATGATATTAAGAGGAGGAGCCTGTGAGAGGTAATCAGGGTTAGGTGAGGTCATGAGGGTGGAGCCCTCTGAATGCGTTTAGTGTCCCTATAAGAGTCAGGAGAGAGCTTGCTGCCTCTCTCTGCTTTCCACCTATGAGGACGCAACGAGAATTCAGCAGTCTGCATCCGGGTAGAGAGCTCTCTCCAGAATTCATCCAGGCTGTTGGCCTGATCTCAGACTTCCAGCCTCCAGAACTGTGGGGAATAAATTTCTGTTGTGTATGAGCACCCAATCTATGGTAATTGGTTAATAGCAACCCAAACTGAGACATATAATGAAATGTGTCAACAAAAACAGGTTGAAAACCACTTCCTTAAAATTTAGGTTGGGCTCCTATTACCCAGACCATTTTGGTCCTTCCTTACTAAAAACAAGTAGACATAAGTCTACTTGAAAATTATGAGTTTCTACTTGAAAATGACAAACAGCTAAGCTGTTAGGGTGAATTTGAAGGAGTGTGGACATCCAGGGTCACTTGAGGACAAGGTGAAACTCATTTATCTGTGGAAAGTATAGATATGAGACTCTTAAGAAAAGTTCCATTTTTCTTGTTGTTTCATTATAAGAGGAAGATCTAGAACCTTAACAATCCACATTCCATCTTGGTTTGACTATATTATAAATAGAATAGTTTCTGGCGTCACACAGATCTTGGTTTAAAACCCAAATCTTCCTGTTTCCAGTTATGTGACTTTGAGAAATTTACATCTCTGAGTCTCCAAAACAGCCCTCTGTGATCTCTGTTTCCTGGTTTTTTTATACCCTTGTGTCCCCTTCTATGATGGATGTTGGTCCGTCTGACCCATAGAATATGGTAGAAGTGAAGGCATGTAACTTCCAAGGTTAGGTTATAAAAGACGGCAACGTCTGTCTTGAGTTCTTGCTTTTCTTTTGGAGCACACACAGCTCTTGGGGAGAGCCAGCTGCCAGGCCCTGAGGTCACTCAGGCAGCCCCGGCAGAGGCCCAGGTGGTGAAGGACTGGCCAATAGGCACGCCAGTCAGCTTGGAAGAACGTTTCAGCTCCACGGAAGCCTTGAGGTGCCTGGTGCCCTGGTGGACAACTTGCCTGCAGCAGCAGGAGAGCCTGAGAGGTAACCAAACAGCTAAGCTGCTCCCAGATTCCTGACCACAGAAACTATTTGTTGTTTTATGTTACTATGTTTTAGGAGTAATTTATTGGGCAGCAGTAAGTATTAATTTTCTACAGTTTGCTAAAATGTTACTTTCATTCTTTGAAATGTGTCCTGAACCTTCCAGAAATGTTTTTCCCTAGAAATCTGGTAAATGTTGATTTAGTTGTCTGAATCTAAACTAGAAATGTCAGAACCACGAAAGCAAACAATCCTTTGCTTGAAATAGGCAGAAGTTTGTGGTCTGGTGCAAAATAATAGAGGTTTTCCTGGAAGGTAGGAGCCAGGCTCACAATCTTAGCTATATTTCACCATCTTTATGATACTGTTTCTCTGGTCATTTTGGTTGTTTGAAGTTAGTTCTCTAGAAGGTTAATTAGGAAAGATTCATGGGGAAAGGTCTTGCTTTAGTTTGACTGAATCGAAAATCCCTAGCTCCCTTTTCTTGAGCATCTTATAGAGTATGCCATTATCTTCTTGCATGAAGTAGTACTAACTCAAAATCTGATGATAAACTGAGTTTCTTTTCCTTTTAAGTACAGTTGTCCCTTGGTATCCACGGGGGATCGATTCCAGGACCTCCCTTGGATACCAGAATCCACAGATGCTCAAATTCCTAATATAAAATGGTATGGTATTTGCATCTAACTTAAGCACATCCTCCTATATACTTTAAATTCTCTAGATTACTTATAATGCCTAATACAGTGTAAATGCTTTGTAAATAGTTGTAAATACAATGTAAATGCCATGTAAACAGTTGCCAGTGTGTGACAAATTCACGTTTTGCTTTTTGGAACCTTCTGGAATTTTTTCTGAACATTTTTGATCCGAAGTTGGTTGCATCTGCGGATGTGAAACCCTTGGGTATGGAGGGCTGATTATACTCTGGTCTTTTTGCATTGATGCCTAAAATACATTTCTCCCCCCTGAAAAGTTATAGTTTTGTTAGAAAAAATCTCGTACTGTGAGTTGCTGACTACTATTTCATACAAGCGGGGGGCACATTCAATAGTTTCACATCCTCCCTAAAGAAAGTTCTATTGAATTTTAGATTTCAGCATTTGTTCTTTTGAATTATTTGGTTTTCCTCTTCAGAGGCCCCCTGTAATACACATTAGATCTTCTTTTGCTGTTTTCTATAGCTACCACTTTCTGTCAAATCCTTTTTATCTCTTTCTTCATTTCCTTTTGATATTTAAAAATAACCTCCTTTGCTATCTTCTACTTCCCTTAAAGCATTTTGTGTTGTATTTGTTATTGTGTTTCATTTGGTTTATCTTTGTTTCTCAAATGATTTTTTTCTAAATAATTTCTGGGTTCTTTCACTTTTCCTTTAACACTTTCTTTTTTTCTACTCTTATTTATGCAATTTAAAAATTCTGGTTTTTGATGTTTTTATCAAAGCTTATAATAGTTTTCCTTATATTATTTTAAGATATTTTGAAATAGTAAGTTGAAGTTCTTATTCATTGCATGAGCTTGAATTTCTGGCATTATTTCACAGTCTGTAAGGATTTAATATACTCCCAGTTCTCTTTTTCTAATAATAACAACTTGGCTTGAGATTTAGTAAATTCTTTTCTGCAGCTCATTTTTAAGTGACAGGAGTATTTCTGTCTTTTTAAGAGGGATGAATGAGCCAGGATAGCTTTTCTAACTTCATGACTCTAGACTCTCTGTTTTGTTGTTTTCAGAAAGTGAACTTCCTGGGATTTTCCTCTTCAGCTTCTCTCCCCTGATCTTATCTGTGATCTCAGGTGGCCTCAGCCTGCAGGGGCTTGAATCAGGATTTTGGTTCCCGACCAGATATTGAACTCAGGCTACTGGCAGTAAGAGCGCTGAATCCTACCAACTAGACCACGAAGGCCAGTGGCTAGTAACAAGGCCCTGGCCTGTCGGCTTTATAGAAATGAATTTCCACAAAGAGACCGAAAATAGTGAAACAAGTGAAGTGTTTATTAGGAGGAAAAAGACTACCTGTGAAGAGGCTCACAAGACTGGACTCAAGAGAGAAAGTCGCGCCCTCGTGGTAGTTTGAATCACTTTTATGGGGCAGTTCTTCTGGGTTTCCTCTGGCCAATCATCTTCCTTTGTCTGGCTCTGGGTCTGTATTGGGTTTATCTCAGGGTCTTCCCCTGTGTGAGCACATCTCTTAGTCAAGCTGGATTCTAGCGAAGAGGCCTGTGGGTAGGTTGACATCACTTACTATAGGGTGGCGCACCCTCCCTTTTGACCCCTGAGGAGACTTTCTGTACATGTGTAGTTGGGAAGGTCTCCTTAACGTTGAGAATGAGAAATATGTGGTCTCTTTATGTTTTATATGAGCAGGACTCGGTTCCTCTCTGCCCCTGCCATGACTGTTATCTTCAAGTGTCCACAGGAGGCAAAGTCCAGCTATTTACCCTGCTCCTGTTGTTATTTTTATCCGGAAGTGTAAACAGGAGGCTGGCTGTAAATGTCTAACCTGGAGCCCATCTACCTCCTACCTCACCTTCCCTTTCCTTCTCCCCTACCGTTCCTGTCCTACTCAGTGAGGACTCTGCTCTCAGCATCTTTTCCTCAGTGCAGGGCTTTGCCATGGAGAGTTGGTCTGGTTTGTCACCGTCAGGGATTCATAGGCACCAGCTCCTGGATGGATCCAGAATCCTCAGTCTTCCTGCAGCCCTGCTGGAACGTTCTGCACCGTGAGGCCTGCAAAGTGCCCTCCATTTCTGCCGCTGTTCTCAGAATAGTTTACCGTGCTTTTCAGGGAGTCATCAATAGTAATTTAGTAGATCTCTGTCTTTGGTTTTGCTTCTTGGTTGCTCTGATTGTCTTTAATGGGAAATTCAGAGAGATTAAAATACTAAACTGCCATTACTACCTAATTCCCAGAATGGTATTTTCTTGCTTTTTTTAAATAATTAATTAATTAATTAATTTTTGGCTGCATTGAGTCTTCGTTGCTATGCACAGGCTTTCTCTAGTTGCGGTGAGTGGGGGCTACTCTTCGTTGTGGTGCGCAGGCTTCTCATTGCGGTGGCTTCTCTTTGTTGCAGAGCAGAGGCTCTAGGAGTGTGGGCTTCAGTAGTTGTAGCACATGGGCTCAGTAGTTGTGGCTTGTGGGCTCTAGAGCACAGGCTCAGTAGTTGTGGTGCACGGGCTTAGTTGCTCCGTGGCATGTGGGATCTTCCTGGATCAGGGCTCGAACCCGTGTCCCCTTCATTGGCAGGCGGATTCTTAACCACTGCACCACCAGGGAAGTTCTCTCTTGCTTTTTTTTTTGCAACAAAATTTCCTCAGACAATTTTAAGAAACTTGTGCATCTATTTAATTTGTTTTTTAATTAGTTTAAAATAAATATTCATTATGTAAATTTTAAAACATACACAGAGGTAGAGAGGATAGTATACCGCCCCTCTTCCATAGGATCATTTTCAGCAATTATTAACAGATAAGTAATCTTATTTCATTTTTAACCCCATATACTCCTGCTCCCTTGATGGATTATTTTGAAGAAAATTCAGAACATCATGTCATTTTAACACAAAATGCTTTCATTTTTCAGTTATTTTTGAATGCTGAATTTTGTCTATCCTATAGATAACATCAGGCTTAGGTGATTTACAACTTCACATAAGCACAAGTGCATAGCGGAGCCTTGGTTTCACACATTTTAGGAAAACTGTGACATCAAAATTATTCTTGGAGGCTTATGAGAAGATAATACTAAACAACAACAACAGCACCTAAAACCATCCATCCAGTTTTTACATCAGTAAATCTGAGAGTCATCCTCAATTGCCTTTTCTCTCCTAAACAGAACCAGCATCCAAAGTTCTCTCTACCCAACATCCCTAGTATCTCTGTTCCCACCATTACTGCCTTAGCTCAGGACTCTGCCTTTCCTTCCTGGACTCTGGTGATGGGCTTCCAATGCATCTCGGGACCTCCAGTCTTACCACTGTCAGCTGCTCCTCCAAGAACCATTAGCAAGATCTATCTGAACTGTAAATCGAGTCATTTGCCTCTTCTGCTTAGAAGCACTTTGTGGCCTCCTGTCTTTAAAGCATAAAGAAAACACTGCTTTTGAAATAAACTAGGCTGCTCAGGACCTGGATCATGTTTCTTTCTTCAGTCTCTCCTCTTACTCTGTACAAACACTACCTGTGTTTCCTTCAGTGCTTTAAATTAGACTTCTGTGCTTTTTTTTTTTTTTTTTTTTTTTTTGCGGTACGCGGGCCTCTCACTGCTGTGGCCTCTCCCGTTGCGGAGCACAGGCTCCGGACACGCAGGCTCAGTGGCCATGGCTCACGGGCCTAGCCACTCCGCGGCATGGGGGATCCTCCCGGACCAGGGCACGAACCCGTGTCCCCTGCATCGGCAGGCGGACTCCCAACCACTGCGCCACCAGGGAAGCCCTGTGCTTTTTTATATGTTGTTCTATTTTTCCCTCCCCCACACTGCCAGCCAACTCTGACAAGCTTCAGCAATGTCTCTTCCAGCTTTGAAAAAAAATAGCTTACAGAGTACAATGACTACAGTTTGTTCACAGAGAAAACGTGAATACTATTTTGGACTTTCCGTATCCTGATTTCATTTCTTACCTCATTCCTTCCTCTAGACCCTCCGTGAAGTAGGTGAGACAGGTGTTGGCTTCTGTGGATAAGTAACAGGTAGCAGTCAGCAGGAAGTAGGGGGAGAAGACACTGGAAAACTCCAGCAGGTACATTCTGGAGCTTCCTGAGCATAAAGCACATCTGCTTTTGTTTCACGTGTATCATTTTCAGTAAATGCCGGGGATGTCTTTCATTATGCAGCTTTTTGACTTTGCTTTTTCCTAAGCTGTCAAGACTGACCACTAATTATACATAATAGGCAACTGGAAAGTTTTCTATTGGAAGAAGGTCAGTTTTTCCCTCACCTTCTTCACTCACAAAAGCACCCGGGTCAAAAGTTTAGGGAAGCTTAGTTTAAAATGGCATCCATGTTTTGTTATTGTAATATTTGATTTCTAAATACAGAAGAGATTTAATAGTAAAATCCCACTGGTCCAGGTAGAGGTCATGGGAATGCCTCTATCTGAAGGTGAGGAATTGGTTTTAAATTTTTAGACGGCCAAAGGCTGATAAAGAACAGGGCTAGAGAAGCAGTTTATGACTTTTACCTACACTTGAACTGGAATGATAATCTGCATTTCCAAAGGCATGGAGCGTTCCCATTTGAATTTCTGTGGTGACACTTGGAAAGATTGATCACTCTGTTCTGAAAGAAGATGAAAGAGTGTGGGTGAGAGGTTACGAGCAGACAACACTACCAGTGGGAGCTGACAATCAATGGGAATAGCTCCAAGAACTCCGTTTTT
Organism: Mesoplodon densirostris; assembly: GCF_025265405.1. NCBI lineage: Eukaryota > Metazoa > Chordata > Mammalia > Artiodactyla > Ziphiidae > Mesoplodon > Mesoplodon densirostris. Next base: position 205,969,784 of record NC_082661.1, read on the forward strand.
CTAGATGCAATATCTAACTCATTTTTTGGTTTGCATCTGGTAAACAAAAATTTAGAAATTCAAGTGTTGTGACATCTGCTGTCTGACTCCAGCTGACAAGATTTGCTAAAATGGGAAAGGTTTTTGTGTGTGTATATGAACTGCCTTCTTCAAGTTGTGGGAATAATTTAGGTTTTCAATGAGTGTTTTTTGATGAAAGATACCTAAATAATAGAACTAATTTCAAAATTCTGAAACCTTATTTTAAGTTTTACTTTGTAGTTTCAGATAGCAATGTCTTTACAGGCAGTGATATGTTTCCTTCAAAGATTTTAATGAACATAACATGTAAAAATAAACTGATTAATGTGGATGAATAATAATAATACCACAGTTTACTCAGGCCTATAACCTCTTCCACTGAATAATGTAATCTTGAGAAAATAATTAGATAAAGCTGATTTTTTTTCAAGATGAAATTTAAGAAAATTTGGATATTTAAGAACTGAAAATAAATCAAAACACCAATTTAGTCCTTCAGAATTATGTTTGAGAATGCTGAAAATTGGCCTCCCTTCAATTAAAAAAAATTTTTTATAAGTATGTTAGAAGAGACCTCTAGTGTTTATAATAGCTTACTGCAGTTTCATTTTTTTTAAAGTCTACCTCTGGGAAGATGGAATAAATGTGTTTTCCTTACTCCTTCCACCAAGTAGAACTAAAAACCCTGACATTATATATAAAACCAACAGATGATTGGTTCTTCTCAGGACCAGATTGGTTTGAGACCTCAGGACCAGAGGTAATGTGCTCCTGGTGTTTTCTTTTTGCCTCACATATCCCAGACTTGGAGCTAAAGAAGCCAGCAAACCAGAATTGCCAGTGAATCCAGACCAAACAAAACAAGCCTGCTCCGTAGCCAAAGAACCAAGAAATGGGCAACTAGCAAGACAGAAAACTGTTAGACAGTAACTGCACTGCTCCAGGGAAACACTGCAGAAAAAATTGGAGCCCTGCCTTACCCATGCCAGCAAAGGCTGAGGTGAGGAGCCTAGTTTCCACTGTTCTCAGGCTGTAATGGCAGCGGCACCAACCTGCCCTTAAAACCCCCACTGGTCTAGTGCCAGAGAAAACTGAGCAGGAGCTGGGACTTTCCTCCCTCCCAGGCAGTGTCAGCGGGGGCCACGTAGATTTCCGCACCTACTTGGCAGTATGAACAGCAATGAGATACCCTGTCCCTCCTTGCTGGGGTGCTTTCAGAGGAGGCTGACTGGAGAGTTGGGACTTTTATCTCCACCCAGTAGTAATGAGGCCATGAGGTCAGTGGAGGCCATGAGGGGAGCAGTAACAAGGCCCCTTGACCCCTCTCACAGGGAGGTAGCAGTGGAGGCTGAGAGTAGGAAAGGGACTCCAACAGTAATGAGGAGCCCCTCCCCTCAGGTGTCAATGAAAATCAAGTGGGAACCTGAAATTCCACCCCATCTCCAGAAGGAGGCAGTGCAACCTCCACTTCTGTTTGCCCTTCTACAAGAAATTACCTAGACCAGAAATTTAAATAAAATCCAAATCCCATTATATAATGTCTAGGTTTTAATAGAAAATCACTCATACCGAGAATCAGGAAGATCTCAAACTGAATGAAAAAAAGTCAATGAATAGATGCCAACATTAAGATGATAAAAATGTTTGAATTATAGACGTTTTAGAGGATTCATCATAAAAATGCTTCAATAAGCATTACAAATGTGCTTGAAACAAACAAATGTAGAATGTATCACCAAGGAAACAGAAGACATAAGAGAAATGAAACCTTTAGAACTGAAAAATACAGTAACCAAAATAAAAAACTCAGTGAATGCACTCAACAGCAGAATAGAGGGGATAGAGGAAAGAATCAGTGAACTTGAAGACAGGGCAAGAGAAATTACCCAATCTGAAAAAGAGAGAAAAATAGATTGAAAAAGGGTAAAGAGACCTTCAGGGACCCCTGGGACTATAACAAAATATTTAACATTCTTGTCATCTGAGTCCTTAGAAGCAGGCAAAGAGGACAGAACTGAAAAAGCACTTAAAGAAATAATAGCTGAAAAGTGAAAGGGAAATGGCATCCTAACTATGTAAGAAAAACCATCTGAATAACAGATTTATCATGGGAAACCATGGAAGCCATAAGGAAGTGACTCAACATTTTTAAAGTGATGAAAGAAAATCTATACTACACAAAATCTATACTCAGCTAGATACCCATCACAAATGAAGGGGAAAGAAGGCATTCTCAGATGAAGAAAAACTAATAAGATTTCTCACCAATAGACCTACCCTAAAAGAACAGCTAAAAGAAGTTCTCAAAACAGAAAAGAAGTGATGAAAGAAGGAAATTTGCAACATCTGAAAGGAAGAAAGAACAATGGAAAGAGTAAATATGATGTAAATATAAAACTTTTTTTTTTCTTATTTTGGGTTTCCTAAATTATGTTTGAGAGTTGAAGCAAAAGTCATAATACTGCTAGATGTGGTTCTGAATGAATACAGAAAATATGTAAGCCATTTATAAATGGAGGAGAGTAAAATGACATAAAGGTAAGTTTTCTATACTTCTCTCAAATTGGTAAAATAATGATACCAGGAGATGGTTACAAGTTTTGAATATATAATGTAATACCTAGCAATCACTAAAAAACTATATAAAAAGATACATTCAAAAACACTGGATGAACCAAAATGGAATACTAAAATATGTTCAGGTAACATGCAGGCAGGAAGGAAAAAGAAAACCAAGAAATGAAAAACAGATCAAACAGAAAACAAATGGCAGATTTAAAGTCTACCATACCAATAATTACTTTAAATGCAAATTGCTTAAATACACCAATTAAAAAATAAAGATTGGCAGAGTGCATTAAAAACCTGATCCACCTATCTGCTGTTCACAAAAAACTCACTTCAAACATAACAATATACACAGGTTGAAAGAAAAATATGGGAAAATTTACATCATGATATGCAAATATTAATCAAAAGAAAGCAAGATTAACTATATTAATATTAGATAAGTAGGCTTCAGAGCAAATAAATTGCCAGAGACAGAGAAAGATATTATATAATGATAAAAGAATCAATCCACCAAGAAGACACAGCAATCATGAATAGGTGTCTACCACGCAACAGACCTTCAAAATACATGAAGAAAAAACTGGTAGAACTGAAAGGAAAAATAGACAAATCCACAATTACAGTTGGAGACTTCAACACCCCTCTTTCAACGATTGATAGAACAATTAGGCTGAAATTCAGCAAGGATGTAAAAGAACTGAACACCCTCAACCAACAGGATCTAATCAACATTTATAGAGCAGTCCACCCAACAGCAATGAATACAAATTATTTTCAAGTACCCATGGAACATATACCAAAATAGACCATATCTTTAGTCATAAAGCAAACTTTACCATATTATCAGACAAAATAAAAAATCACATGATCATATCAATTAATGCAGAAAAAGCATTTGACAAAATTCAACACCATTTCATGATAAAAACTCTCAGAAATATAGAAATAGGAACACCCTCACCTTGGTAAAAAAGCAGGAAATGCATATGTTCTCAAAACTGGATCAAACCTTAGATAAGAAAACTGATTTCAAAACGTGGACTGACCTACCCACAATTGGTGATAGAATGGAACCTATACAAGACTCTTAAGTTAACCATTTCTCAATGAAATTAAGAACACTAATTCATCATATTATCTGTTACTTTCTATTGGAGATAAGAGATAAGTGTGAGGCTATTACCTGGGATGGAAGGCTTGGAGCAGAGGGAAAAAGTGAAGTGCAAATTTGGAGCAGAAAACAAGCAAAGAGACTACAGATGCTTCCAAGAGCAATAAAAGCATTAAAGTCCAAAAACATGGCCAATTTTAGAACCAGCAAGTTGGAGTTAACCAAATGCATCTGATGCTGTGGTAACATTGAATGAGGCTCTAAACCTGGTACTGTCAAGCAGTCTAAGGAGGCAACCTGGGCCAACAGGACCATGACCAGATGACCATGGATCCTGAGTCTTGACCCAACACAGCTCTGGGGTCAAGACTGGGATTCCAGACTGGAATGTAAGCACCGAATCCCATGTTCCCAGAGCCTGGAACTGCAACAGCTTCAGATTTGGGAAAAGTAGACCACTGGCCAACTATGTGTCTGTCAGATAGTAAATTCAATCAAAAATTTACCGTGGGGGCTTCCCTGGTGCTGCAGTGGTTAAGAATCCACCTGCCAATGCAGGGGACATGGGTTCAAGCCCTGGTCTGGGAAGATCCCATATGCCGCAGAGCAACTGAGCCTGTGTGCCACAACTACAGAGCCTGCATGCCTAGAGCCCGTGCTCCGCAACAAGAGAAGCCACCCAATGAGAAGCCTGTGCACTGCAACAAAGAGTAATCCCTGCTCACTGCAACTAGAGAAAGCCCGTGCACAGCAATGAAGACCCAACACAGCCAAAAATAAATAAAATAAATAAATTTATTTAAAAAAAATTTACCCTGGGTATTTATGGACACAACATCTATGCACATTAGCCTTTCTCTTAGGAGAGGCAATCTTTTGCTGGCAGGAGGCTCTTAGCATTACAATGATTTTCTAGTCTAAGTAAATACTTTTTTGTGAACCCAGAAATGCACAACATTATGTGTATTAGAGCCTATAGAAATCTTTCTACACTGTGAATATACTAAAAGTAGACAATATCCTAATGTCCAAAAGCACTGTGTCTATGTAGCCTCCACGAGAGTGGACATGAATGGTAATCGAGGTTCACTGAGCCTTTCCTATGTGCTAGGCACTTGGTTAAGCGGGTCACATTTAGGGACAAGTTGATCTGTCACAAGCCTGTAAGACAGATAATATTATTCTCACCACTTATCAGATGAAGATGCTGAGGCACAGAAAAGAAGGCATCTTGCTGAAGTTGCAGATAGACTGCTTAGAACTAGAATGTGAACCCAGCCAGGCTAGCTCCAGACTCTGTGCTCTGACTCATTGCTCTGTGAATGATTAAGCAGTAAATGTTTGAATTGCTACATCCAAAAAGGTTGCACAAATGGCTTTCCTTGAAATTGCCTTGGCACACATGATTTTTGGTCAATGGGGAAGAATCTTTACTTCAGAGTCAGTTTGGAAGTTATTTTTTCCTTCACAAAAAGCAGATGGCTGTAAAACCTCTTCTAATCCTGTCTTATTTGATGTCTCAAAGGCTCGAACAAGAAACAACAGCAGAAAGTGCTGCAACACCAGTGTCGAAAGTTGTAGAAACATGACGGACAAGCCTCAGTGCTGTGTAATATTCCTTGTTCCCTTCTCCCATTTACCTCTCTCTGGCTTCAGAAAATTTTATTTTTCTCTGCAAAGAATCTACTATTCCTTGCCCTTTGGGGATTGTTTTAACTTGGCTACTGAGTTTTCTAGTCTTTAGTCTCTTTCAGTATTATTCAATATATGAAAGAAAATATTGGATTCCCTTTAAAAATTATCTTGCTTCCTGGTTGTGTGTCTATGAATGCAACTCTGAGCAGTAACCTGCTACAACAAGGGCCCCCTTGTTTTACTAGGGTTTCCCATAGTGTGACAGAGAAGGACCACTCCTAGTGGCAGACAGGTCATTGCAGGGATTTTACACAATGTTTTGAAGGGAAAAAACATATACACACTACTATATATAAGATAGATAACTAATAAGAACCTACTGCATAGCACAGGGAACTCTACTCAATATTCTATAATAACCTATATGGGAAAAGAATCTGAAAAAGAATGGATATGTGTATATGTATAACTGAATCACTTTGCTGTACACTCAAAACTAACACAACATTGTAAATCAACTATACTCCAATATAAAATAAAAAATTTTTTAATTATTTAGATAGAGAATAAATACCTCATATTTAAAATTTCAAGTTGATGTAACTGTAAGCTAAAAAATGCAGACTTTTTTTAAAATTAGAAAGAAACAGAAGAACCCCAAAACAAGAAAGAGAAAATATTCAATCAGAAAAGAGTAGGGCTTCCCTGGTGGCGCAGTGGTTGAAAGTCCGCCTGCCGATGCAGGGGACACGGGTTCGTGCCCCAGTCTGGGAAGATCCCACATGCCGCGGAGCGGCTGGGCCCGTGAGCCATGGCCGCTGAGCCTGCGCGTCCGGAGCCTGTGCTCCGCAACGGGAGAGGCCACAACAGTGAGAGGCCCGCGTACCGCAAAAAAAAAAAAAAAAAAAAAAAAAAAAAAGAAAAGAGTAAAATACTTTTAACTGTGTCACAGGTTGACCAGCTCCTGAGAAGAGCTGGAATATCAAAATCTCAGAGTTTATTATTTCTTGTTCATCCTATGTGCTTGAGTTAATTACAATTATATAATTCTCATTTTGTAATACAGGTTTAATTATTTCTGTTAACTTTTCAGTTGTTTATACAATATGCTCATTACAAAACTCCTTTTGTTATTCTCATAGTTATTCCCACTGGGCAAGTTAGATCCCCACTAAAAACTGCAATAAAATTCTGTCACTCAAAACAGGAAAATGAGGGAAGCAGCACTCCTCCAGGCTGGCTCCATAATTCAGCAGACACTTGATGGTAACTGATTATATACTACATGTTATGATCATTTAACAAAGAAATGGTTAGAAACCAAGACTATAATTTTATAATAGAAATAACAAATATCAACATGAAAAATGTGTCGACTGTGATTTTGCAGATTCCTTTATCCATGTAATAATTTTTTCCTATTTCTCTAGGTCATCTTTTCTGAATAAGAGAAAAATTTAAATCAAACTAAGACAATATATCTACTCTTGGATGAAAAGAGAATACCTTATCTAGAAATAGATTTTTGACTTCAAGAGTCTAAGGATTAGTTTGTGAAGATCAACTGTAAAGGCCTTTAAAGGCTATGAGATAGAAAGCTTTATTGGTCCCTTTTTACTTCATTTAGTAAGGAGAGTTTTGAAAATCAAGAGACTTTAGTTCAATTACTCTTACCATTCTGTCTTATTGGAAATGAGAGTATTGTGCTCTAAACATCATGTTTTCATTGTTGTTATTTAATCTTTTGGAAAACTGAATTACTTATTTTCTTTTAAATATCCCCAGGGTTTACAGATCTGACTATGGGCTCAGATTTTTTTGATGTGGTTTTGCAATCCTAGAGTATTTGGTCATTTTAGTAAAAAAATAGTCCTTTCATGATTCAGCCCTAAGCATGGGAAAAGATCATTTCTCTCCTCACTCCAGTGTTATCTGAGACTCCACAAACAACGGATTGACACTGTAGCTCAAAGACAGAAGTAAGGATCTGGATTTAGGAAGCAATGGTTAGGGTTATATTATTTGCAAATATTTTGTCCCATTCCATAGGTTGTCTTAAAACATTGCTGCAATTTATGTCAAAGAGTATTCTGCCTATGTTCTCTTCTAGGAGTTTTATGGTTTCAGGTCTTACATTTAAGTCTTTAATCCATTTTGAGTTTATTTCTGTATATTGTGTGAGGGAATGTTCTAATTTCATTGTTTTACACGTGGCTGTCCACTTATTGGAGAGACTGTCTTTTCTCCATTGCATATTCTTGCTTCCTTTGTCATAGATTAATTGACCATAGGTGCATGAGTTTTTTCTGGGCTCTCTATTCTGTTCCATTGATCTAGGTATTTGTGATTGTGTCAGTACTGTGTTGTTTTGATTACTCTAGCTTTGCAGTATAGTCTGAAGACTGGGCACTTTATACCTCCAGCTTTGTTCGTTTTTTTCCAAGATTGCTTTGGTGATTTGGGGTCTTTTGTGGTTCATATGAATTTTAGGATTATATGTTCAAGTTCTGTGAAAAACATCATGGGTATTATCATAGGGATCACATTAAATCTGTTGATTGCTTTGGGTAGTATGGTCATTTTAACAATATTAATTCTTCCAGTCCAAGAGCATGGGATATCATTACATTTCTTTGTATAATCTTTGATTTCCTTCCACAATATTTTATAGTTTTCATAATATAGGTCTTTCACCTCATCGGTTAAATTTATTCCTAGATATTTTATTCTTTTTGATGTGATTTTAAATGGGATTGTTTTTTATTTTCTCTTTCTGATAGTTCATTATTAGTGTATAGAAATGCAACAGATTTCTGTATATTGCTCTTGGATCCTACAACTTTGCTGAGTTCATTTATTAGTTCTAATAATTTTGGGGTAGAGAGTTTAGGGTTTTCTACATAAAATATCATTTCATCTGCCTAAGGGATTAATAACCAAAATATATAAACATCTCACACAGCTCAATAAAAAAAAAAAAGCCCAATCAAAAATGTGCAGAAGACCTGAATAGACATTTTTCCAAAGAAGACATACAGATGGCTAACAGGCACATGAAAAGATGCTCAACATCACTAATTACTAGAGAAATGCAAATTAAAACAGCAGTGAGGTATCAACTCACACCTGTCAGAATGGCTATTATCAAAACATCTACAAATAACAATTTTTGGAGAGGATGTAGAGAAAAGGGGACAAGTGTACTCTGTTGGTGGTAATGTAATTTTGTGCAGCCACTATGGAGCACAATATGGAGGTTTCTAAGAAAACTAAAAATAGAACAACCATATGATCCATCATTTCCACTCCTTGGTATTTATCTGGAAAAAAATGAAAACACTAATTTGAAAAGATATGTGCACCCCAGTGCTCATAGCAGCACTATTTACAATACCCAAGATATGGAAGCAACCCACATGCCCATCAACAGGTGAATGGATAAAGAAAATGTGTTTTATATATATATATATATATATACATATATACAGTGGAATATTATTCAGCTATTTAAAAAAGGAAGGAATTCTGCCATTTGCAGCAATCTGGATGGACCTAGAGAATATTATGCTTAGTTAAATAAGACAGAAAAAGACAAATGCTATATGATATCACTTATATGTGTATTTTGAAAAATAATACAAATAAGTATATATGCAAAACAGAAACATACAGATACAGAAAACAAACTAGTGTTTACTAAAGGGGAGAAAAAAGGGGAGGGGGCAAATTAGGAGTATGGGGTTGAGAGACATAAACTTCTATGTAAACAATAGATAAGCAACAAGGATATATTGAATATCACAGGGAATTATAGCCATTTTCTTGTAATATCTTTTAATGGAGTATAATCTGTAAAAATACTGAATCATTATGCTGTATACCTGAAACTAACATAGTAAAATCAACTAGACTTCATAGAAAATATAAAATCACACTGTTGTACACCTGAAACCTAAAAAAAAAAAAAAAGAAGAAGCAATGGTTATTTTGCCTTCAGAGACTGTCTAGATATATCATTAGATGTTCTGCGTAGAGGGTGACACTTGAGTCCGACACGGGTGTAGTGGGCATGTTAATTTTGTTTGGCCATTATCCATGTCTCCTTCTATTCATTGAACCTTTATTTGGGTGAGGGAATCCATCCCCCTCTATTATGTGACCTGGACCATATATATGCTCACCCTAGGCTTCAAAGAGAGCACATGACTCAGCCTGGCCAATCAGAGCACCATGTCCCACTAGTGATGAACTGGGTCAGGGCTGTGTTTGTGACCTCAGCTGGGTCCAGGAGAATTCTCTCTGGAACTTTTGCTGGAACTTTTAGGAACAAGGTAGTGTCTTCTTCTGTAACAGAGCAGGACCCTATGGGACCTTCCTGGGACAGACCCCTCCCCCATATCCTCTGCTGTAGTTTTTCTCTGAAATACCCAGATAATAGTATCTCATGCATATTTTCTGAGTTTTTCAGATGCTAAAACCACCACCAAATGGAAGAAATTAACTACTTGATGATCATGAGCCAGTAGTCTCCAGACCTACTGGTGCCTAAGGATTGATAGTGTTAACCCCTGTGACCCTGCCCTATTACCTCACCATCAACCAATCAGAGAATTGTGTACAAGCTGATCACATACCCTGGTGTGCCCCTCCCTCACCTGGCCTTTAAAAATGCTTTGCTGAAACCCTTCAGGAAATTTGGGGGTTTTTTCAAGCATGAGCCACCCATTCTTCTTGTATGGTCCTGCAATAAAACTTTTCCTGCTCCAAACTCTGACGTTTTGATTTGTTGGTTCTCACTGTGCTTCGGGCACACAAACCTGTGTTTGGTAACACTTCTGCTAGGGTGGCCAAGCTGATAGATTGCAGCCTGGAACTTCTGGTAGCCATTTTTTTGCGAACACTGAGAAGCATTAGCCTTTGCCTGAGAAAAAGCCAACCCAGAAGAAAGCAAATCAAAAAGACGGTGCAAGGAAGAAATTCCTGAAAATGTAATTGAGTCCTTGCTTCCCTCTGGGCCTGAGCCCATCCGTACCCCTGCACTGTCAGTTATGTGAACCAATACTTATTATGATGATTTTAATTTAAGCCAGTTTAAACTGAGTTACACTGGCCACCGAAAGAGTTCTGATTAACACAACTAGGATTCTGTGAACTGGAGCAATTTGCCATGACAAGGAGTGAATTATTGTTATGAGCTCTTGGGGTCCTAGAGGAGAGTGACTGAGGAAAATCAGAGTAAAGGACAGAATTTCAGATTAGCTATTAAAATAGTGCAGGCTGCCTGCCAAATAGCGAAAACTAGGTTTTATCAATTGACCCTTGCTGTAATGTGTGAAACAAGACATGTTTAAAAAAAATAGTGCAGGCTGGTCCACCTTGTTCAAAAGGAATGAAAGCCATATGTCTGAGGCTGAATAATAGCCTCCCAATGTTATCTGCTTTTTAATTCTCAGGACCTGTGTATGTTCCTTTATATGGCAAAAGGGACTTTACCGAGTGATTAAGGTAAGGATCTGGAAATGGGGAAATATACTGGATTATCTGGGTGAGCTCTAAATGTAATCACAAGGGCACTTATCAGATGGATGTAAGAAGTCAAAGGAGGATTAAGGTGATGAGAAGACAGACACAGCGTTTGGAGTGCTATGACTCTGAAGCAGGGGATGCCAAGGCAGCCTCTGGAAAAGGCAAGGAACAAATTCTCCCCTGGACCCTCCAGAAGGAACCAACCTTTCATTGTAAGACGAATTTCAGACTTTTGATCTCCAGAATCACAATAGAATAAACTTGTGCTGTCTAAGCCACTACATTTGTAATAATTTGTTACAGCAGGACTAGGAAACTAATATCCATGTTGAATTAAATGGATCTTTTTGAGATGGACCAAATGTTGAAAAATATTTTGCCACTTGAACTACTAGCAGCTATTTGGGGAAAACGATCTCCAAGTATACCTGGACCTTATTCTCTGAGCTAATTAAAACAACATTTCTAATTAGGGGTAAAGATGGGGATTTCCCAGTGGTTGGATGACTTAAAAGGATCCTCAGGTTCAGATTATATCATGGTGTTCATGATTTTATCATCTAATTACCCAAGAGAAGCATGTTAGGAGACCTTCTAAGGATGGTGGGATGATTCTCCAGCCAACTTGAAATGTGGAGAGACGAGAAGATAAAATTCCTCTCAGGAGACAGTGTGTCAGTCAGGAAACTATTTCCTGTCCATTGAAATATCTTCTTATAGCTGGGAAAATCCACTTGTGAGCCACGGAGAAAGGTTTCTTTTATTTATTGACTTTGGCTTTTGGAAGTTCATGTTCTTGGACGTGAGCAGATGTTGACTCTGGGGAGAACAAGCTTGAGGACAGTTACAGGACAGATGTAGGTCTGCAGCACGCTGGCGTTGCCCATTGCTGCCCATTGCTGCCTGTGAGCGGGACAGCGATAAGGGCCTAACCTTCCCGGAAAGAGGCAAAGTGTGTTTCACCTCAGCTGTAACTTAGATGCCATGTACTACCTTGGTGAAGTGCCATTTTGTTTAAAAGAACACATCGTGAGCATAGACAGCTGGAGACCCAGAAGAGACATACCCTGAACACGCAGGCCGGTCAGCGCCTTCATGCCGGCTCTTCTCTGCTGTAAGCACTTCTGGAGAGACAAAGCTTGGCTGAGTTGATCCTTAGATTGGCCTCAGCACAATAACTCTTGGGCAAATCTAGGGACAAGAGTCTCTCCTTAAACCCTCCTACACTGTGGGTGGCACTGTAAACTGGTGCAGCCGCTATGGAGAACAGTATGGAGGTTCCTTAAAAACTAAAAATAGAACTACCGTATGACCCAGCAATCCCACTCCTGGGCTTATATCCAGAAAACATGAAAACTCTAATTTGAAAAGATACATGCACCCTAATGTTCATAGCAGCACTATTTACAATAGCCAGGACATGAAAGGAACCTAAATGCCCATTGACAGATGAATGGATAAAGAAGATGTGGTACATATATACAATGGACTATTACTCAGCCATAAAATAGAATGAAATAATGCCATCTACAGCAACATGGATGGACCTAGAGATTATCATACTAAGTGAAGTAAGTCAGACAGAGAAAGACAAATATGATATCACATGTATGTGGAATCTAAAAAAAAGATACAAATAAACCTATTTAGAAAATAGAAATAGACTCACAGACATAGAAAACAAACTTATGGTGACCAAAGGGGAGGGGGAATAGAGGGATAAACAAGGAGTTTGGGATTAACAGATACACATGACTATATATAAAATAGATAACCAACATGGACCTACTGTATAGCACAGGGGACTCTACTCAAGACTCTGTAATGACCTATATGGGAAAAGAATCTAAAAAGAGTAGATATATGTATATGTTTAACTGATTCACTTTGCTGAAACTAACACAACATTGTAAATAAACTATAGTCCATTAAAAATTAAAGAAAAAAAAAAGAATAGATAATGATGCCTCCAAGCCAAAGGGAGTCTGCGGACTGAGCTATTACACGTCCATGGGCTTGTACTCCCTTGAATGGAAGGTGGAGACACTGGGTGGCTCAGCCGTGGTTTGGGTGCGGAGGGGGCCGTCCTGCCAGCTCCGGTGCTGAGTAGGGGGTGTGAAGATGGGAATGATGCTCAGGACAGACTCTAACAGCCTGTCTCTGCCTGAGACGGGGTTGTCTGACTTCCCGGCATAATGTGATTCTGTTTGCAGTCAAACTAACTTGAATTAACTTAGCAAGTGTCAACTGTTTCCCTCTGAACTGTGTCAAATGCTCTTCTAAAATTAGACTAACACGTGAAACCCTTTCACAGGCCTGGGTTTTTTTTTTTTTTTTTCCTTTAACAAAATCTAGATCCTGTTTCAGGCAAAGATGCCACTGGATGAGGCAGCCGTTTTTCACCACAGGGAAATATCCCCCGAGGATTTTGATGCCTTTCCCATCGCGCGGGGACCTGTGGAGGGGGAACGTGTGCCCTGGGGGTGTTTGCTGTGAGCGCGGCTGTGCCCCTACCTCACCCTCTCGCCCTCTCCCCTCCAGAAGGGGCTGCGGACCCTGGTATCGCCTATCACTTTGAGAACAGCTGCTGCGTACTACCACACTTCTAAATGCTGAGAAATGGCTCGGAATGAAGTGAGGACTTTGGAGATGTCACCGTTACGGTTTGGAGCCTTGGGTGTGGGCTGGCGAGGCAGGCAAGTCACCGCTTAGAAGGTGGCTTCGTGGGAAAGGGCTGCAGGGCCTGGGGAGACGCCCCGCTCCTTTGAAGCAACGTGGATGGGGAGGCTGATGCTGGGAAGGGATTTAGCTCAGGGGCCATAAGTCATCTGTGCACATCCCTCCGCCGGACAAGCAAGGGAGACCCCGACGGGAGCCGGCCGCCCGACGTGTGAGCAGGAGGAGGGTCCTCAGGTCCCAGTGAGCCCCGGGGCAGGCAGAGCATGTGGGGACCACTCAGCACTGAGGCGACCGTCACTGTGATCCGGGCCATGGGGAAGGCGCCGTCAGACCACAGAGCCGGCCTTTCTAGGGTCTCTGGGAACAAGGGGGGGAGACTTCGTGTCCCCCCGCACCCCCTTTCCCATTCCACCCTCTCTTCTTGCTGTCCTCGCCTTCTCCCCACGCCCCCTGTTGCCTGCTCTGCTGGTTTTGCTTCCTTTTTTGCTATGCTGTCCATATCCTTGAGTTAAGGGGACATCGATTTCACTGTTCTGTATATTTTTCTCTAGTAAAATCCTGTTCTGTTCAGAGTAACAAATCCTGCCCGTTCCCCCGTGCTCTCCCCCAGCCCCATTTCCTCTGTTTCCGCTCTTCACAGCTGGCAGCGTGGGGAGCGTGGGAGTGTGGAAGGGCTCTGACCCCCTCCTGGCCTGAGCCATAAGGATCCAGGGGTTCTGATAACATCCCCCAACCCTTGTCTTCACTGCAAGTCACCTAAGAGATCGCCCCCCAAAGGAGGGGCAGTGAGAACTGATGCCCACAGGAGACCCCAGGACAGATCCCTCTGGACTTCTGCCCTGCTTGGTTCAGTCACCACCAAGGTCAGAAGCCCAAGTCCTCAAGGTCATCCGTTTTACTCTGACCCTTATTCCCATAAAGTTCAGGACATTCTCATCTGACTCAGCACCCCCCCTTCCTGTCCCCCGAAACAGGAGGCAAGGTGGCAGGGCACGACCTTTAAAAGAATGATATAGCCATAGGACATAACAAAAACTGGTTAGAACCAACTAGGTCCAAGATGGCGGAAGATTTAACTTCCGGTGGACCTTGAGCCTCATTATACACTCATTGTGATACATCAGTCCTGACAGTTCTGAGGCCAACCATAAAGGGTCAAAAAGTGGGCGGTAGCCCCATTCCTGGAAATCTCAGCCCTTTCCCCAAAATAGTAGGAATAATCCTCCCACTCATTAGCCTATGAAATTACCCAGCCCATAAAAACTAGCCACGCCATATTTCAAGGCCTCTCCCCTTCTGCGATGGCCCACACTCTGTCTGTGGAGTGTGTTTCTCTCTGAATAAATCCACTTCTTACCTATCACTTTGTCTCTCACTGAATTCTTCCTGCGACATGACGTCAAGAACCTCAAATTCACTCGGAACACCCCAACATCCCCCCACTGGAGCTCTGGAACTCAGGGCCTGTCATCATGAAAGGTCCTGTCCTCAGTCCCATCTGTGAATATTTCTCTCACCTTCTGGTTCTAACTCTGAGTGTCCCATATAGTAGCTGTTACCCACACGTGGCTGCTGAGTACTTGAAGTGAGGCTCAGCTGAGATGTGCTGTCAGTGTAAAACACAGATCAGATTTCGATGACTTCGTATGTAAAAAAGAATGACGATCTCTTGAAGGATATTTGGGTGGTTGGAGGACTTTGTGTTGACAGTTCTTTTCTTCTAGCACTTCAAAAATGTTGGCTCACTTCCTTCTGGCTCCTATGGTGTCTCATGATAGTATTTTGACAATATTGGGTTAAATAAAATAGATGATTAAGTTTACACATTTCTTCTTACCTTTTAAAAAAATGAGGCTAGTAGGAAATGTAAATTACATATGAGGTTCACCTTGTCTGGCTTGTGGAAGGTGCTGCTCTGATGCAGACCCAGCTGCTCCTGGATCTTCAGAGCCCCCTCTGGGGTGCCCTCTGCCCAGTCTGGGCCCAGAGATGCAGCAGGTTTTTCCTGGCTCCCCATTGCTCTTTCCTAACCACTGTGCAACCTGTGTCCTAGAACACTCCAGATCTGTGAAGCCCACTTGATTGGACTAATGTACATCTACCCCTGCACATGCAATTCTACCATTCTCCTGGTTACCCCTTCCCCACCATTGAAGACCTCGTCATCTGGTTCACTGTCATCCCCCCTATTATGACTCTGGTCATCGGTACCCTCCTAGGTCATCCATCCACACCCTGACTTCCATTCCTTGACCTCCTCACTTACAATGATTCACCCTCCATCCCACCTCAGCCACCTACTTGAATGGCCAGATCTTTGTCATCGCCCATAGTTTTCAATCTCCAAGATCTTAATTTCAAGCATCCCCTGCTTTGAATGCTATCTCTTATATTCACAGCTCCTTTCCTTCAGCTCCCCATTTCAGTAATTCTTTGACTCCACTGGGACTTCCCATTAGGTGACTCTGTCACCTGTCCACTTACCCCACATAGAGTCTAGGACTCAACGTTGTAACTACTCCCTTGCACTGAATTGTAAGTCCCTTACATCTCTCTATCATCCTTGTGCTTTCTGGCAAACCTCTGAACCTGGTGAAGTCCAGCTCTCTCCTTATGTCTACAGCCAAGACAAGTCAACCAGTTTCTCTCTAGATTTTGGCATCAAACCTCAGGTGGTGGCCAGTTCTGCCTGTTGGTCTTGCAACATCTCATCATTCCCCTCTCTCCCTGTCCTCAGACGCCATCACTGAAATAATTTTTCAGCTGAGACCTTGCTTTCCACTGCAACTGAGAAAATATATAGAAGCAAACAGAAAAATCCACTTCTTCCTCCCATCACCAAATCAATCCACCTTCTATGCACCTGTTCACATTCTCTGCTTTCTTTTACACATGTTGGGGAATTACCCCTGCTAATTATTTCTTTATTTGTTTGTTTTTGTCTGTGTTGGGTCTTTGTTGCTGCATGCGGACTTTCTCTAGTTGTGGCGAGTGGGGGGGCTACTCTACGTTGTGATGTGCAGGCTTCTCATTGTGGTGGCTTTTGTTGTGGAGCACAGGCTCTAGGTGTGCGGGCTTCAGTAGTTGTGGCACGTGGGCTCAATAGTTGTGGTTCGTGGGCTCTAGAGCGCAGGCTCAGTAGTTGTGGCATGCAGGCTCTAGAGCGCAGGCTCAGTAGTTGTGGCACACGGGCTTAGTTGCTCTGCGGCATGTGGGATCTTCCCGGACCCAGGCTCAAACCCGTGTCGCTGCATTGGCAGGCAGATTCTTGACCACTGTGCCACCAGGGAATTCCCCTTTGTTTTTTTTTTAATTAAAAAAAAATTTTTAATTGGAGTATAGTTGATTTACAATGTTGTGTTAGTTTCAGGTGTACAGCACAGTGATTCAGTTATACATGCATACATACATATATATATATTTATATATATTCTTTTTTAGATTCTCTTCCATTATAGGTTATTACAAGATATTGAGTAGAATTCCCTGTGCTATTCAGTAGGTCCCTGTTGTTTATCTATTTTATACATAGTAGTGTGTATATGTTAATCCCAATCTCCTAACTTATCCCTCTCCCCCCCACCTTGGTAACCATGTTTGTTTTCTATGTCTGTGAATGGCATTATTTCATTTTTTACGGCTATGTAGTATTCCATTGCATATATGTACCACACCTTCTTTATGCCCCTGCTTTTCTCTAAAGCCAATTTCTTTACCATATCCTATCCTCTCACCTACATAAGGACTAAATTCCTGCAATTCTCCTTTTTTATTTTTTCCTCCTCACTATTGGATCTTTCTCATCAGCATATAAATGTGATATACTACCTCTCATCTTAAAATAAACAGCAACAACAACACATTTTTTTCTGGATAAAGATTTCTAGTTTTTAAAAATTTTAATTTCTAATTTTTTTATACAATTGTAAAGATTACACTCCATTTAGTTACTGTAAAATACTGGCTATATTCCCTGTGATGTACAATACACCCTTGAGCTTATCTTACACCCAACTGTTTGTGCCTCTAATCCCCTATTCCTATATTGCACACACACACACACACACACACACACACACACACACCCTGGTAACCACTAGTTTGTTCTCTGTATATGTGAGTCTGCTTCTGTACAGAAAACCTTTCTTGACTTCACGTTGCCTTCTAATTACTGCTTGCATCGTCTGCGCCCCTGAAAACAGATCTCCTGGGAAGAGGTGCCCACACTCTCTGCGTCTCCTCTGCTCTATGGTCTCTCCTGAACCAGTCCCAACAGACATTCAAGCCACGGGGCAGAGCTGTTGTCGACGTTGGCATCAATGTCACGTGGCCTCTTCCGTGTTCGTGGCTCAGGCATCCTGCCTGAATGTTTGGCAGCCTTTGGTCTGGTGACCCGTCCTCTCTTGGGCTGCATTTCCTGCTTTTCTTTCTCCTCCCTTGTTGTTCCCCCTCAGCCTCCTTTGCTGGTTCTTGCTGCCCTTCCTCTCCTCTGAATGTCGGAGCGCCATCGGCTCTGTCCTTGGGCTCTTCTTTCTCTCCCATACTTATTTTCTCCTAGACAACTGCATATACAGTTCTGTGGTTTAAAAGACCTCTACATTCACTGAGAATGCCCAAGAGTACCTTCCCAGCCCGGAATCTTTCTGAATCTCTAAACTCCTAAATCCAACTGCCCATTCCATATCTCTACTTGATTTCTAGTGGGAATCTTGATTATTACATGTCTAACACCAAACTCTTCATTCAGTATACCATCAGATCTCCTGGTCCTCAGGCCCCCAGATTTGGACAGACACTTTAGCACCAGTCTGCCTGGGGCTCCAGCTTGGCAACTAAAGATCTGGGGACTTGTCAGTCCCAAATTTGTAAAGGTGCCCTCCCGCCCCACTAGGAAGGACGAGGTTTTAATCACTGGAGACAATTCTAGACCCTCATCAGCTCAGAGATGGCATCAGAAAAATCTACATAACAAACTTGGCTAAAACAAGCCCTTATCTTTCCTTAGTTTCCACATGTACTTACCTTCCACAACTTGCCATCCTAGACACTCAGAGTCCTTTTCTCTGTCTCATCGCTTCTCTAAATGTTTACCGTTCTTTTGTTAAGATGCTAGGTAAGCCCAGATTCTATCCATCCATTGCTGAGTGTTCCCACATGTATGTGCGATACACGTTAATAAACTTCTGTTTGTTTCTTTCTTCTTAATCTGTTTTTTGTCCATCTAATTTATAGAGCCCCAGCTGGAGGACCTCTGAGGGCAGAGAGAAAAATATTTTTTTCCTTTTCTACACCCCCATGTGCTCATACAAGGAACTTGTGTTTATGAGCATTTTTTTTTTTTTTTTTGCGGTACGCGGGCCTCTCACCATTGTGGCCTCTCCCGTTGCGGAGCACAGGCTCCGGACGTGCAGGCCCAGCGGCCATGGCTCATGGGCCTAGCCGTTCCGCAGCATGTGGGATCTTCCCAGACCGGGGCACGAACTGTGTCCCCTGCATCGGCAGGCGGACTCTCAACCACTGTGCCACCAGGGAAGCCCCTATTTATTAGCATTTTACTGAAGAAGATATGCGAAGGATGGCAAGAGTTTAACATTATAGTGAAGGATTAGCATAGCTTAGAGCTTTAAACAGAACGTTAGATTTGTATTTTTTCTAATGCCCCTTTCTTAGGACTCTCATGGGGACTTCTCATTGGCACCCTTTACTTGGTCCCCGGCCTCCTAATTTCCAGGTCCAATACCTCAGCACTCATATTCAATGCTTCATCATAGTGTCTGACCCTCCTAACTACACTTTCCTTCCTGAATTGTTCACTCCTCCGCTCGTGTTATTTTGCCCTCATGACAAAACTACATGGCAATCTCCTTGCTGGCCTTTCGCCCCAACCCTTTAATGAAAATATTTCTCAAGGGTAAGTTCTTGACTCTTTTCATTCTGCACTGTCCCTAGGAAATCGTGGTCATTTCCCTTCCTCAGAGGTCAGTTCCGTGGGGATTATCCCCAGACCTACTTCTCCGGCTCTGACTTCTCTCTTGGGCCCCGTCTCGCATTTTGGACTGCCTGGTATCTCTGACGTATAGGTGTTTTACCAGATCAAACACACGTATTTATACATTTGACAGATATATTTTAGACATCTATTAAATACTGTGCTGGGTATTAGGAGTACAGTGACAAGTAAAATGGATAAGATTTCTGCCTATTGAAGCTTGTAGTCTATTGAGTAAGGAAGAACTGGATGGTGTGGATTTAGAGAATGTTCTGGGCAGAAGGTATAAATAAACCTGAATACAGGCCCTGTGGTAGAAGGGACGGAAATGTCGAGGAGCTTAAACATCAGGGTGGTTCTAGCAGAAGGGAGAAAGTAAAGCAAGGTTCCAGAAGCATAGGACAGACCATACAGGGCTTGCAAACCACGTCAAGAGTTTGCTTTTTATATTGAGAGGTACTGAAAGCTGTTTTATACAGACTTGATCATATTTTCATTGAAAAGATCCCTCTGGCTCTGGGGAATGGATCAGGTGTTTGAAGAGGAGCAGTGGTAGATTAAAAAATAAAGGCTACAAGGGGTATTTAGTAGGTAAGATAGGATTCAGTGAGAAGCTGAATATAGTGGGGGGAGGGGAGAAAGGAAGATATTATGGATAATTGCTAGGTTTCTGGGCTTGGATAATTGAACAGATGGTGGTGCATTCACATAGACAGGAGATGTTGGAAGAGGACCAGGTTTGAAAGGGAATATAGGTGTTAAATAGGCAGTTGATCTAAGGGTTTATATCTTACAGTAGAGATGTGGGCTGGAGATGTGAATTTGTGATTTTTATATGGTAATTAGACTGAGGATGTGGATGAGATTTCCCAGGAAAAGAGTATATAGTGAGAGGGAGAGCAGCCAAGAGAGGAACTCCAAAATTTAATGGTTCCATAGAGGAGACTGAGCCAGGAAATACGGCTGAGAAAGGGTGGTCAGGGCAGTTGGAGGAAAATCAGAAGTGGAAAGCAATGTTTTAAGAAACAGGGTAGGGCTTTCCTGGTGGTGCAGTGGTTAAGAACCCACCTGCCAATGCAGGGGACATGGGTTCGAGCCCTGGTCCAGGAAGATCCCGCATGCCGGGGAGCAACTAAGCCCGTGCGCCACAACTACTGAGCCTGTGCTCTAGAGCCCGCGAGCCACAACTACTGAGCCCACGTGCCACAACTACTGAAGCCCGCATGCCTAGAGTCCGTGCTCCACAACAAGAGAAGCCACCACAATGAGAAGCCCGTGCACTGCAACGAAGAGGAGCCCCCGCTCACTGCAACTGGAGAAAGCCCGCGTGCAACAATGAAGGCCCCAAAATAACCCAAAAATAAACAAATAAATTAATTTAAAAAAAAAGAAACAGGGTATTATGGACTGAACGTTTGTGTCCCCCCAAAATTCATATATTAAAATCCTAACCCCCAATGTGATGGGCCTAGGAGTGGAGCCTTTGGGAGATGATGAGGTCATGAAGATGGAGCCCTCGTGAATAAGATTACTGTCCTTAAAAGAGAGACCCCAGAGAGCTCTCTTGGCCTCTTAGATGGCCATCTCCAAACCAGGAAGTGAGCCTTCACCAGATGCCGGTTCTGTAGGTGTCTTCATCTTGGACTTCCAGCCTCCAGAACTGTGAGAAATAGATGTCTGTGGTTTAATCCACCCCATCTACGGTACTTTGTTGTAACAGCCGGAATGGACTAAGAGGAAATGCTCAACATTGTTGCACGCAGCTCAAGATATCATGTAGGAGGTCCAGAATGTCCACTGGATTTAGCAGAGTAGAGGTCTCTTGTGACATTAGTGAGAATCCTTCCAAAGAATAAGTTAGGGAGATTGGGATTGACATGTGCACACTGCTATATATTTTAAAATAGGTAACCAACAACCTACTCTGCTCAATATTCTATAACAACCTAATTGGGAAAAGAATGTGAAAAAGAATAGATACGTGTATATGTATAACTGAATCACTCTGCTGTACACCTGAAACTAATACAACATTGTTAACTATAATCCGATATAAAATAAAAAGTTTAAAAAAAAGGAATAATGGGGTGAGAGCCAGATTAGAGATGTCGGGAAAGTGAGTGAGAAGATAGAAGGGAGATGGTTCTGGGAAGGAAGAGACACGGCAGAGGAATGTAGGGTCTGGGAAGGTGTGCGCATTAGTTTTAATGAGAGCTAGTTGGACATGTTTAAATAGGAAGGGGAAGGAGTCAATTGGGAGGGAAAGATTGGATTCAGGATAAAGTAAGTCTGAATCCCCATCCTCCATTCTTCCCCCCGTAGGCCGCTCGGATTACCTTAGAGAAGAGCTTTCCAACTCGAATAGAAGGATAGCTAGAGCTGTAAGTAATGTGGTATGTTTGGTAGAAGTAGACAGAGGGTTCTAGTCTGATGTTTTTATTTTTATGGAAAATAGGAATAAGGTTATTTCCTGAGAGTGAGAAAAGTAGTTCTGTGACTCTGTGTGTGTGTGTGTGTGTGTGTGTGTGTGTGTGTGTGTGTGTGTGTGTAGTAGGAGGATTCAAAGGACTAGAGAAATATAGGGAAGTTTCCAGTTTTCTATCACTGCATAACAAACCACCTCAAAATGCAGTGGTTTAATAATTTAATTGTGCTCATGGACTCCATGACTCAGGAATCTGTACAGAGCACATGGGGATAGTTTGCCTCTACCCCATGATGTCTGGGGCCTCAATCAGAAAGATGTGAAGGTTCGGGGTAACCTGATGGCTGGGGCTGTTATCATATGGAAGATTCTTCATTTACATGTCTGGCAGTTGATCCTGCCTCTTTGCTGAGACCTCAGCTAGGTCTGTAAACTGGACATAGATGTGTGCCCATCCTGCGAGTCTGGTCTTCCTCGCAGTACAGTGGCTGGGGTCTCAGAGTGAGTGCCTGAAGAGACTGGAAGAGGAAGCTGCCAGTTTCTAAAGCCTGGCCTCTCCACCTGGATGGGAGCCTTAGTTCCTGCCAAAGAACTCAAAGATATTGTTATGTGTGTGCCTTGAGGATTGGAACCAGGACCCTGCCCCCAGGCTGCACCATTGTTTCTTGACTGCCCCTCCCTTGTCTCTGCATCCCCTTCCTTCCCTGATTAGCAGCCCTTTGAACCTGCCCTTTGGAACTCAGGGAAGGTCATGGAGGCTGAATGAAGCCTATTTCCTACACACAAGAAATGGGGGACACGGAAAGGATATGTACCAAGTAGCCCCACAATGTCCTGCTTGGTTTCACAAGGACTGACAAATGGACAGTATGGAATTGGACATTTTATCAGTTGCAATCCTGGCTAGTCACTAAACAATTGGATACTGATCTCAATGCAGTGGTTAAAAATAGTTGATACACTAGTGTAATAGCTGAGGATCCTGCTAAGTCTGTGTGTTACACGTGGGAAGCAGTTATTTTCTCCTCCATCCCTGTGTTACACAGCTCACAGTTGTAGCCACCGTCCTCCCACCCCCTTAAGTCTTTGTCTGCAGCTCCTTTATAATGCCAGGCACTTGTGCTAAAAATAGCCGTTCCATTTTCTTGTGACTCCACCCAGGTTCATCTGCCTGCTTTCCTTGCATCCCAGGAGGCCATATCCACAGTAAGGATTTTTTAGCAAGCCTTTGTATTTCTTCCCCTCCAACTACAGACGACCCACACCGCCCTTCCTCCGCAGGGCTGCGGGCAGCTTTCCTAAATAGCGCCTTAGAGTGGATGCCCAGCAGCACTGGCGCCCTGACAGGGTCTCTTGGAGGGAGTGGATACCAGAGGAAACATTCAAGAGGAAAAAGGTCCCTGCCTAGGGAAGCAGTCTCTTTGAATCTTTGTAAAAGGTTGAGAGACCTTGCTAGAGAGATCAGGGCTGATACCACGTGAAAGGGAAGCCCAAACAATGAGAGGTCACCAGACAAAGAAACAGGAAGAGGCTTGTAAGGAATTCGTCGTCCTGATTCTAAGATGCACTTTTTTTTTTTTTCCATATTTCAGTGTTGCACATATTGAGACATAGCTTACAATGGCTGGGTACATTTCACATCATGGTGGTGTTTCTCCTCTCCCCTGCTAGCCTTCCAGCCCCATCCCACCCCAGAAACAAAGGCATTATTAAAGCGCAGGCGTGCCTCTTGCAATGGATGGTGAATAGATTTGATGAAACAATATATTCACCAAGGTAAATTCAGCACGGTCCAGGGTTTACCTGCAGCCTTGTGAACTAAGAATCTTCATTTGCAAGCACACGAAAGGACATTTTCTAAGAAAAAATCTACTATTTACTTGGCTTACAAAGATGGAAGTGTAAATTTAGACTGTCCATTGAACAGGCGTAACAGACACACTGGGAGGGGTGGAGGAATGTTCAGGTCAGACCAACAATTTCCCTCCTATAGTGGGCCTCGGACGCAGAAGCCTCGTTTTCATCAGGGAGCTGAGTGGGTCTCACAGGACAGAAAGACTTGCCAACAGGTGTATGATACTCCTTGGCCTCTGTGACTTTGCTCTCTGGACCTCCTTTGCGGGCACCTCCACTAGCCCTTTCTGACGACTCTGGTTTTTTCTATTTTTTCTTGGGAATCCAGGCACGTAGTATTAAAAAACAAAAAACACTTTTTTAAAAGAAGAGTTTTAAAATCTCTGGGTAGAATTATTCTACCCTTAGGTGTTAATCCTTTGAAAGCACACACTTTTTTTTTTCCTTTTGAAAACACACTCTCTTAAATAGGAGTATATGATCTGTATCCATATATGATCTATATCTATATATCTATGTCTATATCTATACAGGAAAATATTTTGCTTTAGCTACACTCAGAAATACAGCCTTGAGAGATTCTGTTTCTTTACAGTATCCATTATATTATGTCATTGATTCTCAACCTGGGCTTCAAATGACCTGTCCACCATACCCCCTGACCCCTTTCTTCAGGTGAAGAGTTATTTTTGTACATTATATGACATGGACCGTATAGTATTACTCTTTTATGCCTGGTTTCTTTCACTCAACATAATGTTTGTATGAACATCAGTGTTGTCGCATGTAGTTGTAGGTTGTCAGATGTCGTGAGCGTATAGGGTTTCATTATACAAATACACCAGTTTATTTATCCCTTCAACTGTTGATGGGCATTTGGGTAGTTTCCAGTATCTGGCTATTTTGACTACTGTTATGAACATTCTAGCACATGCCTTTTGGAGATCATATGTACACATTGCTGTTAGGTTTATACCTAGGAGTGAAGCAGAAACTGTGCACCTCAGATTGGGACTTGAACCCACAGGGCCAGGACTCGAATCTGGCCAAAACCCTGACTGGGACTCGAACCTGGCCAAAACCCACAGTCTTCCAACTGAGATCACACACCTGGTTTCAGGACTTAATGAAGCTCAGGTTCTTGATGTCTCATCTCAGAAAGAATTCAGTGAGAGACAAAGTGATAAGTAAGAAGTGGATTTATTTAGAGAGAAACACACTCCACAGGCAGACTGTGGGCCATCTCAGAAGGTGAGAAAGGTGCCAGGGTATGTATGGGGTTGTCAGTTTTTATAGGAGTGGGTACTTTCATAAGCTAATAAGTGGGAGGTGTATTCCAGCTATTTTAGGAAGGGCAGGGATTTCCAGGAACTGGGCCACCACCCACTTTTTGATGTCTTGGAACTGGCATGGCACCTGGGGGTGTGTCATTTAGCTTGCTGATGTGTTACAGTGAGCATATACTGAGGCTCAAGGTCTAGTGGAAGTTGACTCATCCACCATCTTGGACCCATTTGGTTCTAATCAGTTTATGTCATGTCCTCGGGCTATGTCATTCTTTCAAAAGTTGTGCCCTGCCTCCTTCCCTCCTATTTCAAAACTGATGAATTAAAAGGTTTGCCTGTATTCAAGCTAAGTATATATAGAATATTTTCTTTGAATAAACATCAGGCCACGTGACTCACATTTTGAAACCCTCACTGACTCGCTTTTTTTTTACATTAATTTATTTATTTTTGGCTGTGTTGGGTCTTTGTTTCTGTGCGAGGGCTTTCTCTAGTTGCGGCAAGCGGGGGCCACTCTTCATCGCAGTGTGCGGGCCTCTCACCATCGCGGCCTCTCTTGTTGCAGAGCACAAGCTCCAGACGCGCAGGCTCAGAAGTTGTGGCTTACGGACCTAGTTGCTCCACGGCATGTGGGATCTTCCCAGACCAGAGCTCGAACCTGTGTCCCCTGCATTGGCAGGCAGATTCTCAACCACTGCGCCACCAGGGAAGTCCACTGACTCGCTTTTATAGTTTTTTTTGAAAGTGAAAACATTATAACATACTTTTCCAAACCAAATATTAAAATTAATATTTAATTTTCAACATAGTCTTAAATTCTACATGCATAATCCTGAATATCTAAACCATGTGTTAAACAGCTGAATACATTCTACTGACACTTCAGATCTTCAGACACTAACAATCTATTAATATAGCTATTACACCAGGACACATTTGGATAGAGGTCTTAGATCATTTTTAAGCTCACTTGAAGAGCACCAACCATTAACAATCATTTTTGCATTTTATTCATAAACACTGATACAATTTATGTTAAATATTTTCTTTAAAAATGAATGTGTGTTAAAGTAGTTTTAGCATTAGAGTAAGGTTTATTCCAATCTCTTTGTTAAAAAAACCCATTATTTTCACAATATCAAAATCTACTTTTCAGTGATCTGTGCCATTATTGCTACAGATACTTTTTTGAATTATCAGAATTATTTTTTAAAAAGGAGAAATGATCCACTTCTGGTCTGTACACCTTATACCCACTTTACATCTAACACACAGCTCTACAGCTCATGCGATAGGCAGGGTCTGGCTAAAGGGCCCTGGAGGACCAGGCTGTGTCTAATTCCTGCTCTCAGTCATGTTTTTTCCTGTTATTTGTCTGGATGCTTTTTCCTCTGTTTTGAATTTTCTTATCGTCCGATCCCCTGTCCTACACACACACAGTCCACACAGCCTAGGTCCTAATGGGGAGCCTCTTCTCATCCTGCAAACGTCATCTTTTTGGGATCATGGTTATCTAAGTAAGCACCTCCATTTTATTTTTGCTACTTCTATCAAATTTCTTCATAGCACTTGTGACAAATTTGCAAGTCTATACTAATTTTTCTTTTTTGCTCATCTGTGTCTTCTTCTAGCCTTGGGGGACTTAAAAAAATACCTATGTGTATGCCCCACTCCCAGATATCCTGATATAATTCATTTGGTGGGGATCCTGGACTTTTAAAAACAAAACAAAACAAAAAAACCTCCCAAGCTAATTAAAATGCCACATACACATCATTATAAATAAATACTGGAGGTGTGATATAAACAATTTTTATTGATGGATGTATACAATTCAAAATATTTGGAGACCACTGGAACAGCCCATACAGCACCTCATTTAGCATCTTAGGGAACCATATTACAGAGAATCTCTGAATTAGGTTCACTGTTATACAGCTGGTTACTGCTATAGCCGGGCCTGCTCCAATTTCCAGTCTCATTGCTTTTCCACTGCAATGCAAACTCTAGGTGTTTCATATTCTAATTATTTGTGCATGTCTGTATCCCTCACTGAACTGTAGCAACTGGGACTGTGTCCTCTTCATAATCTCACTCTCATTAGGACAGTTACATATTATTCTCTGCTTACAGTAGACTGTCAATAAATGTGTTGAGAGCACATAATATAACCATTTAGATCACTTACATGACGTATATATAATATGCTTTTTTTTTTTTTGCGGTACACGGGCATCTCACTGTGTGGCCTCTCCCGTTGTGGAGCACAGGCTCCGGATGCGCAGGCTCAGCGGCCATGGCTCACAGGCCCAGCCGCTCCACGGCATGTGGGATCTTCCCGGACTGGGGCACGAACCCGTGTCCCCTACATGACGTATATATAATATGCTTCACTGAGCTGGTTTTGACATTTTATACCTTGAGCACTGATATTTCATTATTTCAGAATCTTTTCCTTTGCACAATAAAGAGTTGAATCAATTTTAGAGCCTTGAAGCCAAAGAGGTTTGAGGATGCTTGACATTACAGTACTGTGTCTGGAGTATTAAGTGTCAGTAACAACAGGGATTATCTTGGTCTGTGGTTGGACTATTTTTAGCTGTAACATTGGGAAGTATCCGAGTATAAAGCGTCTCCTAAATCAGACTGGTCATTTCACTAACTACACAGTACTATGAATTTAGGGGTATTTGACTCAAATTAAACGGAAAAAAATCGTTGTACAGTTAAGTATTTTCTGATGATTTGTATTTAGTAAAAAAGAAAAAACGATAGTCAAGCATTCATGCTATTGTCTTAAATTAATGATGTAGTTCTGGCTCTAAGAATTTTTGGTCTGGGCTCTTTGCAAATAGAGTGAAATATAATTGTCAATAAAATCCAAGAAATTTTGTGGTTGGAAATATACGGTAAGCTACCTTCTCTTAGCTGGTATGGAGGTTGGGTTTCTAGGAAATAGAGTACCTGGTAATTTTTTTCTTTTTCAGTATTTTATAGCTCATTTCTTTCTTTCTTTCTTTTTTTTTTTTTTTACTTCTTTACTGGAGTATAATTGCTTTATCTGGTAATTTTTTATTTGGCAAGATTAAATTCCATTAGAAAACAGAGGGTTAGGGGAAAACAACTAAATAGCATTAAAATAATTTAATGTCAAGCATATAACAATAAAAACTTTAAAAAATTCACAATAAATAAAAAATACAAAAGGAGCCTGTTTCATCAGTATAAGAGTCTGCTCCAGAATAATCCTCTTTAATTGAGGAAACATTGCTCTTGGCTTGATGATCTGCTGAAGCCATAGGTTTTGTTTTATATGAAATGTGCTTCATTGAAAATTTTCCAAGCTGGCCTTTGCTGACTTGAACAGTAAAGTCTTGCGCTCTTGCATTCTTGTTCTTGCAAGTCTTGGCAAAATGCTAAGCTCTTCACAAGTTACTGTGGTGCCCAAGGGCATGCTTTCCAGGCTTGATCTTCTGGCCATTTATGGAGAGAGTTAAGTAGAGACAAATCTCCCAGCACTTCTGCTCAGCCTTGCCCTCCTGAGAAGCAGGGATGGGGGGCGGGGTTCAGTGTGTGCCAACTAGGAACTTTAAATCTGTGGAATAACAATGAAAACCAGACTGTCCCAAAACCACTGCTGGAAAGGATTATGATATTTGCACGTCACCCTTTCTACCCTTCAGGTCCTTGAGAGCAGTGTCTTTCCATCTTTACCTCCCTAGCTCTTGTTAGAATGTTAAGTGACTGTCCATGCTTATTATGCAGTTGTTGAATGAATTATGCATGTGACGTTGTGAGGGTTATTGTATGAGAATAGCCCCTTAGTTGTCTCTTGCCCCTTAACAAATCACTTTTACTCTGTAATTTTTGCAGCCTTCTCGGGGGTCAAATTGGAAAGCAAATTAATGTTTGTTGCTCATTGTCAGTGGGAATTTACTCAGTGGAAGTAGTTTATCCACCGAATGAAATTTAGGGCACTTGCCATACCTTCTCCCGTCACACTCAGGGAATAAAATGTTGGTTGGTCAGTAATTAATTAGTCAATTAATTAATTAATATTTTTAAAATAAATAAATTTATTTTTGGCTGCGTTGGGTCTTCAACCCTGCGCGCGGGCTTTCTCTAGTTGCGGCAAGTGGGGGCTACTCTTCATTGCGGTGCACGGACTTCTCATTGCAGTGGCTTCTCTTGTTGCGGATCACGGGCTCTAGGCGCACGGGCTTCAGTAGTTGTGGCTCGTGGGCTCAGTAGTTGTGGTGCACGGGCTTAGGTGCTCCGCAGAATGTGGGATCTTCCTGCACCAGGGCTCGAACCCGTGTCCTCTGCATTGGCAGGCGGGTTCTTAACAATTGCACCACCGGGGAAGCCCTGGTCAGTAACTAAAATGCCCCATTGCATTAATAGTAAACCTTCAATTTCACTTACACTAAGTGAGTTCTTCCTGCTTAAGGAAAGGGGATGTGGTCAGGAGACAGGGAGAGAGGAAGGGTCTGGATTCTGATCAGATGCTGGTTTCCTCTGGGTTTGGCCCAAGTTCAAAGCTTGTTCTTTCCCTTGTGGTCCCTCCTGGACTCCATTTCTTGGGATTTCTCACCAGCAGCTCCCTTGACCCAGGCTAATGCCTCTTTGCTCCTGCCAGGCACTTTATGGTAAATAAATTCATGTTCTCTGCCCCAGCGTCTCTCTGTAGGGCGTGCAAAACAGCCACTCCTCATTCTATGAATCTCTACTCTGCATTTTCTAAGGCAGATACTGAATCACCAAGGATCCTACATGACATCATTCTTCTTTTGAATCCCTCTTGGCTTGTGATGCAAGGGGGAGTTTACTTGGGATTGTCCTGGTTGTAGCATGGACACTCCTGATTCCCTGGAGCCCCTCCCTGGGGTGCAAAAGTCCTGGTTTTCCACAGTGGGTATGGCAGGTTGGGAGAAAAGCACAAAACCCACCCCCAAATAGGGACTGAAAACAACATAATTTCAGTGCTGAACAGATATGGCGTGGATTATCCGTCTCCCATAACTGCTGTCACAGTCATGACTTGTGAGACAAGAAGTGTCGACAGAGACTCTCTCCTTGACCAAACTAATCGGGCTCCTCTGTGCCCTCTTCTTGACCAGACCTCAACTTTGGCCCATGAGAACTGCAGGCTTTCAGCACTAGTGACTTCATCCATTCCCCACACTAGGACATGTGAACAAACATGAGTCTAGTTTCTAACAGCTCAAGGTCACGTCCCTAAGATGATGACTCCAGCTGCCTTAAGAATCTGCCTGTGAAAGCCCAGCACTGTCAAAAGGATTTACTGTCTGTTCCAGCCAATACCTCCCTATAGACCCTTGACCTCCCTTTTCTTAGAAGCATTTCCTATAAAAAAAAAAAAACGTGAAATTATAAATCCTTTCTCTATCCTTTTGCAATATATCTTTTTTTTTCATCCTTGAACACAACCATTTTTTTATTGTTGCAATATATCTTTTACAACCCAGAGACGTCTTTCTCAAGAACCCGGGGTCATCCCTTTGAAATGTAAGCACCAGGAGCCTCTGTGGAGGGCGGGAGCCTGAATTTGGTGAGCACACAGGTGGCTAATCACATCGACTTCCCCCTTTTGAACCCTCAAAGCTTTTCCTTTAGCTCATCCCAGCATTTCTGAAGCCTCCTGCCTTTTGTTTTGGCAGAGTTGAGCTGAGTTTAGACTGAGTTCTCTCCCCCATTGTAGAATTACTGAATAAAATCTGCCCTACACTACTTTAACCAGCTTTGTTTCCTTCTGACAGTGTGCAACATAACTGTGTGTAATCGTGTTAACTGTCCATCTTTGATTTCGGATTGACTATGCTTTGTACTGAGATAGTGCTAGCTTAATTTTTTAAATGGTGAATACTGTGACTGTGTTTTCTAGGGATTCAGTTCACGAAAACGAGAATGATGACAATGACCAATGCCAGCATACCCAGACATCACTGAAAAAGAATAACTGTGTCGGGGCTTCCCTGGTGGCGCAGCGGTTGAGAGTCCGCCTGCTGATGCAGGGGACACGGGTTCGTGCCCTGATCCAGGAGGATCCCACATGCTGCAGAGCGGCTGGGCCTGTGAGCCATGGCCGCTGAGCCTGCACATCCAGAGCCTGTGGTCCACCACGGGAGAGGCCACAACAATGAGAGGCCCGCGTACCGCCAAAAAAAAAAAAAAAAAAAAAAAAAAAAAAGAATAACTGTGTCATGTTGATGACAGATAGAAGAATATGTAAAACCAAAGGAAGGAGGTAAAAAAACAAAACAGAGCATACTGCCCAATATTTGGAGAAGAATTTAGGACTGGGCATGGTGGAGAAGGCGATGTGAAAGCTGTGGATGAAAATTCAATTAATGATCAAGTTAAGAAGAAAAAAAGGGAATTTTATATGAGCCAAACTGAGAAATAACCCAGGAGACAGACTCTCAGAAGCTCTGAGAACTTGTTCCACCTGTTAGAAGACGAAGGCATAGTCATATACATTTTTGAGGCAAAGGATCGTACATCAAAATGACGTACTGATATTTTACATAAAGTTCACCAAGGATACATAGTCCAGGTAAGCGGCTACAAAGTGAACGGCAAGGGCCATGACCCCTTACACAGCTGGGAAAGAAGGCTATTCTTTTAACAAGTTACATTGCTAGCATCAAAGAAAGGAAGAAAAAATTGGTCTTTAAGGTCATCAGTCACTCCCATCTTTAAGGAGCTGTGGGTAATGAGCAATGCAGAGGCACCCTGCACATGGGGAGGGAGGGGGCCCAAACAAACACAGAGAGAGAAGTTTATGTTTAATTTTTTCTTGTCCTGCCTTAAAATATAAATTTTATTTCATCAAACCCCATATGGAGCTCGATTCTCACAAGTCTGGGATAAGCTGTGCAAGTACTTCTAAATCAATGAAAAGTTTTATTAATTCTCCCAAAGGCACCAATGCTCATTAGAAAATATTTGCCATTGAATTAGCTTGGGCATTCTACAGGAATGAACATCATGGCTATTGTTACGTTGATTGTTCTATGAAGCCCAGTGAAATCACATTTCCAGAGTGGAGGTTGCAACTTAAAATGTCTAATGGTTGAACAAAAAGGAAAACTTTGGTAACAGATATTTTGACCCCTTACAGGGTAGAGCTGATTCTGTCAGATTGCACCAACAATCATGCTTTCTACAGTGTATCACGTGATGTGTTGAACCATGGCAACAGAAAATGTTCCTGCTAGCACTTAGGTACTTTGATTCAAAAAATGGAGTTTCAAATCTTCTTAAACTCTTTAAAGATTTTTTTTTAAATTATTTTTTTTTTGGAGTATAGCTGCTTTACAATGTTGTGTTAGTTTCTGCTGTACAGTGAAGTGAATCAGCTATACATATACATATATCCATTTTTTTGGATTTCCTTCCCATTTAGATCATCACAGTGTACTAAGTAGAGTTCCCTGTTCCCAGTATGTTCTTATTAGTTGTCTATTTTATACATAGTATCAATAGTGTATATGTGTCAATCCCAATCTCCCAATTCATCTCACCCTCCCCCTTTCCCCCTTGGTATCCATACATTTGTTCTCCACGTCAGTGTCTCTATTTCTGCTTTGCAAATAAGATCACCTTAATGAAACCACCGAAAATATTGAATAAAAGATTATTGATATCTTGCCTAAAAACAGACTAGACTTTGCTCATTAATCTGCATATTCCACAGCGCAAATGTAAATGTTGGCAAATTCTGTTCAATCCATAAACTTCTTACCTGCTAAATGTCCAGCACAGCTTGTATATAACACTGATAAGATGGGTGTACTTTGCTTTCCTGTGACATTGAGGCCTTTGTAATGAAAGGTTTTGGTCACTCTTCAGTTTCTCAAAGTGCACAGAAGCGATTCATGAGATTTTGTGCAGAAACGGAAGGAACTAGCCCTTCAGACATGTGTCCACAAGCAAGTGTCAGAGTTGTTGGCCACAGAGAAAATGTAAAAATATTGGTCTGCTGTAAAATCAGCACATTTTCCACTTTAGTTTTTAGACTTTGGGTCAAGAAGAGTATCTTCCTCTAATTTGGAAATACACTGAGGGTAAAAAAGGAGGAAGGATTACAAACAGAAATGTATGTGCTGTTTTTCCAAAACTGCTTGATGATCTTTGGAAGCACACAAGAGGCTTTAATAAGGATGAGCTGACTGCACCTGCAACCAAAACTCATATAGAAAAAAAAAAACCCAAAAGGCTGATTTCTTTGGAAAAAATATTGCTTCAAAACTCAAAATGAAGTCTCCAGAAGAAAACAGCCAAGTTAAGCAGAAACTTCTTGATTTATTTACTAAAACTGTAACTTACTTGGAATCCAACTTTGCTATCCAAAGTTCAAGTGACCTTTGTGCTTCAAAGCCATTTTTCCTGAGAAACAGAAGTTTAACTTATGGTGACATCTGATGTGCATATGTGTTTACAGTGAAGGGCATTTTAGACCTGGAAGAGCCTGTATGACAAATTAGTAGATGCAAAGGACCCAGCTGACAAACTCCTGGGCTACCTACACGACCCTGTAGATACAAAGTGGGTGGACAGTTTTGGAGATTTGGAAGCGCATTCCTACAGCTAAAATACTGCTACTGCTAGTAGACAAAATCCCAAGCTTTCTCTACTCAAATGTGTTTGTCAAGAGCTATTTAGCTCAATGTCCTCACATTAGACTCATACGAGGAATCAGTGGAAGGTGGGCTTGGTGAGAGAAGAGAAGCAAGTCAAAGTGAATTGTGCATTTGACTCTATTTTCTTTCTTTCTTTCTTTCTTTTTTTAACATCTTTATTGGAGTATAATTTGACCCTATTTTCATCACTACCTAAAAGAGAAAGAAGAATGTCCCAAAGGCCACGGGCAGCTCAGAAAAGTATTATTGGAAAAGGAAACAGAAATAGTAAAACTCCTGTGGTATCGTGGGACAGAAAGAAACATGTCATTGCTGTTTTTTTATTAAATATAGGAAACTGCCATATTGTATTTATTATCTCCTTTTTAAAAGTTGTACATGTGGGGATTCCCTGGCAGTCCTATGGTTAGGACTCTGCATTGTCACTGCTGAGGGCTCAGGTTCAATCCCTGGTTGGGGACCTAAAATCCCACAAGCCTTGCTGCCAATTAAAAAGAAAAAAGAAAAAAAAAATGGTAAAAAAGAGTCATACATGCGTGTATCTTAAAACCACACAGTAATTTACCTACAAAATTTAAATACCTAAAAAAGAGAATTGCTGTAGCAGAGGACAGAAAGAAACACAAAATCATTGTCATGTTTTTCTCATACATATTATTCCTTTCATTAACCCTACTCTTAATTTCTACTAATCGCCACTATTAACTAATCCTATTGTTGCTTTCTTTCAATAATTTATAATTTAACATTTATGTAAATGTAGAAAAGTAAATACTATAGAATCAAAATAATTTTAAAGGCAGCTGTTTTCATATATTATGTTAAAGTAATAACATGTATATAATTACTTATTATGTTCTATATTATTATGTGGGGTTTTAGGTCTTGTGTGGCTGTGCCACGATTGCTGTCTTCAACAGTTGATCATCCTAAGTACTAGCAACCTTTCTCCATTGGAATAGAATAATAGTTTGCCAACATGTCTCTTTCTAAAAAGATCTCCCTTTCACACACACACACACACACACACACACACACACACAGAGCAAGCCTCCCAGGCCCGTCATATCGTACCCTTGATTTGGGTGAACACTGAAACATTAGGTGAGCACTTCCATGGAAAAACCTGCATTAAGGTCTTGACCTTCACCTTGGTGCCTCAGGCTCTGTTTTCTGCATTTATCTAACATCTTTTGATTTATTTTCTAAATTTCTAATAAGCTTTCTCTCACTCTCTACTGCCCTGTGGATGGTCCGCTCCCTGACCACCGATTCAGTAAAGCTTTGTGAATTCCCTGTCTTTGTATGATCAGGAACAGACAAACTTGGACCTCACCTTAGGGAACAGACTCTACCAGGGTGGTGGCTCGTGCTGTCCACAAGGGAAATGCCTCCGATGTTGGACCATTCAGATCCAGGATATGCTCATCTGCTTTAGCAGATCCAAGAGAACTTTAATTACTCACTGTGACTGGTGTTTGAAAAGCTGCCCCTGTCCTTGTCCATTTTAATGCATAATTTGCTTAGAGTTTTTCAATATTTAATGTTTAGAAGAAAAACCCATTAGATTCATTAACAGAGGCTTTGTATGGTTAACTGCTCATGGACTGCGTTGTTTTGGGGGCTCTGGTCTCTCTAGGTATGTGGTTTTCTTCTTCAGGGGACCAGTCAACAAAAGCATATTGCTTTCCAAGTTTTTTTTTTTTATATTTTCATAGGTAATACCTTCACATGATTCCAAAATCTAGAGTGTATAAAAAAGCCTATAGAAAAAGTTCTTCATTCCTTTCCTGCAGCAATGACACCCTTTCTCCATCCGCTTCCTTGGAGACAACCAATGATATCAGTTTCTTGCAAGCCTTCCACAGATATTTTATATACAGTAAGTCCCCTACATACGAACCTTCAAGTTGTAAACTTTCAAAGATGAGCACGTGTGTTCGCATGTCCAATCATGTAAGTTAGTTCACGTGTCTGCTGTACATTGTCACGTGCATGCATCTTCTACCAGTGGTTGTGCTTTTGTGTACTTTACTGTACAGTACTGTATAGAGTAGTTCAGTATCTTTATTTCAAGCCCAGGATGTTTGAAGCAAGCAGTGGTGATGTAGCTGGTACTACTGTACTTTTCAAGGTGCTGTACTGTAAGATTAAAAGTGTTTTCTTTATTTTTTGTTTGTTTTTTATGTATTGTTTGTGTGAAAAGTATTATAAACCTATACAGCACAGTACTACATAGCTGATTGTGTTAGTTGGGTACCTAGGCTAACTTTGTTGGACATACGAACAAATTGGACTTATAAACGCGCTCTCAGAACAACTCTTTTGTTTGTAGGAGACTTAGTGTAATATGTGAGCAAATATATTCTCCCCTCTCCTTTTCTTCCTCCACAAAAATGGTAGCTTATTATTCTACACCCTGTATTAAACATGGCTTCTTTTCTATTTCAAAATACATCTTGAATATTTTCAATATCTAAACTTAAATAATTTTTCCTTCTTTCTAATGGCTTCAGGGTATCCATTCTGTGGATGTACCCAAAATTATCTAACCAGGTGCTTGTTGAGAAATACATAGGTGATTCTAATCTCATTGCCACAAACAAGTGCTACACTAAAGAAGCTTGTATCTTGACCTTTTCCCATGTTTGTGGATGTATTCCATAATAAATTATAAGCAAACTTGATGGATGAGAGGGATGTGTTTTTAAATCTTGCTAGAGGGGCTTCCCTGGTAACACAGTGGTTGGGAATCCACCTGCCAATGCAGGGGACACAGGTTCGAGCCCTGGTCCGGGAAGATCCCACATGCCACGGAGCACTTAACCTATGCGCCACAACCACTGAGGAGAAAGGTGGCTGGAGCATATATTGCCACTGCTATGGCCTGAATGTTTGTCCCCTCCCCCGCCCCCAAAATTCATATGTTGGCATTTAATGACCACTGGGATGGCATTACGAGGAGGGGCCTTTGGGAGGTGATGAGGTCATGAGAGTGAAGCTCTTGTGAATGGGATTAGTGCTCCCATTAAAAGAAACCTGAGAGTCCTCTTGCTTCCTTTGGCCATGTGAAGACACAGTGAGAAGTCAGAAGCCTGTGACCCAGAAGAGGGCTCTCTCCAGAGTCAGACCGTGCTGGCACTCTGACACCAGCTTCCATGATGGCACCGCTGCCAGAACTGCGAGGGACAGGTGTGTGTCGCCTATAAGCCAGCCCGTCTATGGTATTCGTTACAGCAACCCAAACAGACTAAGACAGCCACTCTATACTAGATACTGAGAAAGACACTTTATTTGAGTTCCTAACATTTAGGGTTAGTTCTAGAAGGTTCACAATGGGACCAATGATGCTGCTGATGCTGCTACTACTATGACGACTGTGGCTAAAGATTATGATACTATCCAAAGACAGCAACCACCATGATGATAGTAAAAATAGTAGCTAGGGCTTCCCTGGTGGCGCAGTGGTTGAGAGTCCGCCTGCCGATGCAGGGGACATGGGTTCGTGCCCCGGTCCGGGAAGATCCCACATGCCGCGGAGCGGCTGGGCCCGTGAGCCATGGCCGCTGAGCCTGCGTGTCCGGAGCCTGTGCCCCACAACGGGAGAGGCCACAGCAGTGAGAGTCCCACGTACCACAGAAAAAAAAAAATAGTAGCTAATATTTACTGAGGACCTTCTATGTGCCAGGTACTATGCTAAGCACTTTTTATATATTATCTCATTAAATCTCCTCAACAATCTGAGGTAAGGACTATTATTTGTCAGGACTGTTGCCTTTTCCAGTTTTTTCATTTAAGCCACGGAGCCAAATTTAAGTAATTTAAGTTGACAGCAGAGAGAAATATGAGGATAGGAAATCAGAATGGTTTAGAAAGCAGTGGAGGTTAAATGTGGAAATATTTGGACAAGTGGCTTGTATTATAAACTGCTATACAAATGAAATGTATGTATTATTTACCCTGATTTTGTTCTACACTGAAGGTAGTCAAGAGACCAGCGGGCAGGAAAAGTCTGCCCTATCCCCCTGGGAGACGCTGGCAGCAGATGCCTCAGCCATCTGGCTTGGTCCTGCCAGGCTGACATCTACCCCAGGAACCTGTGCAGATAAGAGGATGGGAGGGAAAGAAGAACCTCCAAATACAGAATCCCCAAGTCCCCAAGGCAGACCAACATATTATCCTTCTGTTTTTTTCCTAGAAGCAATAACCTCCCCCCCAACCCAGAGAAATGAGGGTGACCTCAATCTGAACAAAACTTCCCAGTCCAGTCTCATGCGCTGGCCAAGTTTAGCTTCTGACACTCCAATCTCATTATCTTCCACGGGTTCTTCTTGATGCTGCCTGTTCTGGAAATGGAAATGCCTGTGTCCCACGGGCTGCACAGAGGCAGATGAAGTCATGGGTAAGAAAGCACGGTGCTCATGAGATGTGGATTTGTACAACTACTACTACAGTCAAGGGCCGGCTTGGGAATTTGCACAAATATTTCACTTCGGCAGATAATGAGATTTTATAACAAAGTCATACAACTGGGGAAGGCTCCCCTCTGACTATGCTTCTTTCTTTTTCAAAATATCCCTGGAGTTCCCCAGTGCTTACCGAGTCAAGCTACAAATCCACAAGCCCATTGAAACCAAACTCTAACAATACTTGTCCGTCACTGCCATCTCCTAGAAATGCCTGTGAAACCAGGAAATGGTGGTGGAATTCACATCCTGGGGGTGGACCTTTGACCAAGGGGAGATCAGAATCCCCTTTCCACTTCTGCAAGATAACGCTACTGACCTCAGATGCATTTTGCCCCACAGATGCAGCAAGGAGCTGCCCAGAGCAGTGGTCCACTCAGCAGCACCGTCGCACTGGCTCCCCTCCCTTCCCTGTTTCCTCCTCCTGCCCCTCCCTTCTGCTCCCTGATACAGCAATAATAGTGCACAAGGACTTTCCTGCCTCAGGCTCTGCTTTCTGGAGAACCCACTTAAGGCACCCTCATTTCCACCTATCAAAACCCTCACCACTCATTCAGCCATCTTATTTTGAGACCATTGTTTGTTTGAAGCCACGTAAGATTATTGAGAAAGAAAAGGGCTCAGAGTCCACACTGTTTTTTTTTTTTTTTTTTTTTTTTTTTTTTTTTGCGGTACGCGGGCCTCTCACTGTTGTGGCCTCTCCCTTTGCGGAGCACAGGCTCCGGACGCGCAGGCTCAGCGGCCATGGCTCACGGGCCCAGCCGCTCCGCGGCATGTGGGATCTTTCCGGACCGGGGCACAAACCCGTGTCCCCTGCATCGGCAGGTGGACTCTCAACCACTGCACCACCAGGGAAGCCCCCACACTGGTTTTGAATCCTGGTCCCACCCACTTACTGGCTGTGTAACCTTGAGAAGTTTGCTTTGGTGGATACTGTGGACCAGCTTGTTCCAAAGTTAGTCTCACTCCTTCTAGTGGGAGTGAAATGTGTATCCTCTAAATAGCGATGCAGCTAACATTCTGAATGTGAGTTAGACGTGTGAGATTTGAAAGGCAGAATTGAATTGGAGACCATCTTCTTCCTCCTTCTTGGCTTCTACTGGTGAGCAAGGCTGTGACAGTGGTCCTATGAGGACACTCCCTTATTCTGGGTGTTGACAGGAAGCCACGATGACAGAACGGTCTGAATGTTTGCACTGCATGCCCCTTGTCAGAACGAAATTAATAAGGAGTTATTTTCAGTCTGCGGAAGACTATCGGTTAAATAACCAATGAATCTGAAGG
The DNA here is from genome assembly GCF_025265405.1 of Mesoplodon densirostris. Taxonomy (NCBI): domain Eukaryota; kingdom Metazoa; phylum Chordata; class Mammalia; order Artiodactyla; family Ziphiidae; genus Mesoplodon; species Mesoplodon densirostris. Next base: position 206,009,297 of record NC_082661.1, read on the forward strand.
TAGAACTTTCAGAGCAGCTTTCAAGGAACAACATCTGAGTTGGCCCTAAGACTGGAGTAACTTCAAAAGTCAATGTGAGCAGCAACTCTTCTCAGCAACTTCTCTCTTTTGGAAATAATGCTTCCCCTTCCTGGAGGACTTCCTTAGAGACTGATCTTAACTCTGCCGTCTGTCACGATGTGACTGTGGGTAAGGCACTTGGACTGTCTCAGCCTCTGTCTCCATCTATAACATGTCAATGATGATCCCAGCCATGTGCAAGAGTGTCTTCTGTAGACCGTCTGCTGGAAAGCCTTGGGCTGTGAGCGTGTCTGTCCATCTCTGAGTTTGTGTGTAGATGGATCTGCGTGGGTCTATATGTGTGTATCTGAATGTATCTTTCATGTCTGTAAATACATTCACTTGCGTGTCTGTGTGAGTTTGTACAGACACGTGACTGTGTTCATGACCAAGTTGGTGTGCACGTTGCTGGTGGGTATATGCATATCTATCTATGCTGTGGGTGTGTGTGTTTTGTACGTGATGGTGGGTGTGGTGTTTTTCCATGTATATGCATTGGTGTGTCTTTGCCTGCATTTCTCTACCTGAGTGATTTAAGGTGAGTACACTTAAATTTGTCTTCCAGTCGACCAGCTGTCCAGGCGGGCTTGGACTCTGGGCCCTGGCCTGCGGGTCAACTAGCTGTCCTCCTATATACACACAGAGCGCCCTCTAGTGCTCTCCAGGAGAAAGTGCCTTGCTCACTACAACACGGCAGGGCTGGTTTGTGGCTTGGTATCACATCCACATGACCAAGTTTCCAGGACTGTGCTTGAGAGGCACAGGAGGATCATGCCTTCTGGTGTTGGGAACCCGTGTAACAGAGAACACTGCACAGGCTCCAACCCACAGGAAGTTCTTAACGGTGTGAGGTGAAATACGTACCCACTGGTGGTGGGAACAGGATCACCAGGGAGCGGGCGGGATAGGGAAGTGGACGCTCATTACACCACATTTCTGTTTGGTGAGTCAGTAGGCTGCTGGCACATAATCAAATGGCGGTGGAAGGAACCCTCCTTCTGGCCTCTACATGTGAGGGTCCCTGCCCCTGAGAAGTTGACCCCAGAATAGACTATCTTCCTCTAAGCTCTGTATAGAGAATCTTGGGGCTGTCAGCACCCACAGCACCTAGGGGCTGTTGTGGAACATGTACTCTGTGCCAGGCACTGCACTAAACTCTTTACGCCCTATCTCATTTGATTCTCTAAACAACTCTATGAGGTGGGTACTATTATTATACCCATTTTAAAGATGAGAAAACTGAGGCCTAGTAAAGCTAAATAACCTGCCCAAGGACAGTTAAGAGGCAGTGAAGTCAGCTTTTGAATTCATGCTGTCCAAATTCAAAACATTATTCATAATAATTACAGGGCATTTTATGGTCACCTGCATCCATTTTTGCAGAAGACATGGAAGTCGGAGGCAGGGTGCTTGCTAACAATTTGACATAAGACAAATGGAATGCAAATATTGATGCCTTAAGAAAATGTTAAATTTTCAGCAAAGGTGCAAAGTCCATTCAGTGGGGAAAGTACAGTCGCATCAACAAATGATGCTGAGACAATCGCAAAATGATTTCCGACCTGGGAGTCCCTGTCCTAGCAAACCATTCATCAAGTGTGAGGCTGGAGTACAAACATTTTCGGACATGCAAACATTTTACTTCCTGTGGATGCTTTCTCAGGAAACCACTGGAGGATGTGTTCCCATCAAAACTGTGGGAAAAAATAAGAAAAAGGACAACACAGCACCCAGGAAATGGGGTTTTACTACAGGAGAGCAATAAATGAAAAATTCTGGCTGACAGCTGGACAAGAAGTCTGGAAACACGAATCCATATTAGCGTAAAAAAGACTGACAATTTTAGGAGGGAGATCTTAAAGGCAAAAAAAAAATGCAAATGATATTTTGATGATTTAGACCATGGAATAAATAGGTCTGAGAGAAAATAGTTCTAGGAAATAGACTAAGTGAAAAAAAGTGAGGAAATAATTGACTCCAGGAAAAACAAAATATTGTACACAAAGTAAGCACAAATGGAGTCCACTACTTCACGCAACACCGCTGACAGACAGGGGCGGGTAGAAAGCACCAGCTCTCAGATATAACCAGAGGCAGCTCAGGTAAGACAGCCCCACACTTGTACTATAGCACCACCTACTGGAAAACAGAAGAAAGGCCTCGAATTTCTAATCTGTTAAATCCTTAGAACCAAGCAGAAAGATGCTCCCAAATTCAAACGGCAGATGAATACTACTCATCAAGCACCGTGAAGAACCACAGTAAAACTGTACCACAAAAATAAAATGGCAATCCTCCAGAAACCAAGCTTAAAGGCACAGGATACTGCACTCCAACAAGAGTTCAAAATAGCTGCTGTGATGAAACTCAACGAACTACGTGAAAGCTCAGAAGGCAGTTCAGTGAGCTCAGGAATAAAATGAATGAACAGAAGGAAGACTTTACCAAAGAGACTGAAACTCTAAAAAGAACCCAACAGAAATTCTGTAGTAAATAACTCAATACATGATCTGAAGAGTGCATTAGAAAGCATTGGAAATAGAGCAGGCCATATGGAGGAGAAGCCTAGAAATAATACAAGTGGAAGAGGAAAGAGAAATAAGATATAAAATATAAGGAAATTCTACAAGAGCTATTCGACTCTTTTAGGAAGGGCAACATTGAGGTAATGGGTATCCCAGGAAAAGAAGACAGGGAGAAGGGAGCAGTCTATACAAAATTTAAAAAAATAAAATAAAAAAATAAAATAATAGCTGAGAACTTCCCAAGCTTGGGGAAGGAACCAGATATGCAAGTCTATGAAGCCAAGACAACACCTAATTACATTAATGCAAAAAGGTCTTCTCCAAGACACGTTATATTAAAATTGTCAAAAGTCAATGAGAGGCCCCCGGAGGAAGATGGCGGAAGAGTAAGACGCGGAGATCACCTTCCTCCCCACAGATACATCAGAAATTCATCTACACGTGGATCAACTCCTACAGAACACCTACTGAACGCTGACAGAAGACCTCAGACCCCCTAAAAGGCAAGAAACTCCCCACATACCTGGGTAGGGCAAAAGAAAAAAAGAATAAACAGAGACAATAGGATAGGGACGGGACCTGCACCAGTGGGAGGGAGCCGTGAAGGAGGGAAGGTTTCTACACACTGCAAACCCCTTCGCGGGCGGAGACTGCAGGTGGCGGAGGGGGAAAGCTTCGGAGTAGCGGAGGAGAGCACAGCAACAGGGGTGTGGAGGGCAAAGCGGAGAGATTCCGGCACAGAGGATCGGTGCCCTCAGGCACACACCAGCCCGAGAGGCTTGTCTGCTCGGCCGCCGTGGCGGGCGGGGCTGGGAGCTGAGGCTTGGGTATCGGCTTTCAGTCGGAGCGCAGGGAGAGGACTGGGGCTGGCGGCAGGAAGAGAGCCTGAAGGGGTTAGTGCACCACGGCTAGCCCGGAGGGAGTCCGGGGAAAGGGTCTGGAGTTGCTGAAGAGGCAAGTCTTTTTTCACTTTCACTTTCGTTTCCTGGTGTGCGAGGAGAGGGCATTAAAAGGGCTGCTTAGGGAAGCGCCGGAGACAGGCGCGAGCCGCGGGTAAGGCGTGGACCTCGGAGACGGGCGTGGGCCGCCGCCGCCGCCCGCCGCCGCCCACCGCCCGCCGCCGCCCGCCGCCGCCGCCGCCCACCGCCCACCGCCCACCGCCCGCCGCCGCCGCCGCCGCCTGCCGCTGCCCGCCGCCGCCGCGGCCCGCCACCGCCGCCGCCTGCCGCCGCCCGCCGCCGCCGCAGCCGCGGGGCCTGTGTGTGAGCGCGGGTCACTGTCCGCCCCGCCTTCCGGGGGACCTGTGCACCCCGCCACTGCCTGGGTCCCGAGACCCGGGGACGGCTTTCCCGGGAAAGCGCACGGAGCGCCACGGGCAGCTGCAACGTCACGCCGGCCTCTGCCGCCGCAGGCCCGCCCCACACTGCGCGCCCCTCCCTCCCCTCTGCATGAGTGAGCCAGAGCCCCCGAATCAGCGGCTCCTTTAAACCCGTCCTGTCTGAGCGAAGAACGGACGCCCTCCGGCGACCTACGCACAGAGGCGGGGCCAGGTCCAAGGCTGAGACCCGGGAGCTGTGAGAGCAGAGTCAGGGAAATCTCTCTGTGCAGCCTCGGAGGCAGCGGATTAAAGCTCCACGGTCCATTTGATGTGCCCTGCGTCTGTGGAGTGCATGAATGGACAGCGAATCATCCCAAATTGAGGAAGTGGACTTTGAGGACAAGATTTAAGACTTTCCCCCCTTTTCCTCTTTTTACAACGAATTATTCCAAAGTAAGGAGGTGGACTTAGAGAGCAAGATTTCAGACGTCTTGCCCTTTTCCTCTTTTTACAACGAATTATCCCAAATTGAGGAGGTGGGCTTGGAGAGCAAGATTTTTGATTTTTCCCCCTGCACTCTTTTTGTGAATGTGTATGTGTAATCTTCTGTGTAAGATTCTCTCTGTATAGCTTTGCTTCCACCATATGTCCCAGGGTTCTATCGGTCCGTTTTTTTTTTTTTCCAATAATTACTTTCTAATTTTAATAACGCTACTATATTTCATACTTTATTCTATTTTACTTTACCTGCTCTTTCTTTTTTTCCTACCTTCCCTTCCTCCCTCCCTCCCTCTGCTCTTCCTTTCCTTCTTTCTTTTTCTTTCCTCCCTCCCTCCCACCCTTCTTCTTTCCACTTTCTTTTTCTTTCCTTCCTCCCCCCCTCCCTCCTGTCTTTCTTTCTTTCTTTCCTTCCTCCCTCCCTCCCTCCCTTCTTCCATTCACTCTTCCTTTTGCTTTCATTGCTCCCTCCCTCCCTCCTTTCTTTCCTTCTTTCTTTCCATCCTTCCTCACTCCCTCCCTCCTTTCTTTCTTCCTTCCTTCCTTTCTTCCCTTCTTCCTTTCTTTCCCTCTCTCTTTCTTTCTTCTACTAATTCTTTCTTTCTGCTTTTTCTCCCTGTTATTCTGAGCTGGGTGGATGAAAGGCTCTTGGTGCTGCAGCCAGGAGCCAGTGCTGTGCCTCTGAAGTGGGAGAGCCAACTTCAGGACACGGGTCCACAAGAGACCTCCCAGCTCCACATAATATCAAGCAGCGAAAATCTCCCAGAGATCTCCATCCCAACACCAGCACCCAGCTTCAGTCAACGACCAGCAAGCTACAGTGCTGGTCACCCTATGCCAAGCAACTAGCAAGGCAGGAACACAACCCCACCCATTAGCAGAGAAGCTACCTAAAAACATAATAAGGCCATAGGCACCCCAAAACACACCACCAGACGTGGACCTGTCCACCAGAAAGACAAGATCGAGCCTCAACCACCAGAACACAGGCATTAGTCCCCCCCACCAGGAAGCCTATACAACCTACTGAAACAACCTTAGCCACTGGGGTCAGACACGAAAAACAACGGGAACTACGAATCTGCAGCCTGCAAAAAGGAGACCCCAAACACAGTAACATAAGCAAAATGAGAAGACAGAAAAACACACAGCAGGTGAAGGAGCAAGATAAAAACCTACCAGACCTAACAAATGAAGAGGTAATAGGCAGTCTACCTGAAAAAGAATTCAGAATAATGATGGTAAAGATGATCCAAAATCTTGGAAATAGAATAGACAAAATGCAAGAAACAGTTAACAAGGACCTAGAAGAACTAAAGATGAATCAAGCATCGATTAAAAACACAATACATGAAATAAAAAATACTCTAGATGGGATCAATAGCAGAATAACTGAGGCAGAAGAACGGATAAGTGAGGTGGAAGATAAAATAGTGGAAATAACTGATGCAGAGCAAAATAAAGAAAAAAGAATGAAAAGAACAGAGGACAGTCTCAGAGACCTCTGGGACAACATTAAACGCACCAACATTCGAATTATAGGGGTTCCAGAAGAAGAAGAGAAAAAGAAAGGGACTGAGAAAATATTTGAAGAGATTATAGTTGAAAACTTCCCCAATATGGGAAAGGAAATAGTTAATCAAGTCCAGGAGGCACAGAGAGTCCCATACAGAATAAATCCAAGGAGAAATACACCAAGACACATATTAATCAAACTGTCAAAAATTAAACACAAAGAAATCATATTAAAAGCAGCAAGGGAAAAACAACAAATAACACACAAGGGAATCCCCATCAGGTTAACAGCTGATCTCTCAACAGAAACTCTACAAGCCAGAAGGGAGTGGCAGGACATAATTAAAGTGATGAAGGAGAGAAACCTGCAGCCAAGATTACTCTACCCAGCAAGGATCTCATTCAGATTTGATGGAGAAATTAAAACCTTTACAGACAAGCAAAAGCTGAGAGAGTTCAGCACCACCAAACCAGCTTTACAACAAATGCTAAAGGAACTTCTCTAGGCAAGAAACACAACAGAAGGAATATACCTACAATAACGAACCCAAAGCAATTAAGGAAATGGGAATAGGAACATACATATCAATAATTACCTTAAATGTAAATGGACTAAATGCTCCCACCAAAAGACACAGAGTGGCTGAATGGATACAAAAACAAGACCCATATATATGCTGTCTACAAGAGACCCACTTCAGACCTAAAGACACATACAGATTGAAAGTAAGGGGATGGAAAAAGATATTCCATGCAAATGGAAATCAAAAGAAAGCTGGAGTAGCAATTCTTATATCAGACAAAATAGACTTTAAAATAAAGACTATTAGAAGAGACAAAGAAGGACACTACATAATGATCAAGGGATCGATCCAAGAAGAAGATATAACAATTGTAAATATTTATGCACCCAACATAGGAGCACCTTAATACATAAGGCAAATACTAACAGCCATAAAAGGGGAAATCGACAGTAACACAATCATAGTAGGGGACTTTAACACCCCACTTTCACCAATGGACAGATCGTCCAAAATGAAAATAAATAAGGAAACACAAGCTTTAAATGATACATTAAACAAGATGGACTTAGTTGATATTTATAGGACATTTCATCCAAAAACAACAGAATACACATTTTTCTCAAGTGCTCATGGAACATTCTCCAGGATAGATCATATCTTGGGTCACAAATCAAGCCTTGGTAAATTTAAGAAAATTGAAATTGTATCAAGTATCTTTTCCGACCACAATGCTATGAGACTAGACATCAATTACAGGAAAAGATCTGTAAAAAATACAAACACATGGAGGCTAAACAATACACTACTCAATAACGAAGTGATCACTGAAGAAATCAGAGAGGAAATTAAAAAATACCTAGAAACAAATGACAATGGAGACACGACAACCCAAAACCTATGGGATGTAGCAAAAGCAGTTCTAAGGGGGAAGTTTATAGCAATACAATCCCACCTTAAGAAACAGGAAACATTTCGAGCAAACAACCTGACCCTGCACCTAAAGCAATTAGAGAAAGAAGAACAAAAAACCCCCAAAGCTAGCAGAAGGAAAGAAATCATAAAGATCAGATCAGAAATAAATGAAAAAGAAATGAAGGAAACGATAGCAAAGATCAACCAAACTAAAAGCTGGTTCTTTGAGAAGATAAACAAAATTGACAAACCATTAGCCAGACTCATCAAGAAAAGAAGGGAGAAGACTCAAATCAATAGAATTAGAAATGAAAAAGGAGAAGTAACAACTGACACTGCAGAAATACAAAAGATCATGAGAGATTACTACAAGCAACTCTATGCCAATAAAATGGACAACCTGGAAGAAATGGACAAATTCTTAGAAATGCACAACCTGCCAAGACTGACTCAGGAAGAAATAGAAAATATGAATAGACCAATCACAAGCACTGAAATTGAAACTGTGATTAAAAATCTTCCATCAAACAAAAGCCCAGGACCAGATGGCTTCACAGGCGAATTCTATCAAACATTTAGAGAAGAGCTAACACCCATCCTTCTCAAACTCTTCCAAACAATTTCAGAGGAAGGAACACTCCCAAACTCATTCTACGAGGCCACCATCACCTTGATACCAAAACCAGGCAAGGATGTCACAAAGAAAGAAAACTACAGGCCAATATCACTGATGAACATAGATGCAAAAATCCTCAACAAAATACTAGCAAACAGAATCCAACAGCACATTAAAAGGATCATACACCATGATCAAGTGGGGTTTATTCCAGGAATGCAAGGATTCTTCAATATACACAAATCAATCAATGTGATACACCATATTAACAAGTTGAAGGAGAAAAACCATATGATCATCTCAATAGATGCAGAGAAAGCTTTCGACAAAATTCAACACCCTTTTATGATAAAAACCCTGCAGAAAGTAGGCATAGAGGGATCTTTCCTCAACATAATCAAGGCCATATATGACAAACCCACAGCCAACATTGTCCTCAATGGTGAGAAACTGAAACCATTTCCACTAAGATCAGGAACAAGACAAGGCTGCCCACTCTCACCACTCTTATTCAACCTAGTTTTGGAAGTTTTAGCCACAGCAATCAGAGAAGAAAAGGAAATAAAAGGAATCCAAATCGGAAAAGAAGAAGTAAAGCTGTCACTGTTTGCAGATGACATGATACTATACATAGAGAATCCTAAAGATGCTACCGAAAAACTACTAGAGCTAATCAATGAATTTGGTAAAGTAGCAGGTTACAAAATTAATGTACAGAAATCTCTGGCATTCCTGTACACTAATGATGAAACATCTGAAAATGAAATCAAGAAAACACTCCCATTTACCATTGCAACAAAAAGAATAAAATATCTAGGAATAAAACTACCTAAGGAGACAAAAGACCTGTATGCAGAAAATTATAAGACACTGATGAAAGAAATTAAAGATAATACAAACAGATGGAGAGATATACCATGCTCCTGGATTGGAAGAATCAATATTGTGAAAATGACTCTACTACCCAAAGCAATCTACAGATTCAATGCAATCCCTATCAAACTACCACTGGCATTTTTCACAGAACTAGAACAAAAAATTTCAAAATTTGTTTGGAAAAACAAAAGACCCCGAATAGCCAAAGCAATCTTGAGAACGAAAAAAGGAGCTGGAGGAATCAGGCTCCCTGACTTCAGACTATACTACAAAGCTACAGTAATTAAGGCAGTGTGGTACTGGCATAAAAACAGAAAGATAGATCAGTGGATCAGGATAGAAAGCCCAGAGATAAACCCACGCACATATGGCCAACTTATCTTTGATAAAGGAGGCAGGAATGTACAGTGGAGAAAGGACAGCCTCTTCAATAAGTGGTGCTGGGAAAACTGGACAGGGACATGTAAAAGTATGAGATTAGATCATTCCCTAACACCATACACAAAAATAAGCTCAAAATGGATTAAAGACTTAAATGTAAGGCCAGAAACTATCAAACTCTTAGAGGAAAACATAGGTAGAACACTCCATGACATAAATCACAGCAAGATCCTTTTGGACCCACCTCCTAGAGAAATGGAAATAAAAACAAAGATAAACACATGGGACCTAATGAAACTTCAAAGCTTTTCCACAGCAAAGGAAACCATAAACAAGACCAAAAGACAACCCTCAGAATGGGAGAAAATATTTGCAAATGAAGCAACTGACAAAGGATTAATCTGCAAAATTTATAAACAGCTCATGCAGCTCAATAGCAAAAAAACAAACAACCCAATCCAAAAATGGGCAGAAGACTTAAATAGGCATTTCTCCAAAGAAGATATACAGACTGCCAACAAACACATGAAAGAATGCTCAACATCATTAATCATTAGAGAAATGCAACTCAAAACTACAATGAGATATCATCTCACACCAGTCAGAATGGCCATCATCAAGAAATCTAGAAACAATAAATGCTGGAGAGGGTGTGGAGAAAAGGGAACACTCTTGCACTGCTGGTGGGAATGTGAATTGGCACAGCCACTATGGAGAACAGTATGGAGGTTCCTTAAAAAACTAAAAATAGAACTACCATATGATCCAGCAATCCCACTACTAGGCATATACCCTGAGAAAACCATAATTCAAAAAGAGACATGTACCAAAATGTTCATTGCAGCTCTATTCACAATAGCCCGGAGCTGGAAACAACCTAAGTGTCCATCATCGGATGAATGGATAAAGAAGATGTGGCACATATATACAATGGAATATTACTCAGCCATAAAAAGAAACGAAACTGAGCTATTTGTAATGAGGTGGATAGACCTAGAGTCTGTCATGCAGAGTGAAGTAAGTCAGAAAGAGAAAGACAAATACCGTATGCTAACACATATATATGGAATATAAGAAAAAAAAATGTCATGAAGAACCTAGGGGTAAAACGGGAATAAAGACACAGACCTACTTGAGAATGGACTTGAGGATATGGGGAGGGGGAAGGTTAAGCTGTGACAAAGCGAAAGAGAGGCATGGACATATATACACTACCAAACGTAGGGTAGATAGATAGTGGGAAGCAGCCGCAGAGCACAGGGAGATCAGCTCGGTGCTTTGTGACTGCCTGGAGGGGAGGGATGGGGAGGGTGGGAGGGAGGGAGATGCATGAGGGAGGGGATGTGGGAACAGATGTATATGTATGACTGATTCACTTTGTTATAAAGCAGAAACATAAAAAAAAAAGGAAAAAAAAAAGTCAATGAGAAAGAGTTTTAAAGGCAGCCAAGGAAAAATGATGGTAACCTACAAAGGAACAAACCTCATTAGGCTATCAGCAGATTTCTCAGCAGAAATCCTACAGTCCAGGAGGGAGCAGAATCACCTTCTCAAAGTACTGAAAGATAAAAACTGGCAGTCATGAATACTCTACCCAGAAAAGTTATCATTCAGATATGAAGGAGAAATAAAGACTTTCCCAAACAAACAATTCTTCAGTTCTTTAAAAAGATACACAAAATTGACAAAACTTTAGCTAGAAACACTAAGAAAAAAGAGAAGGCTCTGATAAATAAAATCAGAAACAAAAGAGAAATAACACAGATACCACAGAAATACAATGGATTATAAGAGAACATTATGAACAGCTATACACCAACAAACTGGGCAACCTGGAAGAAATGGACAAATTCTTAGAATCATATGACCTTCCAAGACTGGATCATGAATAAACAGAAAATCTGAATAGATTGATTTTCTAGTATTTTTCTAGAGGTTGAAAAATAATGAAAAAGCTCCCGAAAAACAAAACTCCAGGACCAGATGGCTTCACAGGTGAATTCTAATAAACATTCAAAGAAGATTTAATAACCATAATTCTCTATAATGGAATACTACTCAGGCATAAAAAAAGAACAAAAATGTTGACATTTGCAGCAAGGTGGATGGACTTGGAGGGCATTATGTTAAGTGAAACAAGTCAAAGACAAAGACAAATGCTGTATGATATCACTTATACATGGAATCTAAAAGATACAACAAACTAGCGAATATAACAAAAAAGAAGCAGACTCACAGATACAGAGAACCAACTAGTGGTTACCAGTGGGAGGTACAAACTATTGGGTGTGAGATAGGCTACAAGGATGTATTATACAACATGGGGAATATAGCCAGTATTTTGTAATAACTATAAATAGAGTGTAACCTTTAAAAGTTGTATACAAAATAAAAAAATAAAGTGTAGATACTTTGATGACAAAAAAATCCATTCTTCTCAAACTATTACAAAAAATTAAAAAGGAGAGAATACTTCTTAACTCTTTTTTTCTATTTATTTTTTTATTTTTTAAAAAAATTTAAATTAGTTTCTGCTTTATAACAAAGTGAATCAGTTATACATATACATATGTCCCCATATCTCTTCCCTCTTGCATCTCCCTCCCTCCCACCCTCCATATCCCACCCCTCTAGGTGGTCACAAAGCACCGAGCTGATCTCCCTGTGCTATACGGCTGCTTCCCACTAGGTATCTATTTTATGTTTGGTAGTGTATATATGTCCATGCCACTCTCTCACTTTGTCTCAGCTTACGCTTCCCCCTCCCTGTATCCTCAAGTCCATTCTCTAGTGGGTCTGTGTCTTTATTTCCATGTTGCCCCTAGGTTCTTCATGACCATTTATTTATTTATTTATTTAGATTCCATATATATGTGTTAGCATACGGTATTTGGTTTTCTCTTTCTGACTTACTTCACTCTGTATGACAGACTCTAGGTCCATCCACCTCAATACAACTTAACTCATTTTAAGAGGCCAACATCACCCTGATAACAAAACCAGACAAAGACAACATATAAAAAGAAAATTACAGGCCAGTATCACTGATAAAGATAGATGCAAAAGTCCTCAACAAAATATTAACAAACCAAATACAACAGTACTTTAAAATCAGTGCACCATGATTAAGTGGAATTTATTCCAGGAATGCAAGGATGGTTTAACATTTTCGAGTCAATCAGTGTGATACACTACATTAACAAAGCAGAGGATAGCAGACCTCTGATGGGCAGAGAGTATGAAGCTTTTGTTGGAATTCACAGTGTGAGCAGGTGGGGAGGAACAAATCCTTGGCAGACACCTGCTGTCAGTGGAAAGCTGAAATGCACAGGCTTGACCAGTCAATGCCTGGAACTGTTGGGACAGAAGAGGTCAATCAACAGGGGTTATCTGAACACAACTTCTGAGGGAACAGTGTTTAGTAAGGCTGGAATTAAATCACACTGAGTCAGAGTTAAAGTGGAGTCTGGTGGAGGTAGAAGAGAGATCTTGATGGGGGGTGACTAAGAAATGCATCAGTGAGACCCACAGAGTGTGTCAAGTTTGTTGAGAAATGGATGTGTTTTTTTAAAATTAATTTTTATTGGAGTATAGTTGCTTTACAATGTTGTGTTAGTTTCTACTGTACAGCAAAATGAATCAACTATACATATATTCCCTTTTTGTTGGATTTCCTTCCCATTTGTGTCACCACAGTGCATTAAGTAGAGTTCCCTGTGCTCTACAGTATGTTCTCATTAGTTATCTATTTTATACATAGTATCAATGGTGCATATGTGTCAGTCCCAGTCTCCCAATTCCTCCCCCCACCTTTTCCCCTTGGTATCCATACATTTGTTCTCTATGTCTGTGTCTCTATTTCTGCTTTGCAAATAAGGTCATCTATACCATTTTTCTAGATTCCACGTATATGCATTAATATATGATAATTGTTTTTCTCTTTCTGACTTACTTCACTCTGTATAACACTCTCTAGGTCCATCCATGTCTCTACAGATGACCCATTTTCATTCCTTTTTGGCTGAGTAATATTCCATAGTATATAGAAATGGATGTCTTGAGATTGGGTGGCATCAGTGCAGCAGGTAGGGTCTAGAGACAAAGTAAGGTCCGGCTGGACAAAATGATCCAGTGTCTGCGTGTGGTCTGGGGAAGATGAGAAAAGGCAAGTAGTGGGTGTGGAAAGACGGCTTATTAGGGATGTGGGATACGGTGGTAAAAAGGGCTCTGGTGACAGAGAAGACAAGTGTTGACGGTGAAAGTGGGGGGAAAGCAATGGTGAGGGGGCACAGTTGAGAAAACCAGTGGCGGGGGGAGAGAAGGGTAAGTTAAAGTTTAGAAGGGCCAAGGGGCAAGGAGGGATCTGAGGACATAAGTGGTAACAGCCGTCAGAAAGACTGGAAATGGTCTTTTTTTTTTTTTTTTAAATAATAAAGACCAAGGATTTTATTTATTTTGTTTGTTTGTTTTTTTAAATAAATCTATTTATTTATTTATTTTTGGCTGCATTGGGTCTTTGTTGTTGCATGCGGGCTTTCTCTAGTTGCAGCGAGCGGGGCTACTCTTCGTGGCGGTGCACGGGCTTCTCATTGCGGTGGCTTCTCTTGTTGCGGAGCATGGGCTCTAGGCACGCAGGCTTCAGTAGTTGTGGTGCACAGGCTTCAGTAGTTGTGGCGTGTGGGCTCAGTAGTTGTGGCTCATGGGCTCTAGAGCACAGGCTCAGTAGTTGTGGCGCACGGGCTTAGTTGCTTCATGGCATGTGGGATCTTCCCGGACCAGCGCTCGAACCCGTGCCGCTTCATTGGCAGGCGGATTCTTAACCACTGCGCCACCAGGGAAGTCCCCATATATTGGTATTAAAAGTATAAAAAAGACACGGAAGAGAAATACCCAGCTTGGTCTTTATCCCTGGGGTGGAGGGAGGCTGATGTGAGCTCTGAAAAAGAGGCAGGAGAGTTAATAAATATAATAATTAATTCAAATAAAAACAAAACAACAGGAAAAGAATACCCAGGGGCTTTGTGCCAAACTGTTGGTTCTGTCTCTTTCCACCTGCTCTTTTAATAACGAAGCGGCTTTCCGGGGCTCAGCCCCTCCTTTAATGGCTCACACCCTCCCTCTGGTGGTAGTTTCCTGCAACCGCAGATTATTTCCTCGTGATGCACGGAAATGCTGAGTGTCAGCCCTAATGTATTGAATTAACTTCGCCATGTAAACTCCAAGACCTGCTGTTCTCAAAGTAAAATGATAACTACATCCCCCAAAGATACCAGAAGTTCCACTTTCCTGGGGAACTGAACAATTAAAGTGGCTTTGCTTGGTTACAAGCGAGGGTGTGGAGAGGGGGAGGGTGCAGTACAGTCTAGTTTGATTTTGGACCATGAGAATTTAAGAGGAGAGGGATTTGGAGAGATATGTGAAAGCGCATGTAAAGCACTGTGTACCTGTGTGCTTATCTGCATTAAAGCTAGCCTGACAATCAATGTAGTTTGCTTGTTAACTTTTTTCTAATCATACTTGGGCCTATGTCTCTCTCATTTTTCTTCCCTGATACTAGACAACAAATGTCCATCACTATTTGTGCATTGTTCTTTCACATGCTGATATTTCTTATTAAATTTTTCCTGTTTCTTACATCTCTGAACTAAACAGTTCTTACTAGGTATACTGGACATAGAATTGATTTCCAATGCCTTATTTCATTCATTCACCACACGTGCCTTAACTCAGGTGTGTTAACATTTTTTATGAATCAAAGGCTATATAGTCAACTATTTATTACACGAAGATTTTTTTTTTTTTTGCGGTACGCGGGCCTCTCACTGTTGTGGCCTCTCCCGTTGTGGAGCACAGGCTCCGGACGCGCAGGCTCAGTGGCCATGGCTCACGGGCCCAGCCGCTCCGCGGCATGTGGGATCTTCCCGGACCCGTGTACCCTGCATCGGCAGGCAGACTCTCAACCACTGCGCCACCAGGGAAGTCCCCCAAGCTTCTTTTAAACTAAAAGGAGAGGCAGTAAAATCAAACATTTCCTGGTTCCGGCACGACTCCGGAGAAGATGTGTGAATTTCTTTTTTCCTGCAGTCATTCACAGGTGGCCTGGTCAGGATGTTTCCTGTGAGCTAAACAAAGGTATTTGAGCTTAATGCTCATTACCTGGGAGGCAGAGGTCCCAGAGATGGGCCATTATGTATAACTTAAGCTTATAGGCAACATCCTTTTAGTGATGAACTTGTAATAGAACACAAAGGCTCTTCCCTATTACATGACCTTGAAAACGTTATTTAACCTCTTTGAACATCAGTTTCCTCATCTTTGAAATTGGATAGATAATAAGAGTATCTACTTCAGAAGGCTGCTATAAGGGTTATAGAAGCCAAGATTTGTGAAGAGCTCAGACTGTCCGCTGTCTATGGTAAATTCTGCAGGAACATCTACTCACACATACATATAAATTCACAAAGACCTGATCCTTTTCTAGCTATGTCATTGGCCAACGTTTGTGACCACGGACAATCCTGTAACTTCTTTAGCTACATTTTAGTCCTTATTTATACAGTAAAGGGGTTGGACTAAGCTCCATTCTAGCTGTGCAAGTCTGTGATTCTATCTTGGTGTTTGGAACCAGTAGTAAAGACATGAAGAGCATCATGGAAATAATTATTGGAGTTCACAGTAAATCATCTACAGAAATGGGTGGAGATGATTCAGCTGCCTTTCCATTCACCCGGTACTTGAAAGCACAGGATGGTCTGTAGCTGATCCCAGATTCAGGAGCTTATCTACATAGGCGTCTGCCAGATGAAAGGAACAGACTAGTGGCATCAACCATAAGATACTTTTACACTAAAAATGAAAACTTGATGATACAGACTTTGTAAAGCCTGGCTATAGCTAAGATGAGGAAACAGCTATACCTTAGTCAGAAGAAGAAAAAGCCAAACCCTTAAAACAGCAGTGACACTTAGCCACTCTCCAGGCTGAGTCAGGTGCGCCACCAATACAGACTGTCCGGCAAACTTCCACTGATGCCCTCAGGTGTTACCCTCAGGTGATACTTCAGATGATGTCCTCAGGTGACGCCCTCAAGGAAAAAACTGTAAAATGAAGGAACTGAGCAGGGTTTGTTTTCTTTTTTATTAAGATAAATTCCACGGTATTTGGAGAATTCTCATCTTGTGAAACTGAACAAAGTTTAAATTCTCAAGTTGGGTGGAAAAAGAGATACATCCAGAGACCACACCATTTCACTGCAAAAAAGAATGATGTACCTTATAATGTAGACCTTAAATCAAGTCAGAGTATCTTTAGGATCCTTAAAATATTTTTCAATTTTTATTCTCCCTTTATTCTTTGGTTGAAATCAGAGGTAGGTTTTGAGTATGACCTTAGGTCTTGTTGGTGAATTTGAGCTCCTTGCAAAGAAAAGAACATTGCTGAAAGAGCCATAAATAAACAGGAAGTCAGTGTAGATTTGCAAATATTTCCTCCAAGCTCTAAGGGTCACTGCAGTATTGGAAAATGGAACAAAAGGAACAGTTAAAAGACAGAGCATCAACAAAAATGAAAACTTCAAGGGAAAATACACAGAGAAGCAGAAATATTTAGTTAAATTAACGTCGACTGAAAGGGTCAAAGATGTTATAAGAACCACATAAAGTAAAGAGATCTTTGAGAGGGAAAAAGGCATGCCAATAACTAAAAAGGAGAGTTGTGATAAGACTTTAAATGGATAAAACTGTGAATTTACTGTTTTCTAAACAGGCTGATTTTCAAACCCAGGCAAGGTCTTTACTGTTAGAAAGTCCTAAAGACTTTTTAAAAAGCCTGGGGTATTGTATTCACTTTGAGGCATTTCACTGCCAGGATGAAGGCAAACAGATGAGAATTCAGAGGAAAGAAAAAATACAACAAAAGTATTTCCGTGTCTATGGAGGATTGACTTTTCAAGAGACAGTACTAATAAATAGAATAAATAATAGCTTGGTTTGCAAAGTCTAAAGAGAGGGAGGTGATATGCTATATGTGACTAAAATTTAACAGAGGAAAATCACAAGGCAACAGGCAGCACCTCATTCAAATCCCATAAACGTATTTTGTTATCAGTGTGATTCTTCCATTCACATTAGGGTTTGGACATCTATTTATGAGTATTTGTGTATATGGAACATTTGTACACATGCACACACACACATCCATATAGCCAATGAGTATCCAATCTTCTTTTTCTTTTTCCTGCATTTTCATCTTGAGTTGACCTCTGAGACTACTCAAAATGATGCTACTCATATTTCCTCTAAAGAGATTTAAGGAACCTACATCATTGGCTGAGCTAAAGTTTGCCCATCTCAGCTCTGGCTAAAGTGAGCTGCTATTATTTTCCATAAGAGTATACAGTACAATCCTTTTAAAGGTGTAGCTTTGTTTACAGTGAATTATTGGAGGGGGATTGCTAGTCATTACAATATTAAGGTAATTAAGTGTATGCTATTGCTTTTTCTCTCACTGTACAACAGATGAGAATCTCAGTAGAAGACACTGACCTCCACTGAAATAAATTATTGAACACATACGAGCAGGTAAGAGACTCAAAATATATAGATTTAATATTGTTGTAGCTAACCTATGGCTGTATTCTATTTTCTGTTTATTACCCATTCTCTTCCCTGCTCTATTTCAAGCCTTTTACATAGTAGGTTCACTAAACAAAAAATTATTCAATAGACGAACGCCAATGGTTTTACAGATAGAAAGGTCCAGGGAGGCTAGGCTGTTGACTTCTGAAATGCTGGGATGTTTTTAGCCTTATTTATAATCCTTTCTGCTGCGTTAAGCCGTAGATTACCTTGCTCTATGGTTGGGTAGCTATGGATGTTCCATCAATGGGAGCAACAGGGCGAGGCTCAAGCAAATGTTTTGTGCCGCCAGCTGGGCTTCAAAACGTGTCAGTCCCAGTGTCTGTTGCCGACTAGTATTTTTCAAGAAAATATAAAAATTGTCATCTCCTCTGTCAGCATGAGATCACTGAATCATTAAGATTCACCAGCAGAGATGTTTTCCTTTGCTGTGAATTTCACCATTTTATGGGGAGCGGTTTTCAAAACCCTGAGTTTAATGCGATGGAAATGACATTTATTGCACAACAGGTATTCATAGAAGCTATCACAACTAAACAAAGGTGAACCGAATCTCAGAAAGTGGCAGTTCCAGCCGGATGACTGAATTTAACTCGAAACAAGATGAGGGAAGGCGGCAACATCTCCCAGTGACCAGCAGGGGTCACTCGACAACCAGAAAACGAATAGAAGGGGCGTGCGTTCCGGCGGCTGAACCGCCGGGCCGAAGATGCTCACGTGCGAGGTAGCAGGCTGTCCTCCGGGGACACGCAGAACCCACTCAACACCCTAACTCAAAACCGAAAAACAGAAATGCACTTCTCAGAAAGGACGTTTTCCTCTGGATAAAAGGGGAAAACCTTGGGCCCAACTCTGGGGCCCTGCGTGGAGTCGGCGGAACTGGGGTCCACGAGGATGGAAGAGACGGAAGGGGAGAAACTCTCTGCCGAGCCGGATGCCATCGATCCAGAGACGCAAACCAGAGAGCCCAGCCTCCAGCTAGGCTGCCTTTGCCATGTTCAAGTGCAGAACGTTAAAAACGATTCCTGACCATGTTTCAAAGGTTTTTGTAAAATGCATTTTTAAAACATTAAAAAAAAAAAAAAGTTCAGATGGCCGGGTTTTTTAACAATGATTCTTCTCTTCTTGCAGCTGCTGTGTATTCTCTTGCTGTTCAACGTCTCCCGTAAACAAAGGTGTGTCCTCATTGATGCTTTGTCTTTGGATTCCTGAATCATTCCCTGAGAGATCTTCAAGAGGATGGATGAGTCGTAAAGGCAGCAGGGAACTTACCTGAGAATGTGCTGTATTGGGCTCTGCCCTCAGTGCTCACTGACTCTGTGAATGTCTGATAACCCACAAAGGGGCCCTCTGATGTGGACACCACTTTAAGAAGGATGGTAAAACTGAGCTTCACAGAGCCCAGGTTTGGTAGATGTATGCTCCCAGCACCCATGCTGTTTGACTATAAATCTCAGGCCAGAGGACATAAAGGAACTTAAAATTCAACTGTTCCTATCACCTGTCTGATGCTCAGATTCCTTCGATGGCACCTCTGTCAGCTGGTGGCCTTGCTGTGGTTGCACATTACCGTGATGGGGACCCATGGGCCTTTCTACATCTCCAACTGTAAGAGATGCCTTACGGTTGGCTGGAAAAAACCTCTGTGCCTAGAGGGTCAATAAAGGAAGACTGATTTCTCTTCCCCTGTTCCCACATTTGAAGGGCGTTATTCTGAATTTCCTATGTGTTAGTGTTCTCCAGAGTAACAGACCCAAAGAGATTTCCTATAAGAATTGGCTCACGTGATTACGGAGGCTGAGAAGGTCTATGATCTGCCGTCTGCAAGCTTAGAACCAGGAAAGCTGGTGGTGTGGTTCAGTCTGAGCTGAAGGCCTGAGACCCTGGGAAGCTGGTGGTGGTGTGAGTTCCAGTCCAAGTCCAAAAGCTCAAGAATCAGGGGCGGACGGTATAGGTCCTGGAGTCTGAAGACCGATATCCGGGGGCAGGGACGATGGATGGCTCCGAGGAGCAAATCAGCACTTCCTTCCCCTTTGTCTTCCATCCAGGCCCTCAGTAGATTAGATGTCAACCACCCACAACATCTAATGGTGAGGATGATACTCTTTCCTCAGTCTACTGATTCTAAAGCGAGGTCTGGCTTCTGTACCCCGACACATTGAATCTCGGAGACAGAGTTTTGGGTGAAGCAGAGAAGAATAGCTTTATTGCTTTGCCAGGCAAAGGGGGACACAGTGGGCTAATGCCATCAAAACATTAAACATTAATGTTAACATTAAACATTAAAACATTGTTGACACACCCAGAAACAATGTTTTACCAACTATCTGGGTATCTCTTAGCCCAGTCAATTTGACACATAAGATTAACCATCACACCCTGAGTCTTCTCTGTTAAATGCATTGCGAGCTCTCAGAGGTCTTTTGATTTTTTAAGCACGGTATCAGTTTCAATCCTTCCTCCATCTGAATGACCCTCATGGTCCACTTTCTTCCTACATGTGGTCCCCAGAATGGATCTGAGGTCAGCCTACAGCAGGTCTGTCATCTCTGTTTTCAAGATGCTATGTTTCTATTGATGCCTGTTTTCTAAGAAACCCTTGGATTGCTATTTTTTTTTCTCCTGCTTCTTGTGTATTTTCTCTTTACTTCCCAGAAATGATGCTTTATTTCTGGGTCCTTATAACCAGATAAAAAAAACACACAACAATATGATGAAAAATAACTTAGTGATGGCATGTAACAAAAGGCAAAATTGTTTTATTTTTTAATTTTTCCAGCCGTGCCGCGCGACATGTGAGATCTTAGTCCCCCTACCAGGGATGGTACTTGTGCCCGCTGCAGTTGAATCACAGAGTCTTAACCACTGGACCACCAGGGAAGTCCCAAGGCAAAAATGTTTTAGTAAACATTAGGCTCAGTGGTATTCAATGGTTGGATTCAACCTCTGAAACATTCCTTGACTTTTCTTATAACATCTGTGCTAACGGTGCTTTACAAATTATGGTGCACACACTAGGCTTGGTTGAAGTAATAAAGTTTAGGAAATTAACACTAAATTCCTGACCAGTTACCTCTATGCTTTTATAAAAACTCATATTTAAATAACTCTAGATGTATAGATTATAAAAATAACATGCTGAAGCCGTTGCCTTCTTAGGAACAATTTACAAGTATGATTTAGAAAAACTATTCAGCTATTCCAAGAGAGTGTTTTGAACAAGTTGGAAAACAGAATTAAACAGCATGTCATGCAAAGTGGTGACTGAGTAAATGTTTCTTTTTTCTTTCCAAGGGACTCTAGAGCATTATGAATATATGCAAACAATCTGAACTAAAGCTGCCTAAGATGTCAATTCAAAGTTATTAGAGTCATTTTATAGGCATTAAAAAAAACACCTGGCGTTATCTTTTCATTCTCAAATTTCATAAGTGGACAAAATCTATTTGCACATGGTTGCACCCAGACGACATTAATTTTTAATATGGTTAAACTCCATTTGAATGAATGCCAGGATAGAAGCCATGATTAGCTTATTTTGAAAATGACCACTTCATTCTTCCCCATTATCAGATAACCTCTGGTGAAGAGAGAGATTTCATGACGTCTTCCTGTCTGAACTCTTGAATGGTCATAAAACTGAAGCTCCGAGCCTGACCTTTAGACCTCATGCTGACCCATTGCGAATTAGAACTTCTTCAGGACTTGAATTGAAAGATATTGAGCCAATGCTTGGAGGAGTCCTTATAGAGCTTAACTCACACAGCATAAGAAGATGGAGAATACAATTTAAGAAAATTTTCCTGCTGGTAAAGAAAAGGACCTTCCTGACATGAGAAGATCAAAAGAGAAAGATAGAAGAGATAGAAGCAGGTGAGGCCTGAATTTCTCAAAAGGAATCCAGTACTGTAGCTCTTTGGGTCTCAAACAAGACTGTCTATGTGATGGTCAAAACCTAAGATAAGTTGAGGGGCATCCAAACAAAATAGAGATCTGTGTCCACCTGAAATCCAGAGAAGAGAAAGCCTTACCAAGTGCCTCATACCACATGGGCAGCTTTAGAAGAAGAAGAAAAAAAAGATGTGTGTTCTGAAGTAGTGAAGGTCTCACAAAATTACACAGTACCTGAGATAGTGCAGAGGGGCCATTTGTGCTGTTGGCAGGTCTGGGGAGGGGGTAGGGGTGTGGGGTAGAGAGGGAACAGGTCTGAGGTCCAGGCCACTGGGACATTATCAGACACGGCCTAATAAGAGACCAGGAAAGAATTTGGAGAAGCTCAGAAGTTCCAAATGCAGATACTAACAGGGGCTGGTGTGTAGCTAGGATGAGCCAGTTGGCTTGCCCCGTCTTCCTCCTTCTGCAGCCCTGAGTCCACTCTGGGAAGGAGCATGGGTGAGCCTCCTGGAGGGTGAGACAGTGCATGGAGCAGAGGCAGCCTCCAGCTGAGGCCCCTGAGACCAAACTGCCTGTCCACACAAGGCGTGAGACTGAGGCCATCTTGGACCATCCAGCCTCAGCAGAGCCATCAGCTGACCACAGAGATTAGCCCCGCTGGCCCAGACTAGAGGAACTGCTCAGCTAACCCAGAGGATGGTGAGAAGTAACAAATGACAACACATATATTTAAGTACTGAGAAGCTCCCTTCACTGTCTCATAGACCAGAGCAAGAGTCACCTGTGTTTCAAGTTGTGTTCATTCGCCTGTTAAGACAAAGGCTGAAGATACACTGACCATGTGTCCACTTTATCTTTCTGGTCTTGACTATGCCAATTTAATCAAAATGCTCTATCTAAAATATTGCCTTTTACTTAATGAAAGGCATTTTAGTGTGGTTTATGTACAGCATCAAATAAAGAATATTTAGCACTTCTCACATTTTATAGATGATCTTTAAGATCAGATGCTTTTTTTTAAACACCTTTATTGGAGTATAATTGCTTTACAATGGTGTGTTAGTTTCTGCTTTATAAGTGAATCAGTTATACATAAACATGTTCCCATATCTCTTCCTTCTTGCATCTCCCTCCCTCCCACCCTCCCTATCCCACCCCTCTAGGTGGTCACAAAGCACTGAGCTGAAGATTAGATGCTTTTAAAATTCACTGTGACAAGGTATGTTAGCAAAATTTGCTAAAAAACAAAATAAAACAGAGCAAAAAAATAATAAATAACATGAGAAGTAACAAATGTTTGGTAATTTAACAAAGACCCTTTATTATTATCCTCAAGTTTCATAACTGGAAAAAATCTATTTGCACATTGTTTTAATATAACATTACCCTGATGATATTGATTTAATTTAATTTATTTATTTATATGATTTCTTACTGAACTACAGTTGATTTACAATGTTGTGTTAGTTTCAGGTGTACAGAAGAGTGATTCAGTTATACATATATATACATATGATGATATTAATTTTAACATAGCTAACGTCTATTTAAATTTGGGTCAAGATAAAAGCAACAATTTAGTCTTAGAAATGACCACTTTCAGCCTTCACCACATTGGACAGGTTCAAACCTTACAAAAATGAAGTTAATCATATATATTGATGAAGTATTTATTTGCTGAAATTTGAAGGACACTCAGAGCAACCTGATAGTTCAAACTTATGTTTTCCTCTGGTCTGCTCTGGAGTCCAGAATTCCACAGTTTTAAGGATTACTTCCTGAAGTTGAAAACATCTCAGATTTTCCCCACAGTTAAAGAGCTAGAGAAAAGCCTCAGAGATGGTCCAATCTAGAGGGTGCCAACCGGTCATTCCCAGGCCACTTTTGGCTGACAGCTGTGTTTTGTTTGGTCTACACGGAGCTGCTCACAAATTTTAAAAATTTGAATTAGTTACACTGCCAAATTTTTGGAAATTGGGTAATTACATAGAAAATCTGCATATCCAAATTCTCTTGAAAAAATGTGGAGGTGAGTCAGCACTGAGCCTGCAGGACAGCTGTTTACTGAAGCTGAATACAGGTGGGAACTGGCGAGGTCCCTAAGGAGACCACCTCTGCCCGCTACCTGACACCCGGTTTGCATAGCTCATCCACAGGACACACTCAGCCTCCATAGGTATGTGAATGCATAACCTCTGATCTACTTCAATGACTTAACTTTTCAGATAAGCAAACATAGGTTCAGATAAAAGTGACTTCGTCGTCAGACAGTGATGGACTTAAAAATATGGTATAAGGATAAAGTGCTATCAGCTGTGGGACTGATGTTAGCTCTCCTTCCTACCCAGCAGCTGGTTGAGGGGAGAGTTGCCTTGGAACAGATGTAAGCAGCACGGAAGGGTCGGGGATTGTCCAAGACAGCAAGGCTGGAGGGCAGCTCGGGGACCCCAGCGTCAGTGTCAGACCCTCCGTGGTTAGAGGGTGGGGGGCCCCAGAAGGCAAAGCAAGAGCTAGAAGACGTGGAGGGTGAGGGAAGCAAATACCTCTTGCTTCCTTAGGTTGCTCTCCGCCTGCCATGTTGGGTTTACTGTCTTCACTGGGAAAACATTGTGCTACTGATGATGTTGACAGACTTTAGAATTCATGAAAGTCTCTCAAAAACACAACAGAGACTGTGAGATTCCAGCTAATCTCACTGATGGCCAAGTCTTTTTTTTTTTTAATTTTATTGACATATAGTTGGTTTACAGTGTTGTGTTAATCTCTGCTGTATAGCAAAGTGATTCAGTTATACATATATATATATATATATATATATTCTTTTCCATTATGGTTTATCACAGGATACTGAACATAGTTCCCTGTGCTATACAGTAGGACCTTGTTGTTTATCCATTCTATATGTAATAGTTTGCATCTGCGAACCCCAGACTCCAATCCATCCCTCCCTCTCCCCATCCTCCTTGGCAACCACAAGTCTGTTCTCTCTGTCTGTGAGTCTGTTTCTCTTTCGCAGGTAAGTTCATTTGTGTCATATTTTAGATTCCACATATAAGCAATATCATATGGTATTTGTCTTTCTCTTTCTAACTTACTTCATTTAGTATGATCATCTCTAGGTCCAACTGATGACCAAGTCTTGATAAAAAAAAAAAAAGCTTCCTGAAAGTTGTTTAAAAAGATGTTTAAAGTTCTAAATACTTCCTAGAAATCAGTCTTCCCCAATATCCAGTCATTAGCCAAGTTCCATCTCACAAGCGTCTCTTGAATGTCAGCTTTCTCCAGTTTTATTCCTGCTGTTGCTGCCTGAGTTGAGGGCACCCACAATTCACCAGCCTCCGGACTGATCTCCACATTTGTGATGGGCTCTCGTCAAACCTGCTCTGCTCGGGCTTTCCTGGTGGCGCAGTAGTTGAGAGTCCGCCTGCCGATTCAGGGGACACGGGTTCGTGCCCCGGTCTGGGAAGATCCCACATGCCGCGGAGCGGCTGGGCCCATGAGCCATGGCCGCTGAGCCTGCGCGTCCGGAGCCTGTGCCCCGCAACGGGAGAGGCCACAACAGTGAGAGGCCCGCGTACCACAAAAAAAAAAAAAACCAAAAAAACCCCTGTTCTGCTCAGACCCACCCATGCATTGTAGAGCAGGAAATGAGTTATCGCCCAGGCCCACAGCTTACTTCAGAGTTACAATGTGATCACAGTGTGTGATGCCTAATGGCCTGATGGTGATTATGTGATTTGTGGGCATTTTTTCAGGATGCTTAGGTGGCTCTCTCAGGAATTATACTTGGAATGCAGATGCTCAATCCAGCTAACAGACTTTGCTAATGGTTTTTGCAACTGTAAAAGTTAATTCTGCTGGAGTGTAAGGGACTTGTGGTTTTGGTAAACCCCTGCTTGGAACCTCCCAAGGCCTGGCAGGACACTTAGCTGAACAAACGTTGCCACCAACCAGGGACATTTTCAATGAAGAGATGGGAGACTTGCTGAACATTCCACAGTCTAAGGTCCTCAGATGTCCTTTGCTGAAAATGTGTCCTTTGAGCTCATTAGAGAAAAAAGTCACCTGTCTGTGTCAGAGGCCTTAGTCTCACCTGCTCTCAACTTGCTTCCACCCAGCTCCTTCTCTGCATAGCTAACAGTCATTTTTTAACACTTCAAATCTAATTACGGCATTCCTCCACTTGAAGAATGTAGACCTTTGATCTTAGGATACATCCCATGATCCTCACCCCTTTCTGACTGCTCATATCTCTTTCTATTTCCTCCTTCACACGTTAAAATTCAGCTGTACACAGTCACTTTTTTGTTTTGTTTTGTTTTGCGGAACACAGGCCTCTCACTGTTGTGGAGCACAGGCTCCGGACGTGCAGGCTCAGCGGCCATGGCTCATGGGCCCTGCCGCTCCGCGGCACGTGGGATCTTCCTGGACTGGGGCACGAACCCATGTCCCCTGCATCAGCAGGCGGACTCTCAACCACTGCGCCACCAGGGAAGCCCTAAAGACAACTTTTACTTGGCCATGGTCAGGCGAAGTAATTGGGTGGTGAATTTGTTATGAATTTCCCGTCTTTATTTTCTACAACTTTTAAAATCCCACACTTTAAAAACTCAGTAATAGAAGGACTTCATAGATTGTGTCTTCCAACAATTGTATTTCTATATATATTAGACACTTACCCTTTGCAAACTTAGGGAGTCTTAGGGCCTTCAAGTGATTATGTTAACCTAAACTCTAATTATTTCCTTTGGCATAAAAAGTCCAGCAGTCAGGAAGAGGCCAAAGGCCCTAGCAACTGTTTCAGTACAATTTGGATGGATGCAGATGAAACTGCACTCACATTTTATGTGTTGGATGCCGTCCCAATTATGAGCTTAGTCACATCCGAGAGTTCAGAGGGCTCAGAGCAGGGGTGGGGGGAGGATACACGGTTCCTAGTAATTATTCCGGGACAGAACGGGCTTTTCTCTGCTCTGAGCAGCATGGAGGTGAGCTCTGACTGTCTGATCCTAGGTGGATTAAAAAAACTTCTCCAGTCTTCCCAAAGCATTATCTTTACGAAGTGTTATGCTTGGGCAGCTGGTTGTGGGGAGGGGGAAAGGGAGAGGTGGCATTGCGGGAACGGCTGATTCAGATGCTGCAATTATTTCGGGACTGGAAACAGAATTGAAATGACCCAGATGGTTGGCCTAATGAAGCTGAACCAAAATCTATGCCAAGAGGGGCCAGAGCCACGTTTCATCTGTGTGTGTGTGTGTGTGTGTGTGTGTGTGTGTGTGTGTGTGTGTGTGAGAGAGAGAGAGAGAGAGAGAGAGAGAGAGAGAGAGAGAGGAACCAGCGTGCATGCATGGTTGATTTTTGGTTGAAAAGATCTTGCGGCTGTAGGAGTGAAAGTGCAGCATGCCGAGATGGATGTGCTTATGCAGAGAAAAGAAATCACAACCAAATACAGAGCCTTTTCCTGCCCTGGTCTGGCCTCAGGCAGGCCTGCTTCCTCTCAGTTGCACCCATATGGAAAATCCACTTTCCTTTGGCTTTTAAAATAGACCATATTTCCTGGGAGAGTATGGTGCCTTTTGGAGAAGGTGCTTGAAGTGATTAAGCAGAGCGGGGGATATCCATGCTGCCGACTTGTGCCAGGGCATTCGTCCAAAACTGCCTCGCTGGCGGAAAACACATTGTGCTACATGCTGGAGTGATGGGCCCCGGTCACCTTGTCTGTGGACTCTGACTTACCCACGCCAACCCCCATACCACTGCCGAGCTTGAGTCAAGAGTGAGGACAGGGCTCCAGACCAACCCCACATCTCCCTGGGTTTTAGAACCATAAAAGGATCTTTTATTTTAACTAAAGTAGTTAATGTATGTAAATCTTTAGAACACTGCCTGGTACCTAATATATACTAATTACATTTTGATGATGATGATGATTATTGTAAGCAGCTCTTTGCAGGAAACTGCCCTCAGTAGGAAGCCCTTTTCCTTGTCACTTTAGCGAAGCTACATTGTAACTAACTTTTAAACCAGGTGCCCCCATGCTCTACTCATCTCCAGACCAAACACACTTTTCAAATCTTTTGATCACACAATGCCTTGCCTAACCTGTTGGTTCTTTCCATAGATCAAAGAAGTAAAAATGGGGCTTACCTGGTAGCGCAGTGGTTGAGAGTCCGCCTGCCGATGCAGGGGACACGGGTTCATGCCCCGGTCCAGGAGGATCCCACGTGCCACGCAGCGGCTGGGCCCGTGAGCCATGGCCGTTGAGCCTGGGGGTCCGGAGCCTGTGCTCCGCAACGGGAGAGGCCACAACGGCGAGAGGCCCGCGTACCGCAAAAAAAAAAAAAAAAAAAAAAAAGAAGAATAAGTAATTAACAGATGACCAGGTCTCTTCCCCAGCTTCCCTTTCAGTTATCTTGTGAACAAACTGTATGAACAAGATAACATCTAAAGAAAAATCACGAGGGGTTGACAAGTCTACAAACAATGGGAGATGGTGACGACTCTGACCCCCTATCTCAATGATAACTGAGAGTACTTCACTTTTTCCCTTTAAAAAGTTTAATGGAGACTTCCGGGTAAGATGGCGGAAGAGTAAGACGCGGAGATCACCTTCCTCCCCACAGATACACCAGAAATACAGCTACACGTGCAACAACTCCTACAGAACACCTACTGAACGCTGGCAGAAGACCCCAGACCTCCCAAAAGGCAAGAAACTCCCCACATACCTGGGTAGGGCAAAGCAGAGAGATTCCCGCACAGAGGAGCGGTGCCGAGCGGCACTCACCAGCCCGAGAGGCTTGTCTGCTCCCCCGCCAGGGCGAGCGGCGCTGGAGCTGAGGCTCGGGCTTCGGTCAGAGCGCAGGGAGAGGACTGGGACTGGCGGCGAGAACTCAGCCTGAAGGGGGCTAATGTGCCACAGCTAGCCGGGAGGGAGTCCGGGAAAACTCTGGAGCTGCCGAAGAGGCAGGAGGCTTTTTCTTCCCTCTTGGTTTCCTGGTGCGCGAGGAGAGGGGATTAAGAGCGCCGCGTAAAGGAGCTCCAGAGACGGGCGCGAGTCGCGGCTGAAAGCAAGGAGCCCAGAGACGGGCGTGGGACGCTGGGGCTGCTGCTGCCGCCGCCAAGAAGCCTGTGTGCGAGCGCAGGACACTGTCCACACCGCCCTTCCGGGAGCCTGTGCAGCCTGCCACTGCCGGGGTCCCGGGATCCAGGGGCGGCTTCCCTGGGAGAACGCACGGCGCGCCTCGGGCTGGTGCAACGTCACGCCGACCTCTGCCGCTGCAGGCTCGCCCCGCACTCCGTGCCCCTCCCTCCCGCCCGGCCTGAGTGAGCCAGAGTCCCCGAAGAGGCTGCTCCTTTAACCCTGTCCTGTCTGAGCGAAGAACAGACGCCCTCCGGCGACCTACACGCAGAGGCAGGGCCAAATCCAAAGCTGAGACCCAGGAGCTGTGAGAACAAAGAAGAGAAAGGGAAACCTCTCCCAGCAGCCTCAGAAGCAGCGGATTAAAGCTCCACAATCAACTTCATGTACCCTGCATCTGTGGAATACATGAATAGACAACAAATCATCCCAAATTGAGGAGCCAGGAGTCAGTGCTGTGCCTCTGAGGTGGGAGAGCCAACTTCAGGACACTGGTCCACAAGAGACCTCCCAGCTCCACATAATATCAAACGGCGAAAATCTTCCAGAGATCTCCATCTCAACACCAGCACCCAGCTTCACTCAACGACCAGCAAGCTACAGTGCTGGACACCCTATGCCAAACAACTAGCAAGACAGGAACACAGCACCACCCATTAGCAGAGAGGCTGCCTCAAATCATAAAAAGTCCGCAAACACCCCAAAACACACCACCAGACGTGGACCTGCCCACCAGAAAGACAAGATCCAGCCTCATCCACCAGAACACAGGCAGTAGTCCCCTCCACCAAGAAGCCTACACAACCCACTAAACCAACCTTAGCCACTGGGGACAGACACCAAAAACAACGGGAACTACGAACCTGCAGCCTGCAAAGAGGAGACCCCAAACACAGTAACATAAGCAAAATGAGAAGACAGAAAAACACACAGCAGGAGAAGGAGCAAGATAAAAACCCACCAGACCTAACAAATGAAGAGGTAATAGGCAGTCTATCTGAAAAAGAATTCAGAATAATGATGGTAAAGATGATCCAAAATCTTGGAAATAGAATAGACAAAATGCAAGAAACAGTTAACAAGGACCTAGAAGAACTAAAGACGAATCAAGCATCGATTAAAAACACAATAAATGAAATAAAAAATACTCTAGATGGGATCAATAGCAGAATAACTGAGGCAGAAGAACGGATAAGTGAGGTGGAAGATAAAATAGTGGAAATAACTGCTGCACAGCAAAATAAAGAAAAAAGAATGAAAAGAACAGAGGACAGTCTCAGAGACCTCTGGGACAACATTAAACGCACCAACATTCGAATTATAGGGGTTCCAGAAGAAGAAGAGAAAAAGAAAGGGACTGAGAAAATATTTGAAGAGATTATAGTTGAAAACTTCCCTAATATGGGAAAGGAAATAGTTAATCAAGTCCAGGAGGCACAGAGAGTCCCATACAGAATAAATCCAAGGAGAAATACACCAAGACACATATTAATCAAACTGTCAAAAATTAAACACAAAGAAATCATATTAAAAGCAGCAAGGCAAAAACAACAAATAACACACAAGGGAATCCCCATCAGGATAACAGCTGATCTCTCAGCAGAAACTCTACAAGCCAGAAGGGAGTGGCAGGACATACTTAAAGTGATGAAGGAGAAAAACCTGCAACCAAGATTACTCTACCCAGCAAGGATCTCATTCAGATTTGATGGAGAAATTAAAACCTTTACAGACAAGCAAAAGCTGAGAGAGTTCAGCACCACCAAACCAGCTTTACAACAAATGCTAAAGGAACTTCTCTAGGCAAGAAACACAACAGAAGGAAAAGAACTACAATAACGAACCCAAAACAATTAAGAAAATGGGAATAGGAACATACATATCAATAATTACCTTAAATGTAAATGGACTAAATGCTCCCACCAAAAGACACAGACTGGCTGAATGGATACAAAAACAAGACCCATATATATGCTGTCTACAAGAGACCCACTTCAGACCTACAGACACATACAGACTGAAAGTAAGGGGATGGAAAAAGATATTCCATGCAAATGGAAACCAAAAGAAAGCTGGGGTAGCAATTCTCATATCAGACAAAATAGACTTTAAAATAAAGACTACTAGAAGAGACAAAGAAGGACACTACATAATGATCAAGGGATCAATCCAAGAAGAAGATATAACAATTGTAAATATTTATGCACCCAACATAGGAGCACCTCAATACATAAGGCAAATACTAACAGCCATAAAAGGAGAAATCGACAGTAACACAATCATAGTAGGGGACTTTAACACCCCACTTTCACCAATGGACAGGTCATCCAAAATGAAAATAAATAAGGAAACACAAGCTTTAAATGATACATTAAACAAGATGGACTTAATTGATATTTATAGGACATTCCATCCAAAAACAACAGAATACACATTTTTCTCAAGTGCTCATGGAACATTCTCCAGGATAGATCATATCTTGGGTCACAAATCAAGCCTTGGTAAATTTAAGAAAATTGAAATTGTATCAAGTATCTTTTCCGACCACAATGCTATGAGACTAGATATCAATTACAGGAAAAGAGCTGTAAAACATACAAACACATGGAGGCTAAACAATACACTACTTAATAACGAAGTGATCACTGAAGAAATCAAAGAGGAAATTAAAAAATACCTAGAAACAAATGACAATGGAGACACGACGACCCAAAACCTATGGGATGCAGCAAAAGCAGTTCTAAGAGGGAAGTTTATGGCAATACAATCCCACCTTAAGAAACAGGAAATATCTCGAATAAACAACCTAACCTTGCACCTAAAGCAATTAGAGAAAGAAGAACAAAAACATCCCAAAGTTAGCAGAAGGAAAGAAATCATAAAAATCAGATCAGAAATAAATGAAAAAGAAATGAAGGAAACGATAGCAAAGATCAATAAAACTAAAAGCTGGTTCTTTGAGAAGATAAACAAAATTGATAAACCATTAGCCAGACTCATCAAGAAAAAAAGGGAGAAGACTCAAATCAATAGAATTAGAAATGAAAAAGGAGAAGTAACAACTGACACTGCAGAAATACAAAAGATCATGAGAGATTACTATAAGCAACTCTATGCCAATAAAATGGACAACCTGGAAGAAATGGACAAATTCTTAGAAATGCACAACCTGCCAAGACTGAATCAGGAAGAAATAGAAAATATGAACAGACCAATCACAAGCACTGAAATTGAAACTGTGATTAAAAATCTTCCAACAAACAAAAGCCCAGGACCAGATGGCTTCACAGGCGAATTCTATCAAGCATTTAGAGAAGAGCTAACACCTATCCTTCTCAAACTCTTCCAAAATATAGCAGAGGGAGGAACACTCCCAAACTCATTCTACGAGGCCACCATCACCTTGATACCAAAACCAGACAAGGATGTCACAAAGAAAGAAAACTACAGGCCAATATCACTGATGAACATAGATGCAAAAATCCTCAACAAAATACTAGCAAACAGAATCCAACAGCACATTAAAAGGATCATACACCATGATCAAGTGGGGTTTATTCCAGGAATGCAAGGATTCTTCAATATACGCAAATCAATCAATGTGATACACCATATTAACAAGTTGAAGGAGAAAAACCATATGATCATCTCAATAGATGCAGAGAAAGCTTTTGACAAAATTCAACACCCATTTATGATAAAAACCCTGCAGAAAGTAGGCATAGAGGGAACTTTCCTCAACATAATAAAGGCCATATATGACAAACCCACAGCCAGCATCGTCCTCAATGGTGAAAAACTGAAACCATTTCCACTAAGATCAGGAACAAGACAAGGTTGCCCACTCTCACCACTCTTATTCAACATAGTTTTGGAAGTTTTAGCCACAGCAATCAGAGAAGAAAAGGAAATAAAAGGAATCCAAATGGGAAAAGAAGAAGTAAAGCTGTCACTGTTTGCAGATGACATGATACTATACATAGAGAATCCTAAAGATGCTACCAGAAAACTACTAGAGCTAATCAATGAATTTGGTAAAGTTGCAGGATACAAAATTAATGCACAGAAATCTCTGGCATTCCTATATACTAATGATGAAAAATCTGAAAGTGAAATCAAGGAAACACTCCCATTTACCATTGCAACAAAAAGAATAAAATATCTAGGAATAAACCTACCTAAGGAGACAAAAGACCTGTATGCAGAAAATTATAAGACACTGATGAAAGAAATTAAAAATGATACAAATAGATGGAGAGATGTACCATGTTCTTGGATTGGAAGAATCAACATTGTGAAAATGACTCTACTACCCAAAGCAATCTACAGATTCAATGCAATCCCTATCAAACTACCAATGGCATTTTTCACAGAACTAGAACAAAAAATTTCACAATTTGTATGGAAACACAAAAGACCCCGAATAGCCAAAGCAATCTTGAGAACGAAAAATGGAGCTGGAGGAATCAGGCTCCCTGACTTCAGACTATACTACAAAGCTACAGTAATCAAGACAGTATGGTACTGGCACAAAAACAGAAATACAGATCAATGGAACAGGATAGAAAGCCCAGAGATAAACCCACGGACATATGGTCACCTTATCTTTGATAAAGGAGGCAGGAATGTACAGTGGAGAAAGGACAGTCTCTTCAATAAGTGGTGCTGGGAAAACTGGACAGGGACATGTAAAAGTATGAGATTAGATCACTCCCTAACACCATACACAAAAATAAGCTCAAAATGGATTAAAGACCTAAATGTAAGGCCAGACACTATCAAACTCCTAGAGGAAAACATAGGCAGAACACTCTATGACATAAATCACAGCAAGATCCTTTTTGACCCACCTCCTAGAGAAATGGAAATAAAGACAAAAATAAACACATGGGACCTAATGAAACTTCAAAGCTTTTGCACAGCAAAGGAAACCATAAACAAGACCAAAAGACAACCCTCAGAATGGGAGAAAATATTTGCAAATGAAGCAACTGACAAAGGACTAATCTCCAAAATTTATAAGCAGCTCATGCAGCTCAATAAGAAAAAAACAAACAACCCAATCCAAAAATGGGCAGAAGACCTAAATAGACATTTCTCCACAGAAGATATACAGACAGCCAACAAACACATGAAAGGATGCTCAACATCTTTACTCATTAGAGAAATGCAAATCAAAACTACAATGAGATATCATCTCACACCAGTCAGAATGGCCATCATCAAAAAATCTAGAAACAATAAATGCTGGAGAGGGTGTGGAAAAAAAGGAACACTCTTGCACTGCTGGTGGGAATGTGAATTGGTACAGCCACTATGGAGAACAGTATGGAGGTTCCTTAAAAAACTACAAATAGAACTACCATATGACCCAGCAATCCCACTACTGGGCATATACCCTGAGAAAACCATAATTCAAAAAGAGACATGTACCAAAATGTTCATAGCAGCCCTATTTACAATAGCCCGGAGATGGAAACAACCTAAGTGTCCATCATCGGATGAATGGATAAAGAAGATGTGGCACATATATACAATGGAATATTACTCAGCCATAAAAAGAAATGAAATTGAGCTATTTGTAATGAGGTGGATGGACCTAGAGTCTGTCATACAGAGTGAAGTAAGTCAGAAAGAGAAAGACAAATACTGTATGCTGACACATATATATGGAATTTAAGAAAAAAATGTCATCAAGAACATAGGGGTAAGACAGGAATAAAGACACAGACCTACTAGAGCATGGACTTGAGGATATGGGGAGGGGGAAGGGTAAGCTGTGACAAAGTGAAAGAGCGGCATGGACATATATACACTACCAAATGTAAGGTAGATAGCTAGTGGGAAGCAGCCGCATAGCACAGGGAGATCAGCTCGGTTCTTTGTGACCGCCTGGAGGGGTGGGATAGGGAGGGTGGGAGGGAGACGCAAAAGGGAGGGGATATGGGAACATATGTATATGTATAACTGATTAAATTTGTAAAATAAAAAAATAAAAAAATAAATAAATAAATAAAAAAAAAAAAAAAAAAAAAGTTTAATGGCCAAACAGAATCTTTAGAGTTGGTTTTTGGGGACACTGAATCACCTTCCCCCCAGACTGTGGGGCTTTTCTGATTAAAAGCAACTTTCCTTTCTACCAACACTTGCCACTCAAGCATTGATTTTTGAGCAGTGAGCAGCTGGATCTGAGTTTGGCAACATTATTATTATTTATTGTTTATTTGACATCTTAGCTGTGGGCTACAAAAATGCTGAGTACTGCCACCAGTCCTCTGGTGGACGGCAGTGTGCCCATCCAGTCTGCTAAATCTTTCTTGACTGACATGAACACAGGGTCTCAGGATAGGACGTTTTTGCAGGCACACTGCTTAAACCGCAAAGCAGATCGTGTTAGGGGTCTGGCTCCAAGAAGGCAGTCAAATGGAAAGAGATGAGGCCATAAAAGCATCATTAACGCTGCATCCTGGGCTCCTGAGTCTGTCATGCAGTGCTTCAGTGTCTTTCTGTTTAAAAGTTGTTTCCTCAGAGTGCAAATCTTTACTTGCTTTTATCTTTCTAAACAAAACTTATATTCTCAAGTTGAGTTGCACATTCCCATAAGAAGAATTGTGCTGGATGTGCACAATAAAGATAGGGGTTGTTTCTGCCCAATCTGCCTGTGTGCTTGGTTCAGACAGAATTGCACTGCTCTTGGCAGTGATCTTGGAAGCTGCTGGCTACCAGGGGTTCCTAAATGGTTTCGGAAGCTGTTGGAAACCATCAGAATACGCAGCAGAAGGGAAACAGCTGTGCTTGCTGCAAGGGAGTTCAGGGTGTGGGGTCCTGGCTCTTCCTCATATCAGTCACACTCACAGTGGTTCTGTGCTGATGGTGAAAAATGCCTCTTTCCAGTGGGATTCTGTTACATCCATCAATCTTCAACACACAAATGGTGAGCTGCTTTCAACCAAAATAGTTATTCCTTCACTTGACAACACATATCTCACTTTTAAGATCCAGTTAACTGTTTTCATTGACCAAATGATGGGTAATTGGCTGTTTTAAAATTAGGATGGGGACAGACATTCTTTTGTATTCAAGAAGGGACTCTTTGGTGTCCAAAGCTGGAGTGTTGCTGCTTCTGGAAATGTCTTTGTCCTGGTTTCTGTGGTACCACACTCTCCTGGCTATTTCTCATC
Organism: Mesoplodon densirostris; assembly: GCF_025265405.1. Taxonomy (NCBI): domain Eukaryota; kingdom Metazoa; phylum Chordata; class Mammalia; order Artiodactyla; family Ziphiidae; genus Mesoplodon; species Mesoplodon densirostris. The sequence continues at coordinate 206,045,374 of NC_082661.1, forward strand.
AGTACTTTTCTTTGCCGGCTTCTACTGAACCTCTAAATGTCGGACTGGTTCAGTCAGTGCTTGTTTATTTTTTATTTATTTATTTTTTTGCGGTACACGGGCCTCTCACTGCTGTGGCCTCTCCCGTTGCGGAGCACAGGCTCTGGACATGCAGGCTCAGCGGCCATGGCTCACAGGCCCAGCCGCTCCACGGCATGTGGGATCTTCCCGGACCGGGGCACGAACCCATGTCCCCTGCATCGGCAGGCGGACTCTCAACCACTGCCCCACCAGGGAAGCCCTGCTTTACTCTTTTAAGATGATTGTCTGGCAGTAGCTTCCACGGGAGTGACACTTGTAATTTACACAGTAACCAAGTAAGCTGGTTATACCAGCCAGTACCCAGTGGAAAACAAAATTTAACTTAAGTGATGCAAGATAATTTAATGGAGAGAGTACTTACAGAGATATGTGTATTTGGGTGTACGGGTGAGAGAACCCAAATAAAGAACTTGGTTGAGATACCAAGACATTAATAACAGCAGGAAGCAGTTAGCACTTTTAGTCTTGAATTGGCAAGGAGAGGAAATAGTATCAACGGAGCCCAGCGTGAGATGGAACTACAGAAACGGAATCACAGATAGTAGCTGAGCCCATGAAATGATGCAACCACTGCTGTAAAAGTGGCCCAGAATGTGTATGTAGGGGACAAAATACCTCAACCTCTTTTCCTTCTGCTAATAAAGCCCATTGTTTGAACCCAATCAGAAGTCAGCTAGCCAATATGGAGAGCAGTATGGAGGTTCCTTTTAAAACTAAATATAGAGTTAACATATGATGCAATTAAACTCCTCATCATATATCTGGAGAAAACCATAATTCAAAAAGATACATACACCCCAATGTTCATTGCAGCACAATTTACAATTGCCAAGACATGGAAGCAACCTAAGTGCCCATTAACAGGTGAACAGATAAAGAAGATATGGTGTATATATACAATGGAATATTACTCAGTCATAAAAAAGAATGAAATAATGCCATTTGCAGAAACATGGATGGACCTAGAGATTTAAACTAAGTGAAGTAAGTCAGACAGAGAAAGACAAATATCATGACATAACTTTTATATGGAATCTGGAAAAAATGATACAAATGAACTCATATACAAAACAGAAAGGGACCCACAGACATAGAAAACAAACTTATGGCTACCAAAGGGGAAAGGGTGGGGGAGGGATAAGTTAGGTGGTTGAGATCAACATATACACACCACTATATATAAAATAGGTAACCAACACCTACTGTATAGCACAGGGACCTATGCTCAATATTTTGTAATAACCTATAAGCTAAAAGAATCTGAAAAAAAAATGAATCACTTTTCTCTTCACCTGAAACTAACACAACATTGTAAATCAACTATAGTTCAATTTAAAAAATAAGAAAAAGTAAAAGAAGTCAACTAGCAAGAGCTAGCTGTCCAGGGTGATGTAATCTTATATCGGTCAGGCTCCCAAAGAAGGAGCAAGACAGAGAAGGACAAAGAAGAAATGAGGAAGGATCTCAGAGGAGGGAGACTCCTTCAATGAAAAATTTCAAATATTAGAATTTATGGACATGGATACCTGGCTTACTTTTCCCTTAGCACTGAAGAAGTTTCATTCAATCTTTTCTTCTCTCTGCTGAGATGCAAGGAAATGAGGCACATTATTTATAAACTTCCTTTGTTTTTCACAGCAACGTGCCTTTAGAAACTGGATCAGCAAGTAGAATGACCAGAAATAGATCATTTAGTATTATATGCTAAAAGATACGAACATTTTAAATTTACTTATGTCAAACCCACTCCCAAGGAAGAACCTAAGGCTGCTCTGTAAAGGTGTAGTCACAGCTTCTGTTCCTGGACAGTATTCATGCATGGATGAGGGGAAATTCTGACTCAGGGGAAAAAAAATCAGCTGAAATGGAAGAGAATCTGTCAGTGTTATGAAAAATGATCTCTATGGGCTTTTAGACACACTGAATGACCAGATGGGTAAAATTAGAGATTGTTTGTAGAAGCTTCTATAAAGGAAATGTGATTGAATGAAAGTATTTTGTGATATACAAAATACAAAAAGTGATGCATATGTGTGCATGTGTCTGGAGAAGGGTGTGAGGGGGAGGGAGAGTAGTAATACTGATGGCAACATGCAGAGAAAGTGTAAGAATAAGTAACAGCTTTTCATTATCTAGGAGGGTAAGTGACACTCTCAAAAAACCTATGGTGAAAGAATTTCTATATTCATAGAAACTTTCACTGTTTTTTTTTTAACTCTTTTTTTTTCATCTTGTAGAAATGCCATCAATATCACATCAATTCTCCAATTTTCCAGGAAGGCAATAGCAGAGTATAGGCAATTACAGGGCTGGATTTGTACATAAGAGAGATAGAGATAGATTCAGATTCTGACCCAAGTTGAGATTTCAAAAAAACTTTCTGCTGCTAAGTTCAGTGCTGAAAAAGTAAATCTTGCTGGTTTTCATTGCCCTTAGATTACACCTGCCCTTTTGTTGTAAACACGTGTGTCTTTCACATCATCCCAATACAATTTGCCATGGGTGACCCCATTTCAAAGCAATGTTTGTTTAGCAAAGGTAGTTTATCCTGGCAAAGTTTTCTAAATAATTCATAGGTGATTTCTACCAACTGAGAAAGAAATGTTGGTCTCCAGATATGAAAAAATAAGTAGTAAATGTCCATCTTTAATCAGACAAAAAGTGCCTTCGTCAAAGGGTATAATACGTACCTAAAATGTAGAAATAATGAGGGCAATTTTCATAATGTCATTACCTGTCACACAAAGTGAAAAAAAATTACCAAAGCCTGCAGAACAATGGGAATTGTTCTACAGCTTGGAACTCTAAGCCTCCTGGTGGGATATTGGGCTCATTTGTATCTATACCATCAGCGAATATTTTAACAGTTTGTGAATCTGTCCTTAAAATAATATGCTACCAAATTACTCTTGCTGACCTACAAATTTGAAATAAAAATTAAAAGTGCAATGAGAAAGAAGCAAAAAATACTGGGAATCAGGAGACCTTGCAAGTTTATCCTCTGCCACTAACAGCTTGTATGACTGCTTAGAATTAGTCTCATTTGAAAATCTTGTTGTGATTCTGTGACAACAATGAAACAGAATTAAGCCCCCAACACTTGTCTTAATGAAATGAAGGATTCTTTGACATCACTAAGTATAGAAACTAATAAGTAATTTAGAACTCTTTATTTACCATGACTTTAAAAAATGGATTATAGAAAAAAAATCAGTTCTTAAACAAGTCAAATTGTATGGGAATAATTGTGCACTTTATGGCTTTATCCTAATGTGAATATCTTTAGTCCTCTCAACCACTGGCAGTTCTTGATAGCTTCATGCTTTTTTTGCTTTTGGGTCTTTGCTTATACATTTTTCTCTCCCTGTGTCCTGCCTTCACTGGGTAAATCATATGCATTCTGAATCCCCTCCCCAACCTGGATTAAGTGATGCTGAATGAACCTCATAATTGTATAGACAGTATGTCTGTGTCAGGGTGGTAGTAATGAATAATTCCAAAGTTATTAGGAGGGAAGGGAGAGGGGCACAACCTTTAAAAGAATGACATAGCCATAAAACATGACAAAAGCTGGTTAGAACCGACTAGGTCCAAGATGGCGGAAGATTTAACTTCCAGTGGACCTTGAGCCTCATTATACGCTCATTGTAACACATTAGCTAAATGACACACCCGCCAGCACCATGACAGTTCTGAGGTTAACAGTAAAAGGTCAAAACGTGGGCAGTAGCCCAATTCCTGGAAATCTCTGCCTCTTCCCCCCAATAATTAGAATAATCCTCTCACTCTTTAGCCTATGAAATTACCAGCCCATTAAAGCTAACCACGCCATACTTGGAGGCTCTCTCGCCTTCTGAGATGGCCCACACTCTGTGGAGTGTGTTTCTCTCTAAATAAATCCACTTCTTACCTATAACTTTGTCTCTAACTGAATTCTTTTTGCAATGAGACATCAATAACCTCAAATCCACCAGAAACAAAGTCTCAATAGGCTTAATGTAATAAGTCTTTAATTCTCACCTATACGACACAAATGCTGGTTCACAGGAGTTTTCTGCTCATTGTAACTACTCAGGCACCCTCGCAATGGAAGCTTTACTTAGTATACATGTCCATGATCACCTGTCTCCCAAAGTCTCCAGTGGGAATGACACATCACTGTTGCTCATTTATCACTGGCCAAAGCAAGCCCATGTTTCCAACTTCAATATTTGTTCAGCAGCATCAGTGAGCACCAGCTATAGCAGTGATAAAGAGTAAGACTTTGGTATCCAACCACTTGGCTCAAGTTCTATCTCTGATCCTTGCTGGCTGTGATTTTTGACAAGTTATTTAAACCTTTTTTTTTTTTTTTTTTTGGTCTCAGTTTCTCACCTGTAAAATGGTGCTTATAATAGTACATTCTTATTGGGTTTTGAAAACTATATGAGTTAATACATGTAAAACACGAATGGCACTGCTTGACATGACCTTAAATTGGTGTTAGCTATTATTTTACCCTATATGCAGCTTTTCGTGCATCATAATATAACTTTTGTTTACATGATTATCTCTGCTACAGGAATGGTCTCCTTGTTAGTGGGAATCTCCTTGTTGAGTGTTGTAACTTCAGAGCTTGTAGAGTAGGAACACAACAGGTATTTTATTCCCTCTGAGTTTTAGGTGTCTGTATTAACTCTTTCAAATCATTAGAATACTACCTCTGTGCAGCAAACTGCACTTGAAGACGTACAGAAATTAATTAACTTGTATACTCAACCAACAGCAGAATGTCTTATCCGCTGCAATAATTTGGTTTAGTTAGGAGACTTAAAGAAGCAAACAACTACTTTCTACCTGTTTATCATTTATTTCTGGCACATTGGAGAGACTTGTGAAAGAAGAAAAACACTCCTAACATTCATGGTTTCGTTAAAAATAAAATAGTTCCAAAGTCCTAAAAATGGAAACAACTTTCTTTCTCCATATGTTTTCACTAAACTTTCATGACCATCATATGAATTACACAGAGTTTAAATGACATGTGGGTAACAAGAGCATATCAAACTTCAATACAATTTCACTCACAATTTGATTCGGCAAGGCAAGAAAAATAGGTTACTTAAACTCTGTCCGCATTGCAGTACAGTGTAGTTGACAGCTGTGAATAAAAGTTGAATAACGCTGTGCTGAAAAGACCAGCGTTTCCTGTTGATACTCATTGGTGGGATGGGAAGGGCCTCTGGGTTGTCAGTGCTCCCTCCAGGGACACACATTGTGGTGGAAATTTTAGAGGTCAGACTTTCTGAGATAAGGAACAGGACTTGTTTGCTCACAATAGTTCTGAACTCAGAAAGTCATTCATGAACTCTTTTGAACACTTTTCCACCAAAGGCTCAAGTAAAGAATGTGGGTTAATAAAACTGGGTAGTAGCAGGAGACATGCGAATCATTATCCTGTGTCTTTTAACTGAGTTTAATATTGTGTTTGAAGAGAAAGTAAAAATACAGGAAAACTACAAAAAAAGTATATGTATGATAAACATATCTGGTTCAAATCTTTTTTTTTTCTTTATAAACTCCATCATTGTGGATCAGCTTTCTTTAAATACCTTCCTCCTTTCTGAGATTCATGGTTTTTGAGGGTGGATCTATATTCCAAATAAAATGATTGGTGGTTGTCAAATAATTTCAGTGTTTGATGTAAAAATTAAATGTTTCTAATATCAAGATAAGGGTCAGTTAATAAGGAAATATATCTTTTGGCCAATAATTCTTTCTGATACAAGCTCTTCCACAGTACTTTGTGTCCAGGAGCTTAGAATGTTTTGTGAGATGCATCATTGTAGCATTCCTTTCATTTAATATTAAATCATTTTTATTCAGTTAATATCCAGTAGATATGGATATTGACCCTGTAAAACCATAAGATAATAAACATTGGGATGAATTAAAAAGTTATCAATATTTTCCCTTGAAAAAATACACCTGGAGATTTTAAGATTGCTGGAATAAATATTTTTTAAAACCTTTATCCAGGTATTGTTATTGTACAGACTTGGATTAGAAAATAATTTCTATGTTGTGGGCCCGTGGCAAATCCTGGCTACTCTGCTTGCTGTTCTGAAACCTGGCTCACTACCGTGGCAGCAGGAAGGTTTACCATTGAGTTGTCACCAGCTCTCCTGCAGGTCAGGGGCACACCCTTCCTGACAATTCTCAGAGCCATAGAAATTGGCTGCAGGCTACAGAAATGCAATACAAGTTTAATCTGTAAGAATAAACATCTCCTATTTCATAGAACATAGAAGAGTGGTTGCCAAGGGCTGTGTGTGTGGGGAAATGAGGAGATGTAGGTCAAAGTGCACAAACTTTCAGTTATAAGTGAAACCAAGGAGGACCGTGTGGGGCTCCTGGGCACAAAAACCTTTCTGGGTCCCCTGTTTCTTGTTTGTAGGAAATAAACAATTCAGCCTCCTTGATCTTCCCTGAGTTCCAAAGGTCAGATGCAACAGTTGCTAATTAGGGAAAGAAGGGGATGAAGAAACAAGGGGGTAGCAGTCAAGAAACAACAGTGCAGCCTTGGGGCAGGACCCTGGTTCCTCTTCAAGGAATATATGTAACAGTATCTCTGAGTTCTTCTGCAGGAACTAAGCAACTTCAGGCTGAGCACAAGGTTCCTGAAACACGGCCCTGTTACCTCACCATCAACCAGTCAGGAGAAGGTCACACATCCTGCAGCCCTCAGTCAAAATTTTGCCTATAAAAACTTTTCCCTAAAAACCATCAGAGAGTTTGGGGTTTTTGAGCACGAGTCACCCGTTCTCCTTGCATGGACCTGAAATAAACCTTCCTCTGCTCAAAACTCTGACTTTTCAGTTTGTTTGGCCTCCTCACTGTACATTGGGCACACAGACTTGTGTTTTGTAACATAGGGAGAATTAAGTTCTGAGGGTCTTATGCACAGCATGGTGACATAGTTAATAATACAGTGCTGTATACATGAACATGGCTGAGAGTAGGTCTTAAGTTTTCTTACCACGCACACAACAAAGAGTTAACTATGTGAGATGATGGATGTGTTAAGTACCTTGATCTTGGTAATCATTTCATGAGGTCTATGTACATGAAGTCATCACCTTGTACACTTTAAATATATGTGACTATATTTGTCAATTATTCCTCAATGAAGCTGGAAAAAAAGAAAATCTGCTATTTTAGTCTACTGTCTCCCCACCTCACTTCAAGGTTGTTCCCTGTAAAAATGTTTTGACACATTAAATATTTTTCTCTGATGTTTGGTAGGAGGTTTGCAGAAGTGAATATTAAACTCCTATAATTCTTAGCATTTAAATAATGACAAAGTTGAAGTTCACTTTAAAAAAATTTTTTATTTATTTTATTTATTTTTTGCTGCATTGGGTCACTAGTTGCAGTGAAAGTTGAAGTTCACTTTTAAAAAAAGATTTATTTATTTTATTTATTTTTTGCTGCATTGGGTCACTAGTTGCAGTGAACGGGGGTTACTCTTCGTTGTGGTGCATGGGCTTCTCATTGCGGTGGCTTCTCTTGTTGAGGGAGCACGGGCTCTAGGCGCATGGCCTTCAGTAGTTGTGGTGTGTGGGCTTATAGTTGTGGCTCGCGGGCTCTAGAGCGCAGGCTCAGTAGCTGTGGTGCATGGGCTTAGCTGCTCCGCAGCATGTGGGATCTTCCTAGACCAGGGCTCGAACCCGTGTCCTCTGCATTGGCAGGTGGATTCTTAACCACTGCGCCACCAGGGAAGTCCAAAGTTCACTTTTATTTATTTACATCAGGTAACTAATTTGTTGCTCCAGTGGTTTCTTCTCAGAGACTAGATAGGAATATACTATCAATTGGTTTTGACTTACTTTTTTCAAAAAGAAATTATTGGAGTATAGTTGATTTACAACATTGTGTTAGTTTCAGGTGCACAGCAAAGTGATTCAGTTATATCTATCTATTTATCTATTCTTTTTCAGATTCTTTATCCATATAGTTTATTACAGAATATTGAGTAGAGCCCCCTGTGCTATACAGTAGGTCCTTGTTGGTTACCTATTTTATGAAGTGAGAATGGGGACAGAGGTCAGGAGTAAGAAAGCAGGATTTAAGATTCTCTAAATACCAATGGCCTTCTATCACAGTTGGAATATGGAAAGTCTAAAATGACATTGTAAAATTCTCCTTTGTTATCTAATAAAACATTCAACAATAGTTACAGCAAAGCTTACATATACACATTAACTGAAACAAATTTGCAGTTTCTTGCTATAATCTATTTTGCTAGTTATGAGTTCATAGAATATGTGATATCTGATGCTTTGTATTTCTGAAGTGGAGGAGGGTTATTATAGACCTGAGTGAAAGGGATGAGAATCTGGGTAAAGAGGCTAAACAATTATTTTTCTCAAAATAAAAATTAAAAAAAAACCCCTAAACACAAAAATGTGCATTAATCCTGCTCACTTTTTGCAGTCAAATGTCTAATTGCATCTCTCAGCCTTTCCATTTGTGACATTCGGGGCAGGTGTCACGCTGGCCAATGTTTATCATAATTACACTGCATCTTAACACCTGAGTAGAAGACTACTGAAATGTTGCACATAAATGTTTCAATGTAATAAAATCGCATATTAGGACATACATCTAAAGGTAGAGAAGATGTGAACAGAGCATTATATATATTACTAACAGCGACTATATAATTTCTTGAAAGATTCAAGAAGTCTTGTTCCCTTTCTCTTACCCTCACTCTCTGGACCAGAGTCCAGCAGATGTTCAAGGTCACTGTCATTCATTTTCCACAGTGCCAGGGACCTTTGAAGGATTCAGCATAACCGAGTGGCCATACAGTTGTAAAAGACATTAACTTTCCCATTAAGCTCTTGAGAATTTTGACCTTTCTGAAATGTCAGAAAAGGGATATTTTGCAGATAACTTGTGATCGACTAGATGCATAATATACCAAGTGTTTAGGTCCCTCTGTCTATCTCAGACCCGTGGGGGTGATGGATTGAATGAAATGCTGTTTTCTATTACATGGGAGTACTTGATAATTTTCATAGAGGCTCTCTTGGTAGAGAAAATGCTACAAGACCGGACACTGGTGATCATAGAATTGTATTCATCTAAACCAGTCCCCACGTTTTACAAATGAGAAAACTGAGCCTCAGAGAAATGAAATGATTTGCCCCAAGTCAGTCAGCCAGTTAACAGCAGAGTTGGGCACAGAATCCAGATCTTCTGACCCCTAGCCTGATATTCTTTCTACTTTATCACCCCCAACTGCACTTTTTCTCCCTTGTACTTTTTTGTCCTTTTATGTAATTTATTATCTATTGAAGTTCCAAGAAGATGAATTTAATTTTTTATTATAATTTTAATAAGGTGCCACAAAACATGAAATTCATATTTGAATCCCAATTTTCTTTCCTCAACCGTAAAGAGCTCTGAATAGTAAAGGCAAACCTGACCACATAAATTACCATTGTGTCTGGACTTTCCAGTTTTGATGGTTCTATATGTGTTATTATAAATCCAAACACATCTCTTACAGTGCCTTTTGAAGGTTTACAAGCCTATATGAGGCTAATTATCAGCCCTGTTAGATCTTTGACTAATTTTGTTTTTTTCTGGTTCAAATACTCCTGGCTTAGGCTCTAGAAATCTCTTTAGAATCCTTGAAGAATAGCAAAACATTTTTCAGAAAGACTGAGAATGTGTGTCTGTGTGTGTGTGCATGTGTGTGCATGCTTATATGTGTATCTTTTCCTTCCACAAAACCCAAGGAATTTACTTTTTCCTCCACAAAACCCCCAAAGTATTACCGCTTTCTAAGTGTTGATTCTCCGCCACTTAAATTGCTGGCTTCCTACACGTACAAGGCTGAGTAGTCTTTGGCAGTTGCCTATATGGTTGGCATTCACTGGGGTTAAGTAAAAAATCCATTGCCTAAAAGATGACATTTATAAAAGGATGTTCTAATCCAAATAGGAAACTACATGAAGTCAGATTTATTCTTTCTTAAAAATTAGCTGGAATCCCTCTAAACTGCACTTTCATCTCAAAGGACATACTGGTAATGTTATCTCTGAAGCTAATTTTAACACTTACATGGTATTTTAGAGTTCTGAGAAAGTGCCTTTATCTGATTTAAATAGATTATACAGAGTGAAATACCATTGTTTGGACAGTGTGCCAGTTTTCACGTTATCAAGATAAATTTTGCACTGAAATGGCATTCTCTGGCCTTCCTGCTGGCTGGCAGCACTCCCCACTCTCACTGTCAGCTCTGAAAACCACTTTGTCTTTTGCCCAAATCCCCTGCTGGGTACAATCATCTTACCAGCTGAGGAAGAGCTCTGGTTTTATCTTTTATTTATGACCAGCCCCCTTTTCTAGGTTCTCGGTAGAGAACCATATATTATTACTGAAATAAATTGTTAAAACTAAAAAGGTCCTTGACAATCACTCAGCCCAACCCCTTTATTGATAAATGAGGACCAGGGAGTGTAAAAGCCTTGCCCAAATTCAGAACTTCTTAGTGGCATCGGTGGACACAGAACCCATGTGTCCCAACTTACTTCCTGTCAGCTCTGCTTTTCCTGTTCCTCTCTCTTTGATAGGCTATAAAAATTCAGTCACATTTGGTATGATAAACTCTGGATAGATCAGATGGGTCATTTAAAAGTAACAAGACTTTATAATCCTCAGAAAGCCCCAAAGTACTCAGAATCTGCAATCTTCAAATATTTCTTCGAATTTGACGAATTGCACCTTTTTGTTTTAACGGATTTTGTGGCTCGTCTGATACCTCCATCTTGTTCCACTAAGGATGTGACCTTTGCACTGCGAGGGGTGCCTGGAGGTCTGCTGGGGGGACCTGCCAGGAGGATATTCAACTAAGGGTTATAAGGAGCATTTTGCAAATGAAAGGAATCTCTGTTATTGGATGAAGAGGGAGTGAAACGTGGAAGCTGGCTCGATAGCCTGGCTCAGTGAGGAATGAATGGGGATGAAAATAGGGGTGAGCCCTGATGAGACCAGCCAGGGTTCCCTCAGGAATATGCATCCTCTAGCCATGCCGCATGAACCAATGGACACATCCAAGGGAGAGAGGGGCTTAAAAAAAAATCTAAAAAGAAATTAAATTAGAAAAAGCTATTTTAACTAAAATCTCTCTGAGACATTTGGTATGTAAATCAACACATTCTTGGTACTTAGGTTAAAACTGGAACACATAGAAGAGCACAAGAAAGCCAGTCTTTAGTTTCCATGAGGAATTCAGCATCGCTTAGATCTCTGGAGGTCTTTTGATAACTCACAGCTCTGGTATCAGTGGGATCTGTTTCTTACTTTTTCCCTGGATCAGACCCCAAACACTTAATGACGTTTTTGTGTGAGAAAGATGACAGGCAGCTTGGAAAGTGTAGGGTCTGTTTGGATAAGAGCCTGGAGAACTTTTGGGTGAAGGACTTTTCTGGAAGGTCTGGGCAAAAACAATGGTGCTTTGAGGTCTGTCTTGGAGAATGTGGCACAAAAGGAAGGTGAAGGCATCTCCTCCTCTTTGCCACCCATTGCCCCTCAAGTTTTGTACTTTGAGGGGCCCATGTTGCCAGTGATGGGAATGCCCAGCCTTCCCTGCTGGAAAATGACAGCCATGCCTGGTGGACAGCGTGGGAATTTCAGGGCAGACTAGCAAAGCAAGAGGTGACTTGGGAGCTATTCACAGTGGAGGGGGCAGCGTGCCCAGAGGAGGGAGGGCACTAAGAAGATGTGGTCTTGGTACCCGGGGGTGCTCACCAGAGCCTCTGCAAACACTTGTGACACCTTTCAGGGGACTCTCAGAGACTATTCTGAGTCTCTGTGATTGGGTGAAGGGAAAGAGTTTGGAAACTTGAGTTGCGTTTGCTTTCTACTTCTCAAGTCTCTTGATCCTACTTGTGCTTAGGTTAGAAGCACACCTGTTTACTTGTAATTTCAAATTTATAAATTAAAGAACACTTCTATGGGACAGATTTGTGGTTGCCAAGGGAGAGGGGGTGGGGGAGGGATGGATTGGGGGTTTGGGGTTAGCAGATGCAAACTATTATATGTAGGATGGATAAACAACAAGGTCCTACTGTAGAGCACAGGGAACTATATTCAACATGCTGTGATAAACCGTAATGGAAAAGAATATTAAAAAAACAATGTATATATATGTATACCTGAATCACTTTGCTGTACAGCAGAAATTAACATAACATTGTAAATCAACTCTACTTCAATAAAAAAGAACACTCCTATGAATACTAGCATTATTGTGAATGATTGCAATATATTATTATTATTTTCTTGATTCTCCTAAAATAATATCCTCTGAACGAACAAATCACAGGTTAACTGCTCCATACTTCACACTAGAATCTTATACAGTTTAATTTCTTTTCTCCATTATAACTTTGCACACCTAGAATTTTAAAAGAAAATTTCAGTTTTCGAATTTTCAGTCGCCTCTTTGCTGCAATGACAAAACAGCATAAGAATCATGAAAGAAACAGAATAATTTCATCAACAACCTTTTCAGTGTCTGTGTCTAACTTTCCTTAAGATCTCACGTCCTTGGTCAAACCGAGTCTCCAGATGGTACTGTTGTCAGAAATATTTAGGAAAATAGATGACCCAAATATATTTTTACACTTGTGTTTACATTTGTATTTTTTACATTTATAAATCACTTGTTTTGTTTTTGAAATGTTTTTCAGGTCAAAGCAGTTTGAAGATCCCTCTTCAGCAGTTACTTGCCATTCTCACTCTATTCTTCCCATTTTCTGTGTATTAGATGATTTTTCAGTCTGGAATTTATAGTGCCCAGTGCAATACAAAGAGTTTTTGAGAATCTACATTTTCTTCCCTGGTAAAGCTTCTTTTAGCAACAATGAAAGTACTATAGATTGGACTCTGTGTCTGAGAACTGGCTCAAGCCTGGACACTACGGAAGGGGCAGTGAGTTGTCCATTAGTACAGATAACACCAGCCTTCTGTTCAGCCGAATTTCATCTTTTTAAGAAACATTTTTATTACATGTTACCAGGCAATGTCTTTGTTGTCTGCCCATCAATCTTGTCCTAGAAACTCTGTGGTTTATTAGAGATCACCACAGGGACTTGCAGCTTTGATGCCTATTATGGTAGCTGTCTTCCCTGCCTGGTGATTAAGCGCTGCTTTTCCAAATCCTTCCCTCCCCACCAACACAAGGAAGTCAGCATCCTACCTCCCATCCCAGCCTACTGAGAATGATCATGAACAAGCTTCTCAAGGACTCCAGTGTCCTCCTCATTGGTGCATCCCCTGACTCTTAGTAGAGGGGTGTCTTCTGGGAGTTCCCAGGGAACGTAGTCCACTGGTGGAGTCTTAGATTTTTTCATAACCACCTTGTCCACTTCTTTCAGCCTGCCGATCACTTTCTCAAACTCTGCAAAAAAAGTTCTGGTATTTCTACCTCAATTAATGGGAGTCGCTGGTTTTGTCAAAGTCCTAGGAACAAAGCAAGCAAAATACATCAGGACTGGCTTCAGGTGCCCTTGCTGGGGTGTTAAAGTCAAGAGCATACCCACTAGCAACAAACTCTTAACATGAAACCTTCTGGTTTACCTTTTCCAGACCATTCTAGGCACATTCATTGACCATTTCTAGGCACATTCTTTCAGCTGCTCCCAGCACCTGTTAGCCAGGCTCTTTATCTCTTTCAGTAAATAATTCCTTTCCTCCTTTAGCAGAGGCAGTATTTTGTCAATAAGCTCATGCTGGTCCAGCAGCCAGGAAGGGAGCCCACCTTGAGGGACAAGTATAACTTTTGCAAAGCGTTGGTCTCAGCTGAGGCTTCTGCACAGTCTGCAGTGAAAGGAAGCTGCTGTTCTCCAGCCAGAAGGATGGAGGGACTTTTTCAGGCCCAGAGGTTTAAGGGAAGTGGGGATTCGATGATTCTGGGTGCATCCATGTATCTCTGTCCTAAGTCCCAGGATCCCATCCCTTCTCTATCAGAATCTACCTTTAGCATCAGTAACTTACCAAGGTGCACACCAGCCTCTCTGCAGCTTTGCAGCTCTCACTCTCCAGTCTTGGTTCTTGTCCTCAGCAAGTCTTCCCTGCAGCTACAGATGGGGATGTTCTCTATAGAGGCTGCCATGGAGAACTTGTGGCTTTGATACTATGCTCTGAATTGGTAATTGGCAGACCTAAGTTTGTACTTTTATTGCTCCTGTCCATTCGTGGGACTTCATAATAACCACGAACCCCACAGCTCTTGTAATTACCCTCACTACCATATGTCCCAAATGCTAGAAATACTGTCAATCCAGTGTACCACTTTCTCTTGTATCTCATCCCAATTTGCCACACACAGAAGTTTTAGCAGTGGCCTCTGGTTTTTGTCACTTTATCTACCACCAACAATGGGGTTCCTATTGCCATCTAGTCTGTGAGTCAAGCAACTCCAGAATCCTATTCTGAGTTTCAGTCTCCAGGATCATTTCTGGTATGAACTGTCTCAGGATGGGTTTCCCTGGAGCAAATCCTGAGATAAGAATTTTTGTGAAAGTGACCTGTGAGGAAGTGTCCCCAGGAAGGCTGGTGGAAGAGTGGGAAAGTGAGACCAGGAAGGGAAAGACATTGGGCAAGGGTGAGGTGCCAGGCAAAGTGCCATGAAGAGGAACTTGAACTCCTTCCTGCAGGGAAGATCCAGAGACACCTCAGGGCTGTCATGACCAGAAGACAGGGGAACTGAAGTGTTTGTGCCTCTGCAACCCTGGGCCATTGGTGAAGGCAGTTGCCACTGCTGGGAAAACAACTCCCAAGCAGGTCCAGTTCTTTGTGTGCACAGGCAAAGGGTTCTGGTCTCCTTAGGTCCATTCTTCTGTAAAGAGATGTGGTTCTGGCTGTTGGGAGTGAAACCACTCTGGTGGACATAACTATTACGGATGAAAATGTAAGGAATTCTAAGAGGATTTGGGAGAAGCACCAAGACTGTCTTCTAGAACATAAAGAAAGAGATTGTTATCAGAGGGAGTGATATCCATTGATAATACTGGACAGGCTAAATAGCACTCCTTTCCCACTACCTCTGGACATTAGTCTCCAGAGTAGATTTTTTAGCCTCAAAATTTCCAGATGGTCTGTCTCACTGTTTGTCTCACTGCTACTTACCCCACTCCTTCTCTTTGCCTCCTTTTCATTTTTCTTCTTTACTGTACCCATTAAAAAAATTAGGCAATGACAAATCACTGACCATTCTGTGGACCTTTTTAGTGTTTTGCCTTCTAATATTTTTTCTGCACACAAAATTTAATGATTTTATTCTTTAAAGTATTTTTAAGTGGTTGTCTTTGTTCAAAGGAAACTTGACTAATATGTAACAATCATTCAATAAAAATGTATTGAGCACTTTATATATGCTTCATAATGTTCTAGCTACTGAGGTTATAGCAATAAACAAAATAGGCAAAAATACCTGTCCTCTAGTTAGGAACCAAAGATAATAGCTAATATATAATATGTTAGATGGAGATAAGATAGATCTGCAGGGTACAGAGGTGTGGGGGGACTTTGTGCATGTGTGTGTGTGTGTATGTGTGTGTGTGCACCTGTGTGTGTTTGGAAATTGCTTACAAAAATTGCTTACAAATGTTTTATGAATGAATCTCAAGCCTTTGAATGGCTTTTTTTAGTCAAATGATATGGGAATGTTTGTGTGTGTGTTTGTGTGTGTGTGCAGGCATGTATGTGTAAAATGCACATGTGTGTATGTGTTTAAGAGAATTAGAACCTGCTGCTTTAAGTTTGACAGTTCTCACTAGAAAGCACTTAGCTTTATACTCAGTTCTTGCTGGTGTATGAAGACAATAGTAAAATACGTAAGCTCTGGGAGATGAACAGACTTTTTCTTCCCACTTACCCAGAGTTGACTTTGAGCAGGGTTGCCTTTGTGAGAATTCAAAAGAAAGCCATCTTACCAATATATTATTGGTTTTAAAAAGTTCAACATTTATTTCAGTACTACTTTTGGTTTTTAATTCCTTTTAATGGTGCAGTTAAAATCTCATTTTGACTCAACATTTTCAGAAGACAAGTTGGTTCACAGTGACAATTTTTCTACTTGTTCTTTTTTTTTTTAACTTCTATGTGTACATGCATGTGGCTCCATCTAACACCTACAGAAAATCACTTATCTATGCAGATCATTTCTCTACAGGCATCCCTGAACACCTCAAGTTATATTCATGATGGTTGTTCAAAGTGATACATGGATGCCCTTCTTTGAAATATAGAATTACACCCAGCTGCCTTCATGCAGTGCAATCCAAAATAATTACAGTCAAATTCCAACTTCTACCTTTTAAAGCCCAGAGGGTAGCAGAAAACTCATGAGGGAAATAAATTGTGTATAACCTTTTTCAAAGCCTCTCTTCCTCTCTCCTTTCTAAAGAGCTTGTATAAAAACTTCACTAAGTGACTATTATTTACACATAAAAAAGCTACAGCATTTTTATCTTAAACTTGTCCCTATAAAATATTCTGAGACTGAAATGTGTTTCAAGACAACATCTAGTTTTCTCAGTAATTCAGAATTATTTGACATTATTTTCTGCCTCTCATAAACATATTTGGGATAGGTTTGCCTATATTATTTAACATAAAAAACTTTCAAAATACATGACCATGAACTGTAATCATATATTTGCTTCATTGTATGAGTATGTAAAGTAGAGGATTTGGTGCTGAGCATTTTTACATTGATTGCTCATTTGCAGTTATTTGCTGTATGGGAAAAAACTATGATGACAACATCTGCTAATAATATTTGAAACATCATGGCTTTTTAAAGTGGAAAAGAAAAAAGTTTTGAAGAAAATTCAAATAATACTGGTACCCTGATGGAATCACACATCCTTAAAAGACACATGAAATATTCTGAAGAGAAATATTGAAAATCTTAACTTTTGACTGCCAACTATTTCTAAATAACAGTCTTCAAAACATTATTTAAATTAAAATTGATTTTGAATATGTAGAAACATGATATTACTTCTCTAAAAGAAAGTTTTTAACTTATAGAAATATGTTAAAATCAGTATTAGATAATTTGTTTAGATTTTATCAATTTAGATTTATAATAAGAACATAATTAGTCTGAAGTTTAATTTTATATTATGAGGGAAGCAGGATATGGGGTATGGGAAAGAAAATAAACTGCCTACAATAAATCATACTGCAAAGGGAATCTTCACCATTTTTTGGAGAAAAAGGTAAGCTCTTCTAACTACCTTAGAAATACTGACTTACGAACAACATACTGCATATCAACTTGGATAGACCACACTTTGAAAAGCTGATTGAAATTTTGTTTTCATCTTTAATATTATTTATAGGAGACCACATTAACCTAATTTTGAATATATTTGGAATACAGAGAAAAGTATAAAGAAAAGGTAATTGTAAGCCTATTGAGAAACCTTGTTAATACTAAGATATTGCCTTTCAGGGTTTTTTTTTGGGTGCATATTTACATTTATAATATATATACAGAGATAAACATACTTTACATATTACAAAACTGGAATAAAATTGCTTATGTAGTTTTGAATATAAATATTAATGAGTGATTTAAAA